>NW_028327180.1:85255059-85558089 GCF_987537825.1 Furipterus horrens
CACCTATCCACTACAGGCTGCCACACTAAAAACATCCCCAAGAGACAATGTCAGAGGGACATAGATGGGGGAAAAAAACTTGAGACAATGAGATGCAGAAATCATTCCAACTCCCCTAAACCACGGAGGATTGGGCTTCAGCTAGAATCCTGCTCAAGGCCAGGGTTCCCAGTCTCTGTAAGGCAGAGAAGGCAGTGGTCTAAAGCAGCAGTCCCCAACCTTTTTGGCACCAGGGACTGGTTTTGGGAAGACAATTTTTCCACAGACCGGGGTGGGGTGCAGACAGGAGGCCAATCTCAGGCAATAATGTGAGTGAAGCTTTGCTCACTGGCCTGCTGCTCACCTCCTGCTGTGCGGCCCCATTCCTGACAGCCCATGGACCGGTACTGGTCCACGGCTTAGGGGCTTAGGGACCCCTGGTCTAAAGAGAGCCAATGACTTCCAGGTGAATCTCCTGGAATTACGTGTGCTCCAAGATGACACATCCAACATACAGAAATTACCCAAATCAGAGAAAGTGCTGAAATGCCCTGTATCCTGCCAAGTGTCCCTGAGCCACACAGCCTAAATCTCCCATCACTGCCCTAAGAGGAGGGACTAGCCAAAAACAAAGATTTTTCCTTTAAAACTCCTTCTTTGGGTCCATGAGTCAGAAACACCCTCAGGGACAGTCGGCTCGATTTTCCTCTTACACACAAGGCCCCTGAAATCCAGTGCATAGTCCAATTAGATGTTCAGCTCATACTAAGTCACCTGCGGAGACATTCCACTTGACCCTCAGACTGGTGCTTCTGTTTCTGGAACAATTCTCCCACTGGGAAAGAGGCCTGAGCTTCGGCCAGTCCTTGTGTCCCCCTCCACGACCCGTATCGTCTCCTTGAGTTCTCTGCTGCAATTCGGTTTTGAGGCAGAACGTTCTGTGGTGCATTGTACAGCAGCCGGTCCCTGAGCACACACTGCTGAGGAAAGCCGCCCCCACAACCCTTACTTCTGCAGCATCTGCCTTGCCAATTATTAGTACAATGGGCCAATTTTCATCCTGTGTTGCTCTTGGGGAAAATATGCAGGCTAGGGAACTGGCCTAGATTGGAAATGGAACAGCAGGAGCTGCCAATTAACATGAGTTCCTTTTTTGCATCCCCTAAAGAGGTTAGTCTCTAGGGAGAATTTATAAAAGGCATAATCCCAGGCCCTCTAGGAACTCCTTAGATGCCTCAGATCTCTTGGAGCTGGGATGAGTGTCAAAAGTCACTTGGTCTAACTCTCTGTCAAGTGCTTGAATCCCTTAGATGACCTCATCAGCTTCTTCCTGAACACATCCATGTTTGAGGAACTCACCACTATCCACGGCAGGGCATTCCACCTTTCGACAGTGGGAAGGTTTTCCTTTAGTTGAATCAAGTCTGTCTCCCCATAGCTTCCTTGCATTGATCCTGTAAGTGAGCCTAGCCATCCATGCAGTCTTCACTGCCAGGTAATAACCAACCACTCAGGAAAATGGTGCACAGGCCAAAACTATACGTGTTGGAAAAGCACATGATAAAGCCCCCTACAGCAGAAAGTCTAACTGATGAAAGAGGGGTTGGACTTTTCCCATGGCCCTGAAGGGCAGCCTCAGGTTACAAGGTCAGCAGGTGGAATGCTTGCAGCAGCCTGTAAAACTCCAATTGTACACACATCAGAAAATGTGTGGAGTTCCTGTGGAATGTAGAGAAGAGCAGAAGCTGTAGCCTTTGCTACGTAGGAGTTCACACCCTCACCAGGAAGATAGGAAGGAATGGAAGCATTTGGAGAACAATGTAGCTTGGTCCTTATTTAGGAGGCCCTAGAAAATGCACAGCGCAATCTCCGTGGGAGAGACTGGTGTTATGGCCAAAGGCCCTGGCTTCTCCCTAGAACTTTGTGCGTGTGCCATTTCAAAAACCTCCAAGTTTCTCTGCCTCGAGCCTGGCTCAAACCTCCTCAGGAAGACTCACACAGGCTCCACATTCCTGGAAGGGATGTTAGCTCAGAAACACAGAGGGACTCTGGGACAGTCCCGCATTACATGGGAAGAGCAAGGAAAAAATATGAAAAAGAAAAAATCTCCTTCCACATGACAGAAGCAGCAAATAAAACAGATTAAGGAGAACAGATAAGGGGGAGAGGGCTCATCACCATAACAACAAGCCCAACAATTCTGAAAGATGGAATTTTTGTTTTTCTTTTCACCTGTCATTCTTCTCAGTACTGTCACTCTCTGTCCCTCCCTCCCTGTAGAAGACAAGTTGTGACTTTTTCACTCCCACCAACAAGCTGCTTGGCTTTTGGGAATGCAGCTGCTATGGGATGGGAGGAAAATGTGGTCCCCTATAGGGGTGCTCAGAAGATTCAAATTCCATCTTTCCCCTTTCCCTGGGCATAACTGAGAAGCTTGTAGCTTGCCCATGAAACATGAAGATAGATGTTTTTACTCAAGTCCATACGGAAGTCCTCTCTTGTAGAAACAAGATGGGCCAGAGGAGGAATCAGAGCTCTGGTCTTTAAATAAAAGGGATTATTGTCCGTGCCTTAGGATACCCCACAATATTCCAACAGAGAGAGTCAAAGAGAGTCAGAAAAGGCAGCTGAAAAGAAGACCATGACCTGGGGCCTTCTTAGAAAGAACTAAATTTGATGCTCTCAGAAAGCTAACAGCACACATAAGGGAAATCACAAAACCTTGCCTACATGTAAACTCTTTAATCACATGGACGAAGAAGACACCAACACCAGCACTCCACCCTTATACCAAATTTAGATAGTTGTGTTACATGTAAGTATGCTTTGTGATATTAGTGGTGATAGGACCCAGGTGCCCCCTTGATCCCAGAGTGTTCCCCAACCCCTGCTACTACTACAGAATTGCACTGACATAAAGAAGAATCAGTGGCACTGTAAGAGGTGGCAGTCCCCATACCATCCGTTTCCCTCTTTGTTTATATTGGATGTGTCCCACACACAGATACACTGTCACCTTCATGGTCCAGAGACCTCCTTCAGAAGTGAGAGATGTTCTTTCTCCACATCCAGACATAATCAAATGCTCAGGCATTGGACCTTCCTCCTTCTGCAGTTATATAGAATACGCCCTCTACCATACGAATATCTAGCCCTACTTCCTTCCTAGATATACCAGAAGTGAACACTCCACCTTCTACAACCAGGAAGGCAGATGCCTCCTTAGGTTTGTTTTTTTTCTTTTAATAATAACAAGAAAACATGTCCACAACTCCCTTATCCTTGAAGGCAATCTATAACCAAGGTGAACTTGAAAAGACCATGAGGAAGGAAGGAGAAACAACCTTAGTGGTCAAAGAGGCATGGAGCACTTCAGCTATTGAAAGGCTTGTCAGCTTGTGAAATCAGCAGGACTCGTTCCTTTCTTCCCAGCCTTGTGTCTGCCACCTTCCCCAAGGCCTGTTCCCCATCCACTCCCTCTGAGCACCACTGTCACTACACCTCCTTTCTAAGGTGTGAGCTGATAATATAATACATTCACAGGCCGCCCCACCACACCCCTAGCCCTATCCATACAGAAAAGTTTTATGGGAACGTCCACTAACCATGATTCCACCAAGGACCCTAAATTACTCCCCAGAAGCAGAATTAGAGACTTCCTGATCAACAAACAGGGAGACATTTTGAGTGTTCTAAAAAATCATGCCAAGTGGGAATTTAATTGTTCGACCAACTCTTGAACCAACTACCATACTCATTGTTCCGCGTTTCCTTTATCAGACCTTTATACCGGAGCAGGAGAAGTTCTATTCCTTTGAATATGCCTTGCCAAGTATAACCCACATTCAAGCGCCATCTGCTTTAGCAATACAGGAAGCCACCAAAGGGGTATGCTTTAGATAAACCTACAGCTCTGCTGGACAAGGTGCTTCTGGGGCAGGAAGTCATGCTGCAATTTGCCAGCCGCAGTCCCCAAGCTCGGGCCTGCTGAATCCTGTACAATGCACCAAGTAGAACTAGGGCAGAGGTCTACGACTTGGTCAACCCTCCCACATTCTAACAGGCAGATGTGGAAGGAATCCCTAGGGCAAGACACTTGACCCTTTGCATAGCTCGCTACATCCCCAGTTTAAAAAAAGGAAAAAAAAGTATCCAGTGTCAACAACCAACCCAGCCGTGGTGTGCACCTGTACCAGCTGCGGCACGCGTTTTACTTTAATTCCATGAGAAACTTCTCGCACCTGAGCAAACAATATAAGCAAAGGTGGTAGAGCCATCATGACATCTGAGGATGGGTATTCAGGACTAAAAATGTTCTGCCTGAGTCACAAATTCCACTATGCAGTCTTCTTCTCTCTCTGAGCCATTACCTGTCCCCATGACCAGACGTTTCGTTCAGCTGTTCTCACCACTTGGGAAGATGTGATCCCTCAGTCCCCACTTTTGAACCCTACTGGAGGTGACAGGATGTAGGGATCATCTCTGATGGCCTTTCTCAGGCTCCACAAAGTAAGCTCTGTCACCTCCTATTGGACTTGGGTACTTGTCCCCAGGTCCCTAGAAATTACGCACCCTGCTCCATGACCCTCTCATCCAAAACCAGCACAAGATCTTTTATCTCAGGCAACAGATTTCTAAATTCAGCCACCTGAGTCTGCCTACAGTGTGTTTTAGCAAGCACCTCCAACAGAAAAATGACACCAATTAAGCACAATTATTAGGATTCAATAGAGCCATTTTTCTACCTCAGTGCCTTTTTACTATTCTAAACACCTAGTTTTTTTTCCCCTAAATTAGGACTCAGAGCAGTAAGTTAAAGGTATATATTGGTAGATCTTTATTATATGTACAATAACTGTCTTATTAAATTGAAATCAAATGCACCTCTAGGGGAAAGTTCATTTTAAGTACCAACTCTCAGAAAAATGCTCAGAGACATAAACAAAAAGCAAAGTAAATGCGCTGCTGAGCAACAGACAGGTTAGGGGCAGGAACTGAGCTGAAAATGAAGGGACAGTTTTCTGAAAGAAAGGGGTAAGCTCAAGCGTACAGACCTTGGTCGAAGCTACCCTAAATTTCCTGTGGCATGTCCCACCCCAGAACAGGCATTAGGGAGAGGGGAAATGTAATTACAAATTAAACATAATCAGGGAAGCTTAGAAAACTGTTATACACACACATATATACACCCATTGGGGGGAGGGTGTTTAATACTTTGTCAGTGAATAAAAAGCCTTTCCAACTATTATGAATGTTAAAGAGGGTGATGGGATTGAGCGTATGTGTGTAAAAATGCTGTTGGTGAGATAGTCTTTAGCCTCTTGGCTCACTTTACTCTGTTCCCCTCCCCCCCTTCCCTCCTCCTCTTCCTAGGACAAGACAAGTGCTCTGAGCCTCAGCAATGTGGCAGGCGTGTTCTACATCCTGATCGGAGGACTTGGACTAGCCATGCTGGTTGCCTTAATCGAGTTCTGCTACAAATCTCGTAGCGAGTCCAAGCGAATGAAGGTGGCATCGTCTTCCCAGGCCTTTTACCTAACCTGTTGTGTTGCACAGATGGGTTTCCTGGGAGTCCCTCTACTAGAAAGGGTGGGAGCAACAGGAGGTTGAGGTCAGCCTAGGCAGGGTGCAGAAAACTGCTGTGAGGAAGGAGACTAGGAAAAAGGCAGCCGTGAAGACAATAAATATAAGGCCCGAGAAAATAACTCCTTCAGCCAGAGATGCGGC
Organism: Furipterus horrens; assembly: GCF_987537825.1. Taxonomy (NCBI): domain Eukaryota; kingdom Metazoa; phylum Chordata; class Mammalia; order Chiroptera; family Furipteridae; genus Furipterus; species Furipterus horrens. The sequence continues at coordinate 85,260,766 of NW_028327180.1, forward strand.
TCTGTGTTAAAAGTTAGGAGTTGAAGTGGACAAGGAACACAGTATGAGGCAGGAGTGATCACTACAAAGGTAGATGCTTGCCCCAAATATAGGGGAGAGGGTGTCTACGTTCTGCAAAGTGGGTGGTCTCGCCATGTTTGGTGAATTAGGTTTGGGGACAGGGCTGGGGCAGGTCAGAAAGGCTTCCCTGAGAAAGTGGCGTTTAACAGACCTGAAGTATGAAAGAAATGAACCACGGGAAGAGGTTGGCCGGCAAAGGAGGCACAACAGTGTCAGAGACACAAACACCAGAAATCAGAAAAAGACCAGGGAGACCAGGGTACAGGAAAATTGAGAGAAGAGAAAAATGTGAGAGTTGGGGACTCAGAGAGGGATCCAGGCAACCAGAATATTTATGTATAATTTAAAATGTCATATAGTAGCAAAATTATATAACCTAAGAAAAACTCCAAACAGAATAAAGTCTCAGATCATCCACCTCTTCCCTCTGCCTGGGAAAACCAGAACCTGACTTCTTTGCCGATGTGAAGGACAACCAGGGTCTTTATTATTCACCACCTTGCTCCCAAAGGAAAGTAATCAGCCTCTCCCACGCCCAGGAAAGCCACTGACCTTTCATAATTGCATATGACTGTGCTGACATGGGCCGTGTTTAAGCTACGGCAATTGAGGCTTTGCACATTTCCGTGGAATTAATGAGCAGCTGAGAGGCTTGATGATGCAGGGGTGGGGTACGAGGTGCACCCACCACAGCAGACAGTCACACGTGCTAGGATGAGGTCATTACTGAGGTCTGAGCTTTTATTAGGGTGTTCTATGACGTGCAGAGGCTGGGCAGACTTTTCTCATGAAAGCAAGCTGCTGAGAACTTAGGATGTGATCACTATTAGGGAAATGAAATGAGTCTGTGAAGAACCAACTTTGAACTTTTCACTCACCCTTTTCTCCCTGAGTATCAACTTCAAAATAACAACTCTAAAGATAAAATTTAAGAATGGCTGGTATGTCAAACATGGACAAGGGAGAACCACATTGCCCAGAGGAAATGGCATCCGCTTAGCTACAAGGAGTAAGAAGAACCACAGTTAAAAGGCTCTAGACCCCGTAACTGTGAGCTTATGCAAGTCAGTCATAAGCCTTCAGTTTCTCTGATAAGTGACTGCCATAAACTAGATTACTGTATCTGAACTTTGCTTGTATATTAGAACCCCTGGGGAGTTTTTAAAACTCAAGGTGTCCAGGTCACCTGTCAAGTCAGGTCTCAGGCTTCTGAGTGTTTTTCCCAAAACTCTGCAAGTGATTCCAAGGTGCAGCCAAGTTTGAGAACTAGTGATCTAGTCATCTTTAGCATTGCTTTCCACTCCAGTGTCATGACTCTATTCGTCTCTTCTCCTGAGACGCCATAAATGCATATAAAGGAAGCCAGTAAGCAGGCAATACCCACCACCAACAGGTGTATGAAGTCACTGACCTCTGAGAAGCCCTCTGCTTCCTCAAAAACCAGTTCTCAATGGCATGACCTTGGGGGGATTTAGCTACAAGCCGGGCTAAGTTCTCTCACACTTCGATAAGCATCAATGTTGACTGTGCCACCCATATTCTCCTTTAAGGTAAATTTAACAAGTATCACCAACTTCAATGGAATATGATAGGAACGTGAGAGACCTTTCGAGAAACAAAGCCTAAGGTCATCAGTGTGAACTTCAAACTTTTTTTTTTTTACTTAAAGGAATGTGGCAGAGAAAAATCATAGAAGATAGACATTTCAAGCTAATCTATAGAAGGTTCCATATTTTACAGATGCATACAAAGTACTTTTCTTTTCAACATTTTTAAGTGAGAATAACCATTAATTCCTCATGTTTTCATTTCACATTTCCCCCATAGAGCATTACAGTGGTATTTATTTGGCCTTGACATAGAAGAATGCAATTCAGGTCAAACTTCCTCTTCAGTGGAGAACAACCAAGACAGAATATAAATAAACCAACTCTGGGGAGTTTGAGGAGGAGACAGAACCAGTGTGGGTAGAGCATCATATGGGGCAAATTTGTCTGAATTATTGATTTTAAAAATAAATAACACTGAAAAACATTGCCAGAATTTCCACCAATAAGAAAATACTCCCATCAAAGTATTGCAGAAAGAACAAAAACTTGGTCAAAACCACCCTGCTTATGTCTGTCTGGCCACAGAGGGTAGACACTCTTCTCTAGTCACTAAAATCATAGCAATATGCAAAGGAGAAGACCTAGGTGTTTGGGTTTTCTTAGATAAATTCAAGAATATTGATTAAGCATGTAACTAAAAGCTGGACACTTTAGGAGATAGTTAAGGAATAAGAAGACAGGGCCCTTGCCCCCTGCAGATAGTAAGCTCCCTTAAAGAAGATGAAACTTACATACCTGATGTAGAACCATTACAAGAGAATGTATAATCTATGAATACTAGTGTGAGGGGGGCTTCAAGAAGAAAGTGAGAACAGAATGCACCTTGAAGGAAATAGGGTTCACCTTAGAGAAAGAACCCTCTCCACTTAGAAACAATTCTTCTCCTTTATGTTGATTTCCACCAAGAAACCAAGCCCCACCTCAAAAATTCTATGAGTATCTCTTAATGGGAAGTTAGAGTGACAGGAAAAGATAAGGGTTTGGATTTCATGTAATGAAATTTCTTTCTTCAAAGGAACTCGGGACAGAACCCTTCCTCCTATCTAGTAGGATACGGTTCTAACCCCATGCTGTGTTCTTGAACACTCCACCTAACTCATCTGATCCTGGGGTGATTGTTGGAGTTCTTTTCCTATCTAGAATTCCAACATTCTAGAAATCACAAGCTTATTAGCACTGATCTGCACTGTCAACCTAGAAGTGCAGGATATACGTGCTGATGGGAAGCATTTGGTAGATAATGATCTTTGAGACTCATTCACACTTTTTTTTAGCACATGCCCCTTTCCAACTACATTTTACCTATTGCATTATTCAAATGAGTCCTCCATTGCTTTAACACATGCTGCTAGCAATAGGACAGCATTTCCCTGAAGTAAATCAGAGGTAGTTTTTCATTTTAACCCAACAATAACACACCCTTAATTTTTAACATTCCAAATATTTTTTCACCGTAGCATCACTCTTGCTAATAAAAGCCTTCAGATGAGTAGATAAACACATTTTATAAACATGGAGATTAAAAAGGTCTAGAGCTGTAAAGCAATAGGCACAGGGTCACACAACTGGTTGATGCCAGAACCGGAATGAAAATCCAAGTTTCCTAAACCCCATTTTCAGAGCTTTTACACTCAGTTCATGTTGCTACATTTATTATCATCAATGCAACCACAGAACTATTCCAACTTTAGAAAACAGAATGTAAGAACCAGAAAGGACCTTGGATATCACCCAGTCCAGCAAGCCTCATTAAACAGAGAACATGAGGTCCAGAGAGAGGATCAGCCTTGTCCAGAGCCATGAAACAGTTTGGTGGATTCATGGGAAGTCAAAATTAGCATTACAGATTAGAAAAGGAGTTGGATGGGGAAAAGGATAGGGGTGATGTTTTAAGTCCAATGTTGACTCATTCTCTTTGCCAATCATTGCCAAGGACCCGGGGAAGAACCCCACGGTCCTCCTGAAAAGGGTTTCTGTTTGATCCCACAGCAATCCATCAACGAAGCCATACGGACATCGACACTCCCCCGAAACAGCGGGGCAGGAGCCAGTGGTGGCGGTAGTGGAGAGAATGGCCGAGTGGTCAGCCACGACTTCCCCAAGTCCATGCAATCGATTCCCTGCATGAGCCACAGTTCAGGGATACCCTTGGGAGCCACAGGATTATAACCTTATAACCAGAGCAGATGGAGACCCCTCGGGGAGCAGGCTCAGGCTCCCCCAGCCCCATCCCTCACCCTTCAGTGCCAAAAACAACAAAATGAAACGCAACCGCCACCAACCACTGCGACCACAAGGAGGAGGATTCAACAGATGTTCCCGAAGAATTGAAAACCATTCTACTATCCCTTTTCCTTTTTTGATTTTCTTTCATGCTTTTCTGTTGCTGCGTAAGGATGATAAGTAACACTGAACTGCAATAAGGGGAAACAACCCTGCCTGATAGAGCCTGCGTCTCTGACAGTGGAGTCACCAGAACACTAATGAGGAAACTGTACCATTTTCTTTTAATTTGGTTGCTAATGTGTCTTAGTGTGTGCAGTTTTTTTCTTACTAACATTCATGGTTTGCAGGTTCTGTTAGGCCCTTTCCTTCTCCTTACTTCTTATTCCCAACTCCCTACCCATCCCTCTTCAGTTTTCAGATTGGAGATTCAAGATTCGTTGCACCTTAAAAGCAAGCAAAATGGGAAAAAGAGCAACCTCCAAACTAATTCACCAAGGGAGCTCTCCAAGGTACCCTCTGCTCCGTGGCCCCAAGCCATGGATGGAGACTGAGGTCACTGAAGAAGTGAGCTTCAGTCCCAGACAAAGGACTGCCTGATTTAGTTGAGAATGTGGGTGAAAAGCAACTCCGACCAAAGGTGGCGGAGAGGGCAAAGGCAGGCGTGCACTCAGAGGAGGACTCATGAAATTATTGCTGGAAGCTGAGATAAAGCTTCTTTTAATATGGAAGCGCCATCTCATCGGCCTTAGCTGGAATAGTATATCTCTTCACAGCGTCAACCCTAGCCCTGACAAATGTGCCCTTCTGACCACGCTCAAGCCCAAAGGCACTCTGGTGGCTAAAGGGCAATTGGCCTCCTGAACCAAGGAGAGACTTGGGAACCACTGACAGCCAGGAAGATAGCACCCATGATTCTTGCTCCTCATTTGCTTAACATCTGAGCAGGAGCCCCATCGTGGAATAGACTCTCTTTCTCTTGGGAGCCTCTATACGGGGAAAATGCTATGCAAGCTAAGTGTAAAAGAAAGGTGATGAAAGAATTTTAGAAAAGGAAGCTTCATCAAAGCCTACAAACAACAGAACTTTCCATGGTGTTCCCTCTCTTGGATGTGAGAGGCTGACTCAGAGGACTTGGATTTTTATGTCCATATGAAACTGTTATTTTAGCATGTGGCCAGATCACACTCTGTCATCTTTAGAAAGTAAAATACCCAAGGCTGAATTATTTGAAGGAGAAAGGGAGATGGGTTAAATTGATAATGACATTGGGGTCCTTTAGATCCCGGATCCCAACTTTTAAGCCAGGGAAGCAGACCCTCCCCCTGGCTCAGACAGAATGGAGATGTCATATTCCAATGATCAGAATCAATACACCCAGGACTGTGACTACAAAGCTGAACTAAAGCAAGACTGGAGAGGTGGCAGGGCTCACAGAGAGAAGCCCAGGCTGACTGCAAATTCGGTTGGGAGGGTGCTGTTTCTAGCACGTGGCTTTCTTGGAGATTCCAACTCCAGTTCTTGGTGCAATTGGCTTCCAGCTCTCCAGCAGCCACTCTCCTAGGTGCATGAGTCAGTGCGTACTGTGTGTCATTAGCTTCTATTGATAACCATATTTTGGCTTGTTCCCTTACCCCCTACTTCTATCCAGTCTTCTCTGCTAGGGGTTATCATTAGCGATTGACAAACTAAAGGTTTTGGAGCCTGCCTATAAGTAGGCACAGCATGATTGGTTTCATCTGTGGATTCTCTCAGTGGACACCCACCATCTCTATGTCCCTCCCATTCTTCTGCCATAGCAAAGAACCATTCCAAAATCAAACTCTTTGCCCTCTCGCTCAAGTGTTGTTGTTCAGTCTCTCGCGTGTCAATGTGGGCATGGTACGTGAAGCAGGACCCTCAAGATGGATTACCACTTTTCACTACTGCCAGCTGATGCCCTCCCAGCCCCTGCCCTCTCACCAGATTTTTCTCAGCCCTTAGCCTATCACTGCAGAATCTGGTATGACCCGCCATTAGGGAATCTGCATTTCAGAGGAGTTGGAAATAACCCTCTACCATCAACATGCTTCTAAGACCTTTTGCCTTTGGCCTGGCAGGATGCCTCTCCAGCTACTGAGCTCACCAGTAACATGTTCTGATAGGGAGAGGCCACTGTTGCTAGAAATGAGTGTCTATGCTATGTGGGGGTCCAAGACTCCAGTGGAAGATGCTTTTCATCAGTGGAGGAGTGACGGGAAAAACAAAATCAAGAAAAAAGTTAACTCGTATTATGTATTTTTACTACACTTTTCTTAAAAATAGAGCAATGGGAAAACTCTGAAAGAGACTGACATTTTTCTCAACAGGAATCCATACTTAACAGTTCTAGCTTTCATTAAATTTTGCTCTTTGGTACCTGGGCCTTTTATTTAACATCTATATTTGTTTTAATTCTCTTGGCAGATGTGTGAAAGGATTTTTGCTTGATCAAACACTAAATAATTTTTTGGTTCCTGGTTTTTTTTTCTTCCCAAGTAGTTAGGTTTATTTTTTTTCTTTTGGTATTTGGTTAAAGTGAAAATATCACCAAGAATTAAATCACTGTGGATCCATTATCTACTTTTCATATTTGTCCATTCCATTTCTGTGCCATTTCTGAAGCCATCGCTCTAGGGGTTATGTGACCTCCTTACTGCTGAGCCTAAGTCCAGTATACTTTTTAATGGTGGCCTCTACGTATGGCTCACAAGAAGATCTCACTTCCACTGAACTAGATTACTGTGTGTTATTCATCCAAATAAGAAAACAAAAAAAGAGTGGTATTTGGTTTTCAAGGGCTACAGTTTTAATAGCATAAGGAGCCATTTGCAGTGGTCACAGTACCTCTAGGGAACTGGCTGGCTCACAGGAACTGGAGTCCAGGTGTATCTGTGATGTGCATGGAGTCACAATAACAAAATAAATAAACCCAAACTGGGCTTATAAATGGATGATCTTGGTCCTCAGACCATGGATCTCACATTTGTTGACACTTACTGACGTTTAAGAACAACTTCAAGTGTTTTTTCTTTCCCAAGGAACTTTGCATATTAACAGGTGTCAGGGTTTTAAAATAAATGAAGGAAGCTCTAACAGTGGCATTTCAGGCAGCAGCTACCATGGTTGGGGGGGAGGGAAAGAAACTTGTGACTTGTGTGAAGCTGCAGGCACTGTCCACACCCACCTACAGTCACCTTTCACATCTAGGGTCACATGGAATGAAGAAGCACTTAACACCAGCTGACACAAGGAGAAACTGATCTTTGTCACCTTACCATCAAATAGTTGGAATAATGATCATAATGGCTGTAAGAGCACTACTGAACACTTACTATGTTAAGCATACTTAATATCTTTTATATCATGACAATGGCCTTCACAAATGAGGAACTCACATTTAAAGAGATGATATTAACTTGCTTAAAGTCCTGGGTCACAACTAAAATTTGAGCTGGGTCTGCTTGAATCCAAAACCTTTACATTACCCACCTCTCTGTTAACATGACCATGATGCATGATGGTTAGGAAAATAACAGGTAGACAGTTCTCTATCTTCCTGTTATGCCAAAGTAACTAAATATGGTTAAAGCTACACTTGTCATACCTTTGGGAAAGTCAGCCTATCCTCTTGGGTCAGGAGAGGTCACTAATTCTGAGAGATTGCAAAAAATGGAGTAAAGAAGAAAGAGTCCCTTTTGCCCCCTTTAAAATAGATCCTGGCAAGGAGGCAGCAAGGAAGGTGGGGAACTGAAAAGCAGGTCCCCTGCTGAACTACTGATTCAGTCCAGGGAAGGATCCTCAGGGTTGTCCTAGGGAAATGGAGCTATCTTTCAGTGTAGAAAAGACCAGGATCAGTTCTGGAGTTGGGACAAAACCCTATCAAGGAGACACCACAGGTTTGAAAGTAGAAATATATATCCTCTAATTTTTCTTGTCTTGCATCTTTTATAGCCCTGTTCAGGTTATCTGATCAGTAACACTCGTATGTATCAGGAGGGGGTCATCCAGGCCCTATGGAAATGGAAATAAATAACTTTCTCTGAAATAATGTCAAAAATCAACTTATCCTAATTGAGAGACAAGGTGGCAAGTTTCTTTCTAAGAAACAATGTCTATGGGGTCCACCACTATCCCACTTTAAGGAAAAGAAAACTGAGGTTCTTGAATAAGAAGCTACCTTCCCCAGATCACAACGTGAGTAGAGAAGCAATGCGGTATCATGGAAAGGCTAGTAGATTAGGGTTCACAATACATGGCTTTTCCTCCTTCATTTCAAACTTGGACAAGAAAATTAACTATTCTGAGCCTCATTTTCCTTACCAAATAAATGGGCCATCTGATGTCAAAATAGGCAGTGGTTCTCTACCCTAACTGCACCCTGGAATCACCTAGGGAACTGTAAACAAAATCACCAACACCCAAAATGCATCTCCAAATATAGTGTGTCTGAGTGCAGGCATAGTTGTTTTGTTCTGTTATTTTGTTTGAACCATCATGTTATTATAATATGCAGCCAGGATTGAGAACCACTACAATTGAGCCGTCCAGATGATCAAAGAAAATGCTCATGAAAACATCTTTGGAAATTACAAAGCACTGTTCTTAGAGGTATTTGAGCAACACCAGAAACCAAGTTACCTGGTGGTGTCAAATCTCTGTGGTCCCAAGGGAGAAAATGCCCTCATGTTCATTTGATAAAAGAAAAGTAAGAGACACAGTTCCCAACTTGGGCTCTAAATGCTCCTTTCCCTTTAGGCATGTTTGTAAATAACATTTTGTTGGAGGAAGACAGAGACATAGGACATTAGAGATAAGATACAATCATCAGAGGTACCCCCTCAGGAAAGGGGGGGGCTCGTTTGTCAAATGAGTCAGCCTTCAACACAGCCAGTTATTTTCCAAACTACTTGGCTTTTTCCATTAGAGATACCAAGTCCCACCACCTGCATTGTTAACAGTCTACCAGAAGGCATTGCCTATCAGCTCCATCTTCCGTAGGAACTCTGAGTCCTGCTGGTGTCAACTCTAACTTCTGCCCCTTAATACTATGCTAGGATTTCACATATCTGTCATTTAGTCCTCAAAACAATCCTGCGAGGTGGAGATTTATCACCTCCATTTTACAAAAGAGGAAATGAAAGCTCAGAGAGGATCAGAACCCAAGCTCATACAGCAAACCAATGACTTGGCCTAGATATTAATCCAAGTCTGTCTCTCTCCAAAGTCACTACCCTTCCACTTTTCTTGACCACCTCCTAAAGAGATTTCACCATGCTAAGGAAAAGCAGTGGACTGATATGTAAAAGGCAGGAATTCTATTCCCTACATCACTGCCAATTTGTAGTGTGACCTTGGGCCCCACTGGCAGTCTCTTATAACAGAGAATTATCCAGCCTAAAAGTGTCAATTACACTGAGTTTAAGAAACCCTGTCTTATATAATTATAGCATCCTGACATGTTGGGATGTAGATAATGACAGGGACAAGTCTTCACAGGAAAAAGGATCCTAAATCAGGTGAGACAACAGAGAAGATGACTAGTTACCTGAATTTGGGCAAGGAAAAAGCGGAGTTTATAGAAGTAAGCTAGGGTCAGAAGAGTTTGACCCACAACATAAGTCCAGACAGGTCAGAGAAGCCAAAGCTAGGGATCCAATCAGGCAGCCAGACAGAGCCAAGAGCCTGTTGCTCAGGAGCTAGCAGAGGACTCTTCCTGCAGAAGTGGCTGACACTCTGCCCAGTGTCTTTCAGCAGGTCACTCGGTAGCCATATCCAATTGAGAGACATACGGATTAGCCCTACCCATCCCCCAAATGACTGGCTGAGTTTCACTTTCTTCCCAGAATATACACTCTTCCTTCTTTTTTTTTTAAATAATTTATTTGTTTGTTTATTTATTTATTTTCAGAGAGAGGGGAAAGGAGAAAGAGAGGGAGAGAAACATCACTGTGTGGTTGCCTCTCACTCACGCCCCTAACTGGGGACCTGACATGCAACCTAGTCACAGGGCATCGAACCAGCGATACTTGGCTCGCAGGCCGACATTCAAGCCACTGAGCCACAGCAGCCAGGGCTACCCTCTTCCTTCTAATAAACACAGGCAGTGAGCACCCATGTCCACAGATGGATGTCATGGGGAATAAGGCAATGAGCGACAGTCCTGTCTCTCATAGACCTGACAGTCACAAAGAAAAAGTAAGACATATCAACACCAATTAGTATAACACAAGGTTGAAGGTAGATGGGGAAAAAGGTCAAGTGCCTGGCTCGAGTCTTCCACATGCCTCTCAACACGCTGTGTCCAGCTTCTAAAAGGGGATTCTGAATAAATGACATTTCATACCTTTCCCCACTTGACCACTGTTTTCCAGCTACCACCACTTCTGTCATGTTCCTCAAACATGCTACACTTAAGTTTCATCCCAAGGCCCTTGCACCTGCCATTTCCTTGCCTTGAAACACTCTCCAACCAGATTTTGTTAAGACTGGCTCCTTATCATCTATGTCTCAACTCAAGAAGCCATCTGCCCAGGACAGCCTTCCCTCTCCACCCACTCCAGATAAGTTCTAAATTCACTCTCACATTACTCATCACCACCTAATAATATCTTGTTTACTTGCTTATAGTCTGCCTCTTCTTGTCTAGAATATACATTCAGAACACGAGGGACCCTGTCTGCCCCAAGCACAATGCTTGGTCATACAGATCCTCAGTCAATATTTGTTGACTTACTTGATGAATGAGAGAAGTAGAATGCTCTTTGGTATCCAGGGGAGGGGGGAGACAGAGGTTATTTCTGCCTGGGGCAACAGGGAAGGAGGTGATGACATTGGTGTGTTGCCTTGAGGGTATGTAGGCATTAGCTGCCAGAGAAGTAAAAGCATTAAAAGAAGGGGAAACAGAACAAACCAGGGCACAAAGGACAGAATAGGCAGAGCAATGTAATTGACACCACATTGTCAGGCAAATCAGAGAAGAGAAGGCTGGACTGGGCATGGGACGCTATTGATCCATCGTGGAATAGGGAGTTGAGGGGTTTTGCAGCGGGGGGAGGGAGACAGTGCTAAGGAAGAAATTCATTCAGATATTATGTATTAAATTTAGCTAGAAAGTGGTATTTTAATATCTACTATGTGCCAAGCACTGTCCTAGGCACTTTATACTACTCCTCTCTAATCCTCATAGCAATAACCCTGTGAGGCAGAATTACCACACAATTTTATACCTGAGCAAACTGAGGCTCAGAAGTAGAAGTAGAGCTTTAGCCACCTAGAGTTTGTGCATTGCTCCAACAAAGGAATTCCCACAACAGATCAGAGGAAGCCCTCTGTCCTCATGGCAGCTTCTAGTACAAAGCCCCAGAAGGACACTACCAGAAAGGCACAGAGCTGCCACATGGATGGCACTTGTTTGAATATACAAGAAGTCACCAGAGAAGGAGCAAGTAGGTACCAGTGGATGTTATACACCAGAGACACCATGATGAGAAGGATTCTGGGCCCAGTCTATACTCAATAGAAGGGTGCCGTGGTAGGTTCATAAATCAAGTTACGAGCACAAGATGAGGAAGGAGAGCTATTCTGCAACATCGTCACCCTTCCTGCTATGGTAAAGCATTCCCCTCCATTCCTGAAGGACTGTGGGCTTTTGGCCCATGGGAAATGTTAACAACAGTATTATGTATGTCTCTTATGGCAAAAGAGCCTTGGACATACATAAAAAGCCTATGTATGTGTGCATGTGTGTGTTTAGACTATTGCCACAGTAAGGCTGCTATTATCAAAAAAAGAAAACACACAAAATCAGTTCATAAACACCAAATTACCAGAAACCATATAGTATAATTAATAACATTACTACAAATAAGCATTACCACTGCCATTTGTTAAACATCTGCTCTGGGCTGGGCATTTTATATACATTGTCTGATTTCATCCTTACATATCCTTGGGGAGAGATAGTTGCATTTCCACTGGGTAAATGTTTTAAATAAATGAATGAAAGCAGAAATTTAATAGGAGTTGGCAGAAACCTTAGAAATCATCAAATCATTTTACTCAACTATATTTTATATATGTGAACTTGAGACCCTAGAGAATAAGTGACTTGTCCAAGGTCATGTAAGCTTCTGGTTAAACTAAGACTAGTTAGAAGCTAGCATCCTGGCTCAAAGTCCCGAGATTTGCCTACACTTAACCCTAAAACTCAATGCCTAGCTTTCTTCCTAGCCCTGTAGAGCCAGTCAAGTGTATCTGGATAAACTGGACAATGACCTGGGGAAAAATGTTTTAATTAAGGTAGTTAAAAACTGTAATCAAGACTAGTCTCAAATCTAAATAAAGTGTTCAAATACCTAGATAATGGGACTTTAGACCTGGGATAAAATTTTCCCCCAACTCGAAAAAAATAAAAGAGATTAAGAAGTACCTATTGCCAGATATAAGAACTGTCATGGGGATATAAAGTCGTCGTCGGCAGCCGTCCGTCTCGAGAGACGATGGTGTAGCTTCTTAAGAGTCTATCTGCACCACTGAGAATGGTTGTGCAGTCCAACTCGGGAGTGACACGGTATCTGTCTCCTCCAGTGTTGAATCGACATCTTGCGATGACGCTGGAGTGTCCTCTCCAGTGAAGCTGAAGCTACAGAGCCTGGGCAGGGTGATATGGAGGGTCTGCTGTTGCCCATGCAGCAGACCCCCCCTCTCTTCGCAGCTGAAGGGTCCAAGGGAAAGACGGAGTCAATACAGCTTGGCTTCAGGTGCGCCGCAGGAGTTGCCGGTGTTGACTACAACGTCAAATCGCCTTAGGGACTCCGGCTCCGGATTTTCTGTCGGGGTTTACTCCCTTAGCCTTTCCCCTGAAGAGGTATGCCGCAAGGCAGCGGAGGTTTTTTGGGGTCAGAGTTTTCCTTCTCTGATGTGCCCTGACTGGAAGATCGAACCAGCGACACTTAGCTCGCAGGCCGACGCTCAATCCACTGAGCCAAACGAGCCAGGGTTGGGGATATAAAGTCGTCATCGGCAGCCGTCCGTCTCGAGAGACGATGGCGTAGCTTCTTGAGAGTCTATCTGCACCGCCGAGAATGGCTGTGCAGTCCGACTCGGGAGTGACAATCCCTGCCGCACTTGTTACAGGTGAAGGCAGATGGCTGTTGTTGCTGCTGTTGACGCTGCTTCCGCCTCGATCTTTTCTGGACCGCCTCCTCGTTGCGCGCAGCCTCTGCGCGTGACGTACCTTGCCTGACCGCGAGCCTCCAGGCTAGGCGGTCGTCTGCTTGAACTTCCCATGTGTTGAGATTGATGGAGCATTGTGTCATGTCCTTTTTGCAGATGTCTTTGAACCGCAGTTTTGGGCACCCTGTCATCCTCTGGCCTTCTGCTAGCTCGCCATAGAGGAGGTCTTTGGGAATACGGACTACATCCATTCTTTTGACATGGCCGAGCCACCTGAGGCGTCTCTCACTAAGAACTGCATGCAAACTGCTCATGTTGGCTCGCTTCAGCACCTCGGTGTTGGGGACCTTATCCTGCCAGGCGACATGCAGGACGCGTCGCAGGCACCTTATGTGGAAGCTGTTGAGTTTCCTTTCGTGCCTTGCGTAGGTGGTCCACGTCTCGCTGCCATAGAGGAGAGTGCTGAGTACGCAGGCTTGGTAGATGCGCAGTCTGGTTTTCTCAGTGAGGCTGGAATTGTTCCACGCTCACCAGTTCAGTTTGGCCATAACTGTGGCTGCCCTGGCGATTCTCCGGTTGACCTCCAAGTCGACTGACAGAGAGCTCGAGATGGTGGACCCGAGGTAAGTGAAATCGTTGACAACCTCCAGGGTGTACCCGTCGATGGTGATGCATGGGGGAGTCCCCGTGCCTTGAGCCATAACATTCGTCTTCATCAGGCTGATGGCTAGTCCGAACTCCTTGCATGTGTGGGAAAGGCAAGTGACTAACTGCTGGAGTCCCTCTTCGGAGTGTGATGTCAAGGCTGCGTCGTCGGCAAAGAGCATCTCACGGATGAGCACCTCTTTGATTTTGGTCTTGGCTCGTAGACGGGCCAGGTTGTAGAGCTTGCCATCGGATCTGGTGTGAATGAAGACACCCTCGCTGCAGTCCTTAAAGGCGTATTGGAGGAGCATGGAGAAGAAGATTCCGAACAGCGTAGGCGCGAGGACGCAGCCCTGCTTTACTCCGCTGCTGACTGGGAAGGCCTCAGAGGTTGCGCCGTTGTAGGACACCGTGCTGTGCATGTTGTCGTGAAAGGACATGACCACAGCAAGCAGATGTGGTGGACAGCCAATCTTCCGTAGCAAGCTGAAGAGTCCGCTTCGACTGACCAGATCAAACGCCTTCGTGAGGTCGATAAAGGCGAGGTAGAGTGGTTTATGCTGCTCGTGACACTTCTCCTGCAGCTGGCGTAGGGAGAAGATCATGTCCACTGTTGATCGGCCAGCTCTGAAGCCACACTGGGACTCTGGGTAGACGTGGGAAGCAAGGGTCTGCAGGCGGGCAAGAGCGACCCGGGCGAATACTTTGCCGACGACGCTGAGGAGAGAGATGCCCCGGTAGTTGTTGCAGTCGCTACGGTCTCCTTTGTTCTTGTACATGGTGATAATGTTGGCGTCTCTCATATCCTGAGGGATGTAACCCTCCTTCCAGCAGAGACAGAGTAGATGGTGGAGCGACTGTAGCAGGACTGGTTTCCCGCTCTTCAGGATTTCTGGAGGGATTCCGTCGCTTCCTGGTGCTTTCCCGCAAGCAAGGCAGTCGATGGCTTTGCTGAGCTCTGCCGCAGTAGGTGGGGTGTCTAGCTCCTCCATGACTGGTAGGTCTGGGATGGCGTTAAGAGCAGTGTCTCTTACGGTGTTCCTTGTTGCGTACAGCTCGAGGTATTGCTCGGTCCACCGCCGCATTTGCTGTTCCTGGTCAGTGATGACCTCACCTGTCTTGGACTTAAGGGGGGCGATCTTGGAGGGGATTGGGCCTGTTGCCTTCTTGATACCCTCATACATTCCTCGTGCGTTGCCTATATCGGCGGCTTCCTGGATGGTTCTGCACAGGTTTAGCCAATAGGTGTTGGCACAGTGGCGGGCGGTCTTCTGGACTTTGTTCCTGGCAGCCCGTAGAGCTTGAAGTGTACTGGGAGTGGGCGTGACCTTGTAAGCCAGTAGGGCCTTGCTCTTAGCCTCGATCACGGGTTCCGTTTCTTCCCAGTGAGCCTCGTACCAGTCAGCGTTCTTCCGCTCTTTCTTCCCGTAAGCAATAATGGCGGAGTTGTATATGGTGTCACGGAGACGTGACCAATTGGATTCGATAATGTCATCTGCCGCCATTCCCTCGCCGAGTGCATCTTCCATCCTGTTGATGAATTGCTGGGTCTTAACTGGGTTGCTGGCACAACTGGTGTTGATGTGTGGGCGACCCTTCATCTTGGAGTGGTGCAACCTCTTCGGCATTATGCGCACCTTGCTTACCACGAGGGCATGGTCCGTGTCGCAGTCTGCACTGTGGTAGCTGCGGGTGAGGAGGGTGCTGCCAATATCCGTTCTTCTGGTGATGACGAGGTCAAGCTGGTGCCAGTGGCGGGAGCGGGGGTGCCTCCATGACACCTGGTGGATCTCTTTGCACTTGAAGAATGTGTTTGTCACGCACAGGCCACGGTGACACAAAAGCTCAAGCAGTCGCTGACCATTCTCATTGATCTTTCCTCTCCCAAAGTTTCCGAGGCAGGTGGGCCAGGCCATGTGGTCGGCTCCTACTCTTGCGCTGAAGTCTCCAAGGAGATAAAGAGCGTCACTTCTGGGGATCTTGGATAACGCTTTGTCCAGTGCATGGTAGAACTGTTCTTTCTCTTCGGTGGTGGCGCAGAGGGTTGGGGCGTACGCGCTAAGAATGCTGACTGGGCCGAAAGTTGTTGACAATCGGAGGGTAAGTAATCTCTCTGTGCCTCCTGTGGGTGGCTCTATGGAGTTAACAAGCGTGTTCTTCACAGCGAACCCAACACCGTACTGTCTTGGTTGGTCTGGAGACTTCCCTTGCCAGTAGAAGGTGTAGTTGGTTTCTCTGATAGTTCCGTTGTCGGCCAACCGGGTCTCCTGTAGAGCCGCAATGTCGATGTTTAGTCGTGCCAGTTCCCTGTCGATGGCGGCGGTTTTCCTGGCACCATTGATCCACGGAAGGTCTGCAGTAAGTCCGGGACACATGGTCCTGATGTTCCAGCTAGCGAGGCGAAGAGCTGGAGGCTTCTTTCTTGTTGTTTTCGTGGAATTGCCTGGTGCGAGTGTTTTGTGGCCCACTTTTCAAGAGACGCCTCTCTGATCCCCACGCACCCAGTGGGGCAGGCGAGCCATGGCGAGACGGCACCTAATTGGCTGGGGGCTGCCCAGCTTGAGGCGGGCGGTAGCTGTCCAGTGAGGTGCGATGACCCCTCCCACCGTCAGAGGAGACCCCTGGCGCTCGTTTCCTTCGCCAATCGGATGAGCTTATAACCGGTATCTGTCTCCTCCCGTGTTGAGTCGACATCTTGCGATGACGCTGGAGTGTCCTCTCCAGTGAAGCTACAAAGCCTGGGCAGGGTGATACGGAGGGCCAGCTGTTGCCCATGCAGCAGACCCCCCCTCTCTTTGCAGCTGAAGGATCCAAGGGGAAAGACAGAGTCAATACAGCTTGGCTTCAGGTGCACCGCAGGAGTTGCCGGTGTTGACTACAACGTCAAACCGCCTTAGGGACTCCGGCTCCGGATTTTCTGTCGGGGTTTACTCCCTTAGCCTTTCCCCTGAGGAGGTATGCCGCAAGGCAGCGGAGGTTTGGAGTCAGAGTTTCCCTTCTCCTTAGCCTTTCCCCTGAAGAGGTATGCCGCAAGGCAGCGGAGGTTTTTTGGAGTCAGAGTTTTCCTTCTCTGGTGTGCCCTGACTGGAAGATCGAACCAGCGACACTTAGCTCGCAGGCCGACGCTCAATCCACTGAGCCAAACCAGCCAGGAGAAGGGATATAAAGTACAGCATGGAAAACATAGTAATATTGTAGTAACTATGTATGACTTCAGATGGGTCCTAGACATATTAGGGTGATCACTCCAAAAGTTATATAAATGCCTAATCACTATGTTGTACACCTGAAACTAATATTACATGATATGTCAACTATAGCTGAAAAAAAGTTCCCTCAACTAAAAACACTTCCTTGATGTGTACTGTATCCCCAAAATTCTATATCCAGGACAAAGCCTTCGATTCCATAAAGCTGTTAAATTTCTTTGTAAATGCTCTTTGTAGACAAAAATATCTGGCAAAGTCAAATTGGGTTTAAACATCTGTTACCAGGTGTTTTCT
Source organism: Furipterus horrens (assembly GCF_987537825.1). NCBI lineage: Eukaryota > Metazoa > Chordata > Mammalia > Chiroptera > Furipteridae > Furipterus > Furipterus horrens. The sequence goes on from NW_028327180.1 coordinate 85,278,002, forward strand.
TGGTAATAGCACTGGATAGGAATAGTAGGGAAGCACCTGAAGAAGGGTGAGGTAGGCACACAGGGAGGTAAGCAAAGAATTCAGAATGGAAAATTAGAGAACATTGAAAACCAATGTCATGATTTTATAATTACAAAGTCTTTGTTTTAATCCCTAAAAATATGTCATAAAGCAATAGCAGAAATTCATTATTCAACAGAAAAGCTTGATGTCGTACGTATGGGAGTTTGGAGCTGACGTTATCTAAGCAATTCCAGAAGAAAAATGATTTAAAAAAGAAAACCTTAATTATCTAAATAGTTCAGACAAACAGAATAGTTCATTATCCTTTTCTTTATCTTGCCCTGACACCATAATCAGAAAAAAATCATTTTGGTTTTCTTTCAAAAATGTGTGATGATCTAGAGATCTTGTCTTCTTCACTCACTAACTCATTTCATAAGGGGGAGCTGTTAATTTAACCTGATTGAGTAATCAGCTTAATAAACTACACAGAAACCATGTAGAGATCATATAAATTTTTTAAAAACTTCCCAGCCACTGGAAAAAAACAAGTATAGTAAGTGGTAGTAGACATCTGTGGGCTTTGACAACCTGGCATCCTTTCCTTTGGGGAGCTGCCCCTACTGCCCTATAACCTTATGGTCCTGGTTGTGCTGCCAGTCTTAGTACACTGCCCTTCCCCACACCCCTGGGCCAGGCCATTATGGTCCCTTTTTACCCTGGCCACGATGATTGTGCTAGACATAGTCTTGTGACACAAGTCGGGCCAATTAGAACTCTTCCCTGGGATTTTTTCAGTCTGGAGTTTGCCTAAGAAAGGGGCCTTATATTTTGAGTCCAACCTAAAATTTTCTAAGGGCTATCTTTTGACTCATGGAGAAAAAGTTTTTCTGCGGTAGAAGAGAATAAAGCCAATTCACACAAATCAAGACACATGATTCAGGAAAAGGGTCCTAATGTGAGCTGAGTCCCTGCACCCAGTTCCAGAAGCCAGTCTTCACCCAGACCTCCCAGTGGTGGGAGCTAATCAATCCTCTTTTACCTAAGTCATTTTGAATTAGATTTCCATCTCAATGACCAAAGGAATGTTGATTCATCAATCAGGGACCAGCTAGGAACCACATAATAATTAAGAAAACAAAAAAGTCAGTAATTGAGCTCTAACCAGTTGATTCTATGGCTAGCCACTGGTCTCAAACTGGCTGAAACAAATTTAGGTTCTTCCTGTCCAAACCCATTTGCATGTATTGAGGCACTCATGTCACCATCCTGACAGCTGTCATCGTTTTCTCCTCTACTGTCAAGGGAAAGAATGCTTTTTACTAACCTGTCTGAGGTGGGGTGGGGGGTGCTGTGGTGTTAAGAGAGTAATAAATAACACTTCAAAGGGGTTCATTTCTGTCCATAGAGTTTTATTTTCTTTATCTTTTGGAAAAGAGAATATTAGCAGAAGGTCTCTCCCTTCTCTCTCTCTCTCTCTTCTCATTCCTCTGTCTTCCTTTGCATCATCTCAAGGAGAGAAAGGAAGCTTTTATTGTTCATGTGTCCTTTTGTTCTGCAGCAGAGATCGGACACCTGCAGTTGGCTCTAAGTTTGCATCAAATGTGTTGCCTTGGATAGAAAGAAACATACTAAATGCATAAATTCCATGAGGACCTGAGGGAGGTTGCCTAGAGAAATGAGAGTATACAAGAATGATAGAAGAAAACCTTACTGATATTCAGGCCAGGGCGGACAAGCAGCAGTTTGGTGCTTTCAGGAGTCCCTAAAATATCTATTCCCACCCTGTTGGCTCATACACAAAATTCCACTCACTACATTGGATTCTTTTAATTGTTGCTCTGGAATAATAATCTTCCACATTGCCACAGAATTCTGCTTCTTCAAAGGTCTTTCATAACTATGGTCTGCTTTGATCCACAGCAATAACCTGAATGGTGGACAGATTATCATTCCCGTTTTATAAATTAAAACCTCAATCTTAGGAAGATCAAGAGACTTGCCCAATATCACATAAGCAAAAGTGGGTGGACCGGGACTGGTATAGGAACTTCCTGACTCATGATCACTATCAAATGAGAACCTCAGACAGTTGCTGGTCATGTGATACCCCTTATGAGGAGGGAAAAATGGAAAGCCTGTATCCACTAACTTGAGGATATAATTGGCCTACGCTTGGCCCTACAAAAAAGTGAGAAGAGGGAGACCAATATTATTTGCAGGCAGAGCCAGACTAAAGGGTGGTCTGACAGGACAGATGTTTTTGTTCCCATCACTGGAATTTTAAGGATGCGGGGAAAATTCTGTTCACCAGAATACCTAGATTACATTTTCTCTCTCTCTCCCTCCCTCCCCAGCGCTCCCTCCCTCTTTCTCCCTCCCTCCCTCCCTCCCTCATTCTGCTTCCCTCCCTCCCTCCCTCCTTCTCTCTCTCTCTCTTTCCCTCCCTCTCCCTCTCTCCTTCAATGCCCATAAAAATAATGGTCTAAGAGGCAGGCATTATTATCTTTGTTTTCACTTGTGATGATCAGAGAGGTTAAACAACTTGCCCATCACAGAACTGCCAGTTGGTGGAGCCAGGTTTGCACTTCAGAGCTGTCTGGCTCCAAACTTCCCCTTATCCCAGACTAGCAGAAAGATAAATGCTGAATCTCCAGAATCATGACCTTGTAAACTAGCTCCCAGTTTGTTTTTTAGAGATGTGGATTTGGAATGAAAATCGGTTACTCATCATCCTCTCTTTCCTCCCATACCCACTAAAGAAAGGGTTGCTGCAGGGCCAATTTGCAAAATGTTTGCCACACACGTGGCATCATTCTAGTCTTGCAACACTCTAAGGGACACAGGGCAGGCACTAGTACCCCCATTTCACAGATGAATAAACAAAGGCTCAGAAGGATTTAATGAGTTGCCCCCCAAGGCCAACCTGGGTCTTTTAACTCCAGCCCCAGAAATCTTTCCACTCCACTATCTCACCAAGCCTAGCATGTGTTAAATACTCAACAAATTAATGAATTAATGGGTTATATAATTAATAAGTTAATAATACTCAATTCAAGGACTATATCTCAGAAGGATTATGCTTTCAAATTCTCTACATACAGTTCTGCCTGTATCTTTGCCACATAAAATCAAGACTCATTATGTGATCAAATCTGCAGAAGCTCTTTCTCCTTGGGTCCCCAGAGACAGGTATTAGCAGTGACATTTCCTTTAAACTTGTCACCGCCCCCAACCTTGGCCCCTAGAGCTCCATCAGGCTGCCTGCAGGTGCAGTTCCATTTGTTCCTTTCTCATCTGTCCTGCCATGTCCTCCTTCCCCACTGACTGGCGTTCTGCCAGAGTCCACACTTCTCATTGCCCCCTGCCTATGGCATCAGCACAAGGAGCCATCTCTGCCCACCCCTCCCCCAGTCCAGTGCAGCAGGACCAGTAGCGGCAAGAAGCATATGTGGAATTCAAGTCATGAGACTGCTGGCAGACCAAACTCTCTGCCCAACCTCACAGGTTGGGACATTCCTGCTGTTCTAATCTTATTACGAAGGTGCAGCCATGCCTGTATCGTGAAGGGAAAGGAGAAGAGAGGTTGCAGCTGTCCAAGACTCTTAGGATTATCATTTGCTACCTGTTGAGTTAAATTCTGTACAATTTCACAGAATCCTGGACTCTCACAATTAAGACAGTTGGCGGGCTGGGTGGACGATCACTATCTGACATATGTGTCTTGCTTGCATACTTCCAGGAATGTGGGTACTCATCACCTCCTCCAGATAGCTGTGTTCACACTTAGCCTGCTCTGACTTTAAAAATGCAGTATATGAACTAGAGACACGCTGCTAGGTATCGCACTCCCAAGTGCCCCCCCTTCCCAGAGATCAAAGGTAATTCTTACCTCCTTCTATCCTCAAGATAAACACTCGATGGTCTTCAATAAATATCATGTAATATGGTTTTCTTACTCCCAAGAGCCATGTCAAGGGTCAACTAAGGCTATCTATGTATATATGTATTGTATGCATTTTTAAACTGCAATGTGCTGTACTAGTTGTAAAGGAGCATTACTGTTACCATTACACCCGTGCTTTGTGTTCCTTCTCTATATTCTAGTGATACCCCAGCTCGTCACTTTGCCCCAAAGATACAGTCCCAGACATCCCGATATCACCAACTTCCTTAACTTCAGGATGAGAAAGAACAGGGCAGCTCATGTTCAATGAGCACAGTGTTAAGCATTTTCCATTATTATGCCATTTCATCCTCACAAGAACCCTGTGCTCTATAGAGACTGATCGTTCTATTATAAATGAGGAAAATGGAGCCAAGAGAAAATAAGTAACTTGCCAAACATTGAAAATTATAAACAGCACAGTCAAAGCTAGGATCCAAGTGTTTGGGACCCAAGAGCCTAATGGTCTAACCATGATGCTAAAGATGTTACCAAGTCAAAGGCCATGGTCCAGTTTTGCTCACTTATTAGAAGTTGAGATCTTTGAGAAAGGGTTACTGTGCTCAGGGAGGAAGTGGTCTGAGAGATGGGGAAGGAAGAGAGGGGGTACTCACAGAGTGCCTCTGTCACTGTTGTCCTCGGGGACTGGAGCTTCACCAGGGCACAAGTGCTGAGAAAGCCCACTTCTGCACATGGCCCAGATGTTTTCTGAGTTTTTGTTTCTGTTTGCTTGTTTGTTTTTTGAGGGACTAGGAGTTGGTGGTCAGTGCAAGTATAAAGGCCTGACATCCACTCTGCTGAGTTCCAGCTCTTTCTGAGGCTACTGATGGACTCAATTGTGGAGATGAGAGTTCCACAAAATCTCAAAATCACAAAGCCTAAGCTGCAGAAGTGTTCTTCATGTTTGGGAATGAGCTGAAAGCAGAACAGCATAGCAGGTAAGAATGGGGAATACAGCATCTTGTGTTCAAACCCTGGCAGTCAGATACATTGGGCAGTTAGTTACCCTCTCTGAGCCTCTGCTCTCTCATCTATAAAATGCGGATAAGGATGGCAACCCCAAGGGTTGACTAAATGACCTCAAATATGGAACACACTTAGCACAATGCCAGGAGCACTCTAGACCTCATATACAACAAAGGTCAGTTAGGACAAAGGAGGAGTTAAGTAGCTTCGGTGTGGCTTTAGATTCCCAAAACTTTTCCTAATTTCAATTTTTCCTCAATTAGTTCTCATGGAAGGAAGGAAGGAAGGAAGGAAGGAAGGAAGGAAGGAAGGAAGGAAGGAAGGACTACTTAGCTCTTATTTTGTCCAAATCCTGTTTCATAAATAAGGAACTGAATCCCAGAGAAGGAACAGGACTTATCCAATGTCCTAGAGCCAAGTTGATGGGGCAGAGTCTAGAACTGCTATAGCCTACCCTGACATTTGTTTCCAAGGCCCAAGATCCTCGAGGGGAATGAGGGGAAAAAAAGAAAGGTGGAAAGTCAACCCCACCTCCACCCCCGTGACAATAAGGGCAGTTTCACTGATTACGCAAGCTCTTTCTGCAATGGTGGAGGGTCCCCACACAGGCCACCAAGTACATGGATATTGGAGTTCAGGGTGCAGAGACTGTTCTCTCTCCTCCTGAGTCACTCAGACTAACATCAAAAAGTTATTATCAATCCTCAAATGGTAACATGAGTTTTGTTCTAAAGCCAGGAGAAATTCAGATTTTCTCAATATTCTAAGCAAGGGATTTAGCCACCTGTACTGCTGCTCTGTGTTTACATTTTTAAAGACTTAGTTTTATGAGCAGTTTCAGGCTCACAGCAAAATCGAACAGAAGATGCAGCGATTTCCCATATATCCCCGGTCCCCACATATGCATGGCCTCCACTATTATCAGCATCCCTCACCGGATGAACCTACACTGACATGTCACAGTCCGCACAAGTCCACAGTTCCCCTTCGGGTTGGTTCACTCTTGGTGGTGCACTTTCTATGTGTTTGAACAAATGCTAACGGCACGTATCCACCATTACAGTATCATACAGAATAGTTTCACTGCCCTAAATATTTTCTGTGCTCTGCCTATTTACTCCTCCCCCCACCCCACCCCAGGCCCATGGTAACCACTAATCCCTTTCCTGTCTTCACAGCTCTGCCTCTTCCCCCAGAACGCCTTGTAGTTACAATCATACAGAGCGCAGCCTTTTCAGAACGACTTTGGCTGCTCTGTTTTTATTACTGCATAACAAGCTACACCAAAATTCAGTGACTTAGAACAACCAGATTCTGTGGGTCCGGAAGTAAACAGGGCACAGAGGGAAAGCTCTTCTCTGTTCCATGATGTCTGGGAACTCTGGTAGGAAGACTCAAAGGTTAAGTGTGGCTCACAGCAAGGGGCCTGGAATCACCCAGAGGTTCCTTTAACCTCATATCTGCTACCTGCCTTGTGTCTGCCACTTACAGAGCCTACACGTGGCCTTGCCACGTGGTTTGGGCTTCTTCATGGCATGCTGGTTCCCAGGCAGTCATGCAAGTTCAGGCTCCAAGCAGGAATGTTCTGGTAAACAAACATTTCCTTGGTAGAGCCTTCCCTCAGAAATCACGTGGCCTCACTGCCAACGTTCTCTATCAGCCAAAGCACTTACTAGCTAACTCGGAGTCAAGAAGGGGAGGGGAACACAGATGTCACAACTCAATGGATGTCAAAGAATTTGCAGGCAGTTTTTTAACAACACAATTGCCTCTTTTCGGTGTGCCCAAAAAAAACTCTTAAGCTCCTTGGGCTCAGGGTTATGTCTTAAACCTCCTCTCTCTCCAACTCTAAGCAAGGAGCAGGGACTCTATGCTTAAATGAAATTAGCATATTTAACTGAGCCCCACCCTTGACTGTGGCTCCCAGGCAGGACTCTGGTCAGTTTGACTGCTTAGTTCTATAATAGCAGTTCTCAACCTGTGGGTCGCCACCCCTCTGGGGGTCAAATGACCCTTTCACAGGGGTCACCTAAGACCACCAGAAAACACATATATAATTACATATTGTTTTTGTGATTAATCACTGTTTTAATTATGTTCAATTTGTAATAATGAAAATACGTCCTGCATATCAGATATTTACACTACGATTCATAACAGTAACAAAATTACAGTTATGAAATAAAAACGAAAATAATTTTATGGTTGGGGGTCACCACAACATGCAGAACTGTATTAAAGGGTCGCGGCATAAGGAAGGTTGAGAACCACCGTTCTATAACAATGTCCCCATTCCCCTCATTGACGCCACTGAAGTTCTCTTTCAAATATATTGGAAGTCCTTTTCCTTCTTCTCATCCCCACTGATAACAGCCTCATCAGAGCACATCACTCCCTTGCTAAAAATTTTTCACCGAGACTCACTGCTCTTAGAGTGAAATCCAAGTTTCGGACCCACAGGATGGTTACTCTGCAGGACCTGGCCTTGCCTGCCCCTCTGACTCACTCATCTCATCACCCCTTCACTCACCAGCCTCACCTGCCTCCTTCCTCTCCCTCAACACAGTCAGCCCTTCCCACCGCCAGACCTTTGTAATTGCCCCTCCTCCCAGAATGCCCTTCTCAGGCTATTTGCACACCAGCTCATTCTCATCCTCCAGGTGTCAGCTCCAATGTCTCCTCTTCGGAAAGGCTACCTGAGCACCCTCTCTGCATATACCTTTGGTCCCTTCATGCCAGTTATTCTAACCTGTGATGACTGCAGTGCTTCTTATCTTCTTGTTTGTTCTCTGTAAGTATCTGGGAAATGAATAACCCAATGCAATGCTGCATCACTTCTGGAAGCAGAAGAAATTGAACCTGTAACTTTATTTACTCTTGAAAAGCAAATTATACTGGTCTCCTACCCTTACCAGTGATCTGCTGGTTGACACAGGCTGCACTTCATAAGACAGAATAGAAAGAATTGGAGAATATTAGCACTTTGGCAGGGCTATTAGAGATCATTTAATTCCTCATTTTGTAAATGAGAAAACCAGAACCCAGAGAGGCCACGGGATTTTACCCAAGATCATATCCATTTCTTCATAATACAATATTTCTTGGTGTTTAATTTCTTTAATTAAACAAGCAATTGTCCATTGGAAAAAAATGAGAACTGTATAGAAATATGTCTCGTAAAGACTAGAGCTCCCCTCTTCCCACTCCCCTCTCCAGAAAAGACCACTGTTTCTACTTTGAAGTGAATCCTTCCAGGTCTTTTTGAATGTGCTTAATAAATTCATGGGCATATTTATATATCTATAGCTTCACCATAACACTTGATTACCTTGAAAATTAGCTTACACTTAGAAGTAAAAAAGTCTTCTTTATGAATGTATTTCTTAAATATCACCAACAACAGAGGTTTCAAGGAAAAGAACTGCATTCTGTGCTACCCAGTGACAGAGGGAAGCCCTGGGGGTCACCTGGGTGGCTGAAGGGGCTCTAGACGTTGACCACACAGGAGCCAGAGGACAAATAAACTTTGCTCTCTTCAACTACTCAGAACCAGCTGATCTGGGTGGTAATTGAAATTCTAAACCTTTCTGGGGGCCAAGCACTGACTGATATACAGAAATTAATTCAACAGCTGAATATTCTCCTATGCCTTTAATGCTGGGAGTCCAAACTAGAAGAGGGAAAACTGTTTCAAAGGAAAGTGGAGGACCAGAAAGAGGAAAGAAAAGTTTACCAGTCAAGAATAGGAGAGTTGCTCTGGCCAATGTAGCTCAGTTGGTTGGAGTGTTGTCCCATAAACCAAAAAGTCTCAGATTTGATTCCCAGTCAGGACACATGCCTTGGTTGCAGGTTCAGTCCCTGGTTGGGGTGCATACAGAAGGCAGCTGATCAATGTTTCTCTCTCACATCAATGTTTTTCTCCCTCTCTTTCTCCTTCCTTTCCCCTCTCTCTCTGAAAAACTAAAATTAAATTTAAAAAATCCATAAGCATGTCCTCAGGTGAGTATTAAAAAAAAAAAAAGATTAGGAGGGTTGCGATCAGACAGGCTGGGCTCAAGCCTTGAGGCCTCACTGAGCCTCAGTTTCTCTACCTATAAAATGGGAATAACAGAAGTACTAGTGGAATGGTACATAGACACCATCCAAACACGTGGGAGTTATTTGTAAAGTGAACACAGGGTAATGACTATGCTGGATGCCTTCTCTATTACATTCTATTGATGAGGTGAAACAGTTATTGAACCTGGTCATGAGTTGTAAATGCATGTATTCAAGATCTTTAAAAGCTAAAAGATGTTCATTGTACCAGGCTCGAGGAAGTGCTGGGACCAGGAAGTGGCATAACAAAACTTTCATTCTTATTCTCTGTAGCAAGAAGAGTATGGAGAAACTCCATGCCCAGCCATCTGAGTCCAAGCTGGCGTGTCTATGAAATAAACATAACAAGTGTTGCCCAGTCCCTAAGGACTAAGAGGGGTCTTGGAGCGCTGTATTATAGTATGTCTAACACAGCATAAGTCTCAGTAAATGTGGAATGTGTGAGTAAATGAATCAATGGGAAAGTCTTATAAGACATGAAAAGAATGGTCCAGGCTCCATCACTTGCCTACCAAATACCGTTATATGTCACACTATCACACCCTAAGTTTTCTTATCCTTGACTTGGAGTTATCATATCATAACCCATCAATTCGAAGACATATATTGTTCACTTTTAACATCTCTGATAGGGATAGCGGGGAAATTCAGCCCAGCCAGTACCAACTTATTCATTAGGCACAGTGCATGCAGTGCCCAGGGTCCATAATACTTTTAGTAGCCCACAAAAATGTTTTTAATTTATTTTAAAATAAAAGTTTTAAAAAATGAATTTTTGGTCAAATAAATGTTTTAATATATAATATTAATACATTCATCTGTACACCAATACAGTCTTAAATATAATTTTTAACTTTTATGGAGGAAGGGACCCACAAAAATTATAACATGACCCTGGCTCAGCCCTTCTCCTAGGCCAAGGTGATGAAGCCAGACACCTTTTGGGGGGCCCCTAGAACTCCATAGTACACTGCCTGAGAACCACCACACTGTCCTGGGGTTGTTACATAAAAGAGGGAACAGATTTGTTTTAAGTGTCCCCAAAGAACAGAATTTACATGATTATTCAAGAGGCCTCAGAGAAGACTCCAGGAGTGAAGGTCAGTTTACATCTCTTTCCAATGCCAATAGCTTATGATTCTCAATAGTAGTTAAATTTGTGTCTCACTGACTACCATACGCAAATCCCAATGTTTTCCAACTAGATGTTCCTTCCACTTTGAGGGTGAGATGACAGAAAGCCCAACAAAAAACTGAAGCATTTTTGACAATACCTCCCTGGGCCTTATCTGTAAATTAAGAGCTATAGAATTTTAAGATTTTTTTCACCCTGAAATTCTTTTATTTAAACAAGGAAGAAAAAAAGGAGAAGAGCCATGTGAAGGTGTAGAAAATAAGAGGTTACTTTTCAGAATAATGTCTCCCATATTTTAGAAAACAGCAAAATCTTTTATATTGCAATATATCAATAAGCAAAACTTAATTTCTAGATTTCTTATTTCAAAAAAAAAATCTAGGGACTAAAAGCTGCTCACCAAAATCCATGTTCTCTTCATCGTAGGCATACATCTAGACTACATCTCCCAGCATTCCTTGCATATATCCTAAATGTGGCCATGCGACTGAGTGTAGCCCTGAAAGATGAAAGGAGATGCAATCAGAGAAAAAGAGTACCTGTAAGGGAGACAACCTTGGAGCAGGGTGTGTGGTAGATCATTTTGAAGACAGTATGGTGAAATGGAAGGGAACTATCAAGAAATTCATTAGCATAAATTTAGCATCCATTGGCTACTTCAATTCCCTTTACACACATTAGGGTGGGGCTGATGTTCCACATGTACACTCCAGTATAGCCAGGGATCATTCTAATGGTTTGGTGTACATACCAGACCAGTTGCTAAGTATTCTGAATATCATCCTTGCATTAGAGCCAACAATGTCATAAGCACAAAATTATACATCAGTGTAAGGGAGGAAGAAGAGAGGCATAACAAACATTGCTAATCGTCTGCAGTCCACAATCAAGTTAGGTAATAAAGACATAAATGAATAACTTAATTATGGCACACCAAAGCCTTTCTTGTATTAGCAATAGAAATAAAGTGCTTTAAAAACAAGGTGAAGGAAACATGAGGAATTGTGAAGGGAATCTTGGCAGAGGCAAGATCTAAACTGGTTCTTGAGGCACTGATGGGATGATATAGTGCAGAGGGAAAAACAAGGAGAGGAAAAAGCCTGAGCAAAAATATAGGGTCTGTACAGAGCAATTCCAATTCTGGAAATAAATGCAAAGAAACCTGGAACACTAACTCAAAAGAATATATACACCCCTATGTTCATTGCAGCATTATGTACAATAGCCAAGATTTGGAAGCAGCCCTAGTGCCCATCAACAGAAGAGTGGATAAAACAGCTGTGAGATCATTCACACAATGGAATACTACTCAGCCATTAAAAAGGAAGAAACTTTTACCCTTTGCGACAGCATGAATGGACCTGGAGAGCCTTATGCTAAGCTAGTCAGAGAAAGACAAATATCATGTGATTTCACTTATATGTGGAATCTAAAGAACAAAATAAAACAACAAACAAAATAGAAAAAGACTCAAAGAACAGACTGACAGCTGTCAGAGGGGGCTAGGTGAAAAAAGTGAAGGGATTAAGCAAAAGTAAAAATCTCATACACACAGACAACAGTGTGGTGATTACCAGAGGAAAAGGGGGAGCGGTAGGAGGTAGAAGAGGGCAAAGGGGGAATAAATAGTGATGGAAGGAGACCTGGCTTTGGGTGGTGAATACGATACAATATACAAATGATATATTAGAGAACTGTACAATTGAAACCTAAGTAATTTTATTAACCAATGCCACCCCAATAAATTCAATAGAAATTATATATATAATTATATATAATAAAAATTATATGTATATATATGTATATGTGTGTGTGTGTGTGTGTATATATATGGTCATATATCAGGGTGTATGTGGCGAACAGTGAAGAGGAACTGGCATTGAGGGGCAGTGGGAGGGGCAAGAAATGGAGTATGAGAGGAGAGATAAAGCTAGAAGTCTAAATTGGGGCAAGATCATGAGGGCTATGAGTGTCTGCCTTGACTCCTACTTCCGTCAGCAATGGAAACAACCTGAGAAGGGACATGGCATTGTATATAACTATAGACTGACCTTCATCACTTTCCCACTGTTTGAGGTGGAAAAACCTTGTGATCTGAGTCACAGTTTCTTCATCAGTAAAACTGACAAAATACCAAACTTCACACGGCTGATGAGATGACAAATGTAAGCACCTAGCATACGGTCAGTAATGAATACTGGTAGTTTTTACTGTTGTGGAAGATTTCTGATGAGGGAACTGACATAGATTATGTTTTAGAAGTCACTAGTTGAAGTGGTAAGGAGGATGGACTGAAAAGGTGAGCAGCAGGGAGATCATATTTAAATACTAATCTCACGGACTGAAGAGAATCCCAAATGTCATCTAATTTAACCCTCTTGTTTTACAGATAAGGAAAGTAAGGCTCAAAGGGGGGATATTACTTGCTAAATCCCAGGCATCTTGACTCCCAACACAATGCTCTTTTCTTCACACAATGATACCCTGACCTTTACCTATTAGCTAGACAATAACTCAGGTCCAAAACAGAACAAAATGTACAACACATACTGGTTTCAGTGACTTGAGACCTGGAGTTTAAGCCAAACTAGAAATGGATGCCACTTTGTTGCCTCAAATTAGGGTGACTGGCATTACAAGCCATCTTTACCCTCACACTAACATTTGTGAACCTGGAGGTTCATGATTCATTTATATCTGAACCTAAGTCTTACAGGGGCATCATGGAGGACAGCCCCTAGACCTGCAACAGCTCATCCCCCTTTGATGCTAATCGCATGTGAATGCTTGAGTTGAGAAGACATCATTAAAAGCACATTAAGTTTAATTATGCCAGCAGCATCAGGCAGGGAGAGGTGCAGCTTAATGCAGAATGCATAATTAGATAAGACTTAATCCATTAGATTCTTATTTGTTAAGAAAATGTATCTCATCTGTAAGTGTCACCACAAGTAGTGCCTGGGAAACCACCTCCCAGGTGAGTACATTTCCACCACCCATGAGGCCTTCAATGATACATACCGCCATGAGATACTGACATCATAATATCACCAACCTTTACAAGTGAGCCATCAACAGGGGTGGGCTTCAGGATGCCAGGGGACAGGGCCTAGCTTTTTGCTGTCCTTTGTGTGGTATGACAAGAGTAGTGGCATAGAAGTCAAGAGATTTGAGCTCTATTACCATCTCATCCACTTTCTAGCTGTGTGATATCTGAGAAAGTTATTTAACTGCTATGCACCTGGCTTCCTCATCTATAAAATAAAGTTAACGAGGATGTGGGGAAAAGGCACCCTTGTGCACTGCTGGTAGGAATGTAAACTAGAGCAGCCACTGTAGAAAACAGTATGGGAGTTCCTCAAGAAATTAAAAATAGAACTACCATATGATCCAGCCTTTTCACTTTTGGGAATATATCCCAAGGAAACAAAACCAATATCTCAAAGAGAATAATGTTCACAGCAGAATAGCCAAGGTATACATATAAGGTGTAAGTCTGTCATATAGTGAAATATTATTCAGCCTTTAAGAAGAAGGAAGTCCTGTCATCTGTTACAACATGGATAAAATTGGAGGACATTATGCTAAGTGAAATAAGCCACACAAAGAAAGACAAATCCTGCGTTGTATCACTTACATGTAGAATTTAAAATAAAAAAGAAGTCAAACTCATAGAAACAGAGAGTAGAAAAGTGGTTGCCAGGGGCGGGGGGTCCAGGAAATAAGTACAAGTTTGTAAAAGATACAAACTTTCAGTTATAAAATGAGTAAGGTCTGAGTATCTAATGTACAAGATGGTGACTCTAGTTAATAACACTGTACTGTGTAACTTCAGGTGCGCCGCAGGAGTTGCCAGTGTTGACTACAACGTCAAACCGCCTTAGGGACTCCGGCTCCGGATTTTCTGTCGGGGTTTACTCCCTTGGACCCTTCAGCTGCGAAGAGAGGGGGGGTCTGCTGCATGGGCAACAGCAGACCCTCCATATTACCCTGCCCAGGCTCTGTAGCTTCAGCGTCATCGCAAGATGTCGATTCAACACGGGAGGAGACAGATACCATGTCACTCCCGAGTCGGACTGCACAGCCATTCTTGGCGGTGCAGATAGACTCTGAAGAAGCTACACCATCGTCTCTCGAGACGGACGGCTGCCGACGACGACGACGACTGTGTAACTGAAATTTGCTAAGGGAGTAGAACGTACATGTTCTCACCAAAAAAGAAAAAAAAGGTAAATGTGTGAGGTGATGGATCACAATGTATACTTATATCAAATCATCATGTTGTACACTTTAAATATCTTGCAAGTTTGTGGATTATACCTCAATAAAGCTGAAAAATAAACAGTTCATTGTAATTGTCTCATAGGATTGATAAGAGAATTAAATGAGACAATCCAGGTAAAGTACTCAGAACAATGCCTTTGTTACAGAGCTGGATTCCCAAAATTCCCCAGAGCCTGCAGTTGGGGGATGGGAGAACGGGACAGCTTTCAAGATGCCTTTGCATGTCTATGGTTGGTAGCTAGTGTCCTAGTCATGCAAATGGTTTTGATACTTCCAAGGCCCCAAGGAGATGGGAGGGGTTTTGACCATAGAATGGTGATGAAAGAGCTTATGGGCCTGTGCAAGGTTCTGTGAATGGTCAGAACCAGTTACCCTGCTCACTGCATCACATGCCACAGTCAGGAATTTAAAAATAAGGCAGTAGCCATTTGCAGGGGAAGAACCATAAGGCTTTGAAAGGGATGAGAGAACTCCATGCGGTTTGCAAGGAGGCAGAAGGGGAGAGCCACGTGGCTTTGAAAGGCAGGAGAGAACCATGCATGATGCAGTGCACCACGGCACATGCTTTCCTGGACTGTTATACAGAGGCTGAGGACAACGTACACCAGATCCTGAAGGAGAGAGCTGACAGATAAGGGATGGGGAACTACTGGGCTTGGTTTTGGCTTATAGCCTTTTGGGGAGCAAGGGAAGTGCTGGGTCCTGTAGGAGAACAGGGCTCTGAGCTGATGTGCTCACTGCCCTCCTCAGGTTGGAATATTGTAAATAAAGACCTATTTTCCTCAACACTAGTTGTTGGGTTTTACACCAAGGCGCCACATGAAAGAACCCCCTTTTGCTCTGTAACACCTTGAATGTGTTATAAACTCAGTAAACGGTAGTTACTGCTGTCAGCAGCAGCAGCAGCAGCATCAACATCGCCGTCATAACCATCATTATCATCACCATCATCAATGCCATTATAATTCCATCCACACCACTGTGTGAGAACCATCCTTCTCTACCTATCCTATCAGTGTTGATGACCCTAGTTGTGAGTTATCTATGTTCTCTCTCCCTGGATGATCTCAAACAATACTATAACTAAGTGTCACTACAAGATGACAACATTTAAACTCTACCTCCAGCTCTGAGCTCACAGCTCCAGATTTGATATCAAATTGACAGGCCCAACATTTCGATGTCTTATTCATAGACTTCTCACACACAACCAGTCCAAAGGAGGATGCATGACCCTACCTTCCATCACCACCCATTTCCTCCCAAGTCTTCCCCATCTCATTAAGTAGTACTACCATTTCTCAGTTTTTCAAGTCATTAACTCAGGAGCCATCCTCTTTTTCCCTTGAACATCTGCATCCAATTTATTTGTAAATTTTTCAGATTTCACCTCCAAAATGTATCTTAATTATATCACTTCTCTCTATCTCCACTGCTACTCTACTTCATCTAATCTATACCATCATCTCCTCCCTAAACCACTGCAACAGCTTCTTCAGAGGCCTTCCAGATGCTTTTCTTACTCCATTCCAATCTACTCTCTACACAGCATCAGAGTGATGAGACAAAAGTGTGAGTCAATCTTCTGTTCAAAACTTTCAATACCTCTCCAGTACCCTCAAGATAAGAATGCAATACAGCAATACCAGGAGGCTTCAGGTACATACATCTTTATTCTTCCAAAACTTTGTTGAATTGCCCAGAACCTATGTTTCCAGTTCTCAAACCACCACTGGTATGCATGCAAAGAATCTCGGAACCAGAAAGCTAAAGGTCTACTTGGGGTAGGGGTGGGTGTCTTATAGTGAGTGATCAGATGAACAAATTACAGCTGCATGTCCAGCCTCTGCTGTCAACCCTCCAAGATGCCACCAAAACCAGATGCAAGCCATAAATTCAATTGTTATTGGTACACAAAGCTGACAGGATGGTACATTCTGCTCCAAAACCACTCATATACACATGGTTGTAAAACATCATTTATCTGCAACTAGTACATTCTCTAGCTTTGGCCAAGAGTTAGTATCATCCTCCAGGCATCCCTGGAGATAAGCATGTGGTCAGTCTGGCTGAGATTAATTTGTGTTATACATGGACAATTAAAAAAAACAAACTACTGATATATAATGTTGAATCTCAAAACCATATGTTAAGCAAAGACATCAAACACAAAGGTGCATACCGCAGATTTCCTTCCTAGGAAATTCTAGAACAGGCAAAACTAAAGTATAGCAATGAAAATTAGAAAGTGATTGTCTCTGTTGAAGAGAGAGTGGGGGCAGGAGTGGGGAACTGAATAGAATGGCACATCAGGAAACTTGCTGAAGTGATGGGAAAGTACTACCTCTTGATGGTATATACATTTGGCAGGTAAATATATTGGTATCTCTCTTCTGTCTTGTGCCATGGTGACCACAGAGACCATGTGCTCCAGATGGTACAAGTATAAGATGGCAGAGTTTCCATAAACTATGGCATTGAATGACAAGTGTGGAGAAGAGGTTGTCACTGATCCATGGTGAACAAATAGAGTGAGAAATAAATTGTATGTTAAGCCAATATTTCCTAATTGTCACTCCAGCATAGCCTACTTTATCCCAACTAATACTCTTTTTCTCTATCTCCCTCATATAATTTCATATACTTTTCTAAAACAATAGTTCTTCATAAATAGATGTTGAGTGAAAGTAAGCAAATCTCTATTACATTTCTGAAGAAAAAAAGTTGGACTTGGGGCAAAGAAAATGGAGGAATCTAATGGGAAAAGCTTTAAAACCATTTCAAGAAGCTATTCCAATCATGTATTTCAAATAAAATGGAAGGTTGTAGACTAGAAATTAATAAAAGACCAGGTTTGTCTGGGATCAGTTCCTAGCCTCTCCACTTAGTAGTTCTGTACCCTGGAAAAATTAAGTAACCTTTCTGCTAACCTCAGGTTCTTTGTCTGTAAAACACAACTAATAATTAGATGAAAAAATATGCAAAATATTTTACACACTGTTTGGCACATATAGGTGATTAATAAATATTAGTCTTGGCAGATCTAAGATGGCGGAGGAGTAAGTGGAAGCTACACTAACCTCCTCCCAGGACCAATCTGGACTTACAACTTAATTGCGGAGAAATCATCTGGAATAACCAACTGAACACTAGCTGGAGAGAAGTCTTATAACCACAGAGACACAGAAAAGGCCACTTCATCACAACGTAAACTGAACACAACACAGATGCTAGCCTGTTAAATTGAGCATGCCGTTGCCCAAGGACAGCCAATTGACCTGGAGTCTCCAAGGGTCTTCCCCGTGTGGGAAGGCCACCCTCCCCTCTACACCCCCACTCTTATTAGGAATTTCTGGACCCAAGGGTACGACGACCATGTCCAGCTTGAAGCAGCCAGAGGAGCACGATACCTTCGCCCATTGTCCTTTTTAAGGTTATAAAGGGCGTTAAGTCTGAGAGGGGGAATTGTTACACAGCAGGGGTCCCTCCAAAATATTAAATTAATTAATTAATTTTAAAAATAAAAATTTTTTAAAGTGAAGAATTTTGAATAAATAAATAGTCTCAGTTATGGACTGAAAAGTGTCCCACCACAGAAAAAAAAGTCAGATGTTGAAACCCTAACTCTCAATGTTACTGAATTTAGAGATAGGGTCTCCGAGGAGGTAATTAAGGTAAATGAGGTCATAAGGGTGGAGTCCTGAACCAATAGGACTGGTTCACTTATAAAAAAGAGACACCAGATATCTCTCTCTCTCTACATATGCACACAGAGAAAAGGTCATGTATAGGATACAACAAGAAAGCTTCATCTGCAAGCCAAGAAGAGTGATCTCATAGGAGCCCAAACTTGATCTTGTACTTCTTACCTCAGAACTGAGAAAAATTAATTTCTGTTGCTTAAGACACCTAGTCCATGATATTCTGTTACGGCAGCGAGAGCAGATTAATATGGCCTCTGATGTCATTATCATCGTCACTAAACATCTTCAATAAATATTTTTGGCTAGAGGAATGTTTCATTCTTTCAATCATTTGTTCAACAAATGGATGTACCTACTATGTGCTTGACACTCTGCAAGGCACTGGGGCTTGAATAGTGAATAAGGCAATCTCACTACCCTCACGAAGGCTATGTTCTCATGGGATAGATAATAACTAAATGAAAAATGATCAAAATGAGAGAACAGTGAGTGACAGGAGCTGATGTTTTATACAGAATGGTAGAGAAACACCTCTGCCAAGTCTCTGAGCAGACTTGAATGACATAAAGGAGATGTCATGAAAATAGGTGGCGGAAGAACTCCCAGGTAGAGAGAACAGCCACTAAGACTCTGAAATGGTAACGTATTTGTCAAACTCAAGGAATAGCAGAAGCCAGTGTACCTGAAGCAGGGGACAAGAGAGGGAAATCAGATTAAAAGGGTGGCAAGAGGCAAAATCATATAGGGCCTTATGGGCTACAGGAAGAACTCTGGCTCTTATTCTAAGAGATGAAAAGCTAGTAGGTGGGTGGGGGGGAGGTGCTTTTGCAGAGAATAACTTGATTTGACTTACATTTAAAAGAGTCACTCTTGGCTGCTGGGCTGCTGAGTAGAGGATGGACTGGGAGCTGAGTGGGTGGGTCACAGCAGGGAGGCCAGTTATCAGTTTAGTACAACAGTCCATGCGAGAGGTAATGGTGGGCGGATGGAGGGTGGTCAGGGTGGGATGTGAGACAGGCCAGATTCTGGATGTATTCCGAGAAGAAGGATTTGCTGCTGGGTTGAATGTGGAATATAAGGAAAGAAAGGAGACAGGGATGAAATAAAAAATGTGGATAGAAGAGGAAGGGTTCTTACAAGAAGACAAGAGAATCTGGGTGTTAATTCTTGGCCTTGCTTCTAACCTGCCATATGACCCCACATTCCTCTGTGTATTTGGAAGATAAACCTTTAAAGTGGGATTAACCACACCTGCCATGTATCTAAGAACCATGTGAAGATTAAATCAAGCTCAAACTGCTTTGAAAAAGCAACACCACAGACCACAGAAAGGTTATCCTTGATTCATCCCCAAACAAACTTTCCATGAACTGCTGTTGCTGCCTCTCTGCCTGCCCTGTCTTCCCTCCTCCTGGGATGCAGTGATGATAAGCCATAAATAATGCTGACACAGAAAGCGCCACCATCTCGGACGGTGGACAGCATGTGGCACCCTGTGAGCGGTGATGGCCTAGCAACCAGCTTCAGATAGCTCCAAAGGATGAACCGCTCACTGTCCTGGCTCAGGTGTTGCTGAAAATGACCACGAAAGGAGGATCAGGGGCTTTCTGAGGACACTGTCTCCACCTCTTGTAAAATGACCATAGCATAGCATGCTGTGTCTGTCCCTTTATTGTAGTATGTTCCTGATCTTCAGGGCAAGGAGTCTTGGCACTCATGAGGAAACTTTAATTTCAATTTAACTAAAGCAGAAGTGGTCCCCTGCACTCCCTGTCCCTGCTTTATTTTTCTCCACACACCTATCACCACCTTACATACAATACATTTTACATGTTAATTGCCTACCACTCCTACCTGTAAAATACAAGCTCCTTAAGAGCAGGGACTTTCTGCCTGCTACATCTACTGCTCCATTCTAAGTGCCTGGAAAGGGGCCTGACATGCAGCAGAAGCACAATAAATCTTTGTCTAATTAACTGATGTCTGGCTTTTTGAAAAGTCCTTAGTCACTTCTGGAGAACACATTAAAGATTTTCTTTCTTTTAAAAACTGTATAGACATTCACAAAATTTTGGCATACAAAATTCACAGGCTTACAGAAACCTTAAAATCCATCCATAAGTCAATCTCTTCAATTAAAAAGCCATAGAAAAATGGCAAGAACTTGACCAGAGCCCCAGATTCTAGATTTTAATTCTAGCTTCAGCAACACCTTGTTGTGTGGCTTTTGACAAATCATTTCAACAATCTGGTCCTTCAGACCTGTAAAACACCTGGAAATGGGCAAGGTGATCTATAACGTCCCTTTCAGATTTAACATCATAAAATCTCTAGTGCTATAGTGAGTTCTATAATACAAATCTTTCACTGTTCAGATGGGAAAATTAAGACTGAGAGAGACAAAGGCACTAACCAGTCCAAATGAGACCCATTCCAAACTACTGCCTTGGACTTTCTGACTGCAAGAAAGAGAGAGAGAGAGACTTGTGGATTTGGTATGTTTGCAAATGCATCTCCCTTGCTGCTATACCTCCTGAAAAGCAAAACCTGGTGAAACCTTTTGCTGGCCTCGTGGCTAAGCAGAAGATATTCCTAGAAATCCAAAGGGCTTTCCCTTTCATACTGCAGAGTTCCCAGTCTCTTTCATGCCTCTCCTATCCCCCTTCTGCCTGCCTTCCCTTGAACATTCATAGCTGCTAGGCAACCTGGATTAGACTGTACTAATGTAGCTACAGGCTTTCAATTATTAGCCATTGCCCCCAGGTTGACTCTGTTTTGACCTGGAATATTCCCATTATCCAAGGCTGTGGGTCTTCCTGTTCTTCCATTACCAAGATGTTGGTTCCATCTCAAGGCTTAGTCAATAGATGATTTTTATTGATTTGACCTAATTCCAGAGCCATGGAAAGCCAGCCTCTTATGCTTGATAGGGAAGAAAGGAAAGGCATGGCAGTCTCTTCATGAATTCAGCTATCCTTATCAGCCCACATATTTTTTATATTTTCTTATTCAAGTGGCTGATCCACCAAGTATAAATTCAAGGTCATATCCAGATGAGAAAGGTTGAAGTAATATGCAAAAATGTATTCTGGAAGAGAGAAAAGCCAAGAATCAATGCCTGGATATTCCAGAATGAGCTCCTCATCTCAAGATTCTTCACTTAATCACATCTGCAAAGAATTTTTTCCAAATAAAGGAAAATTTACAGGCTCTAGGAATTAGAATGTGGGTATATCTTTGAAGGGGGGGTATTTTTTAGCCTACCACAGTTACATTTAGAGATGTTCACCCAAGACCCCACTGTTACCTGGGTATGAAGATAGAGCCTTCCTATTTAATTATTCCCCTTGAATGCTGTTTTGGAAAGTTACTTCAATTCTTCTTTAACACTTTAATATTATTGTTGTTGTTATCAATGTTATTATTATTTCAGAAGGAGAGAAGAGAATAAAGAGGGGGCTGCTTCCTCCCTGCTGGTGGAAGGGCAAAATATTTCATGCTTGCTGAAGTCATTAGAAGTCAGACCCATACATAGATAGGAAGTCAGACGATCTGGATAAATTACAACTAAAAGTCTGTGAGCATAGTATGGCAAGAGAGGCACAAGCCACTATTCTCATAGTTCAAGGTAAGAAGCCCAAGTAGTCACTGAGCAAAAGTTGAAATAAAATAATGGTGAAGGCCCTTGGAACAAATTTTTTAGAGAATTTCAGTAGCTTTTAATAATCTGTCCACTTTTTATGATCAACCTCACTTTACATAAAGAAACCCAAAATCTCAAGACAGGCTCCTTCTTCCCTCATGAGACAGATGGCCAACTAAGAAGACAAATCGAAGCACCCACACCACCTGACCCAGCCCCACCTCTTCTGAGCCCAGCTCAGTTCCCTGGCTACAGAACCACAGTGAGAATCCACCAAGTTGCTCAGCACTTGCCTCTCAGGAAGCAGGATGGAGGCAGAAGTGCGAGAGAAAGATATCTTGGAGCCTGCCTTGATGCCACCATATGTCCCTGTAAGTGAGAACAGTAAAAAGGAAATCGCAGATGAAACAAGAGAACCTTCAAAGCTGAAAGCTGCCCCAGATTTGTGGCCTTGCATTAAATGCACTGCATTTGCTGTGCAAGTTCCCATAATTGGCTAAGAAATCACACAGCTGGAGCTTTTGCTCAGCCCAGGGAGATGGAAATGACTTGCAGTCTCCGCAAACAGAGGTTTTTCATGCCTCTCCCCAGGGTAACCTGAATATTTGCTGCCACACAGAGTGTATTACTGTCCCAATTTGTTCTTTTTATATTCCTCAGGAGACAGGAGGCCACTGGAAAACATCCCTCTCTTACAGATGCCATATATGTCCTCCTACTGGCCTCTTAGAGAGACTTCTTGCCACTTTCTCTCAGCTGTCCTCTCTTCTCAAGTCTTACTACCAAGAACCAAGAAGGCCAACTTGATTTTTAACCTAAGTTATTGAAATAAGCTTCTTATTGATCTCCCTGCTCCAGCCTCACCTCTGGTCGATCTTGCATATCCTAAGATTATATGATACTTAAGTTTCACTATATCACAGTCCTATAGGGATTCCCCTGTTGCCAACCACCACAGCTCTGTGGGTAGTTTCCATCATTTGTTAAGTTTAGCACTAAGCATCATCACATGGAAAACACTTAAGCTATGGAAAATTGCAATCGGTATATTTATTTAATAATTAGACTAAATTCAAGGGTCTCCTTATAATAAAGTCATTGTCATCAACTCATCCTAATATATTTTCTCAAGTTAGGAAAAACGAGTAAACTTTTTAGTGGGGTATCACATAATTCATTACCTCCTACCTGTACTCTTCATTTTGTGATAATTACGAATTACTGAAATGGCATGGATTTGACTTTGCAGTGCCTTCCTTTTTTTTTTTTTTTTTTTTTTAGAGTTTTACTCACAGGTTAAGCCATATTATTAAATTTCTGTTTGTTACCTCATCTCGCAAGAACGGCTTAATGAACTTTCACCTAATTTAAATGTTTGCAATAGCAGGCCTTAAAATATAGAAAATGAGAGGAGTCCAAAGTCAACTCAGATACAAGATAATTGGCCAAAGCTACCTCACTGAATGATCAGGAGGACATGCACCCCCATTAAGCTGCCAGTGAGAGAAAAAATTCACAGTAGTTTTGAATGTGAGGCTCAACACCAAGGTCAAAAGAGCAAAATGCAGCTGTGGACAAAATTGAGCTGCTTCTCATTCCAGCCACTCTACAGAGCAGGCTCATCAGGGGGATTTATGGATTTTCCAACAGCTAAGAAATCACCTGCACTTTACTGAGATCAGCTAATTAATATATCAGACAAAAAGCATGGATAAGAATACTATAAGAAACAGCCATAGCATCAACACAGCCATTACTACTTCAAATGCAAAGTGATGACAGAGTGAATTTTGTAATAACATACACATATCAATGGTATAAGTCGAACATCATTGCCATCTTGAATACCAGTTAAAACTGGTATATCCAATTGGTTTTATTATTTAACAATGTAAGTTAACAAGATTTATTCATGCCTTTTTTTCCCATAGAACATTCTCCCTTTTATGGAAGTAGAATGGTTATCTAAGGAAAAAGACCACAAAACTTATTTTCTAAGATAAAATTTAATTGTGAAAGGATTAGTCAATTTAGTTTCCTTATAAATGGCAATGTTTTAAGAACTTGTCCGCATGCTTTTTAAATTCTTTTATGAGTACTAGAACAAAAATAAGAATATGGCATTAATTGCTTTACCTCCCTGATGAAGTATTTGTGTCTCCTGGGTAGAGGGTGAGTTGGGTAGTGGTTTCAAAATCTACACATGCTTATGAGCGTGGATATTTGGCATAAATGTCAAATTCATATCTATCGCATCAAATGCCCTTTTTAAAGTAGAGCGCTCTTAGGTTTTCACTCTCATGTCTGTCGCTCTTTTCAGTCTTATCATCCACATTCTGCACCTGGTACCACTGCTCCATCCAAACTGCTCTTCTCGCCGCCCACAGATGGGCCTTGCTTCACACCTCTCTGTCTTTGTGTCTGGCTCCCCTCTACCTGGAAAGCCCTTCATGCTCCTCTCCATCTTTCACTACAGGCTCAGTTCTCACCTCTTCATGAAGCCTCCCCTGGAGGCCTTCTGCCACATGTCTCAGACTTCAGTGTACGTAAAGAGGAGAGGAAAGCATATTTTAAATGTCAAGTCACTTCCAAACATTTGACACTGAAGCCCAAGAATCAGCATCTTAACACACCCAATGAGTCAAAGGGGGTACAGGTGGTCCACAAACCATTTAAGCATCACTGCAGTGACTTGCCTGCAGTGATCTTGCCCTCTAGCACTTCTGAACACTAACTCAGTTAACCTCATTCTCAGCCATGTCCCTACTGTGTCCCCAAACAGACTGTCTCCCTTCCTTTGAATCTTCCTGAACATGGAAAGCGTACAATAAACCTAAGTTAATGTCGATGATACTCAACATGATGTTGATAGGCTTTCAGAATTCAAATGCAAGACCATCAGATGTCCTCACACTTGATAGAGAATCTCAGGCTCCAAGGCACCTCTTCCCACATGTGGTACTTCTTCCTTCCTCATGACCTAGGCACAGTTCATTCCCTACTGCAGATCACCATAGCAACTCTGTAGGGAGTGTTGAAAAGAGACAGACCACCCTGCTGGAGAAGGCTGCGGCCAGATTTAATATAACCACACTGTGGTGGCTGAAAGATAATGCCCTGTTGATTTCCCCAAAGGTAGAACACACACAAAACGTATAACATTTTCTAGAAAGGATGATTTAAATTAAGCATACCAAATACATCCCTGACTGGAATGGTAATCAGGCCAGGATGGGATGTGGAGGTGCAGCCCATCTCTGGAGGATCAGAGGCTGTTAGAGCTGAAGGAAATGTAGCAATCTAACCATATCCACACACAGCAGTCCTCTCGCCACAGGAGAAAACGTGTGTGAACGTGTGCCCTGCTAGTCCTCTATGTACCCTGGACCCACTCTTGTCTTTGACTTCTGGAAACTTGCTCCATCAATAATATCCTTATTAATTCTTTTTAAAAATTGAAATAATCAAATTATGCTGCTTCATTTGCATGAGATGATCTTCTACCTTTTTATACATGATGGATTTCTGCTGAACTGTAAAGCAGCAGCTCAAATGTAAGCACTCTGAAGAGTCCCTTCCTGGTTTCTCCGGCAGTTGCTGTTTATGTATGCTCACAGCACCATTTTCCCTCGAAATAATTTAAATGAAATATATTACAAATATAAGGCCAGCTTTTATTCATATGAATAATTCTTTAACTAGTTCTTCTTAATCATCCCTCCATAAAGGCTAGAATTTTGACAAAACTCTGCATATAACCACATGGAAGCCATCTCCTGCCTCTCTGCCCACCCAAGGTAACCATTATCTTGAATTTCATGCGCATCCTTCCCTTGATCTCCTTTTTTATTGTTTTATTGAATCTGGAGATATTCCTAAAGAAAATTTATTTTTATTTTGAATTTTTTTTTAAGATTTTATTATTTTTTAGAGAAAGAGAGGGAGAGAAGTATCAATATGTTACCTTTCTCACCCGCTCAACCAGGGACGCAGCCTGCAACCCAGACATGTGTCCTGACGGGAAATCGAACAGGCGACCTTTTGGTTCACAGGCCAGCGCTCAACTTACTGAGCCACACCTGCCAGGGCTTGACTGCTTTCAACATCATTAAAAGAGTAATCACGCCACAGATGATTATTTAGAACCTTCTTTACTTAATATTATGGTTTAAAGTTTATCCTCATTGTTTATGTCACTCTATTTATCTCATCTATATTCCCATCATGTCAAGCTTATTAATTGGGTAGTTTTGATCTTCTCTCCCCTTGTTGATATTTTTGTGGTCTCATCAATGAAAACAAAGGATATTAAAAATCTCCCATGATAGTGGCGTATTTATTCATTTCTCCTTGAAGTTTAATCAATTTTATATCAATTATATATCTTTTGGTGAATTAAGTTTTCTATCATTATGGAGTGACCTTTTCTATTCCTGACAAATTGCTGTTTTTAGTTTTTACTTTGAATTTTAACATAAAATATGGAATTTAGCACATTCTCACTCTATTTAATTTTGCCTCTGTGCACCTATCATATTGATATTATCCACTTTAATTCTAAGCTACTAAGAACATATTCTTTCGTTCTCATTCTCTCTTTCTGAAAAATACTTTTAAAT
Organism: Furipterus horrens; assembly: GCF_987537825.1. Classification (NCBI taxonomy): domain Eukaryota; kingdom Metazoa; phylum Chordata; class Mammalia; order Chiroptera; family Furipteridae; genus Furipterus; species Furipterus horrens. The sequence continues at coordinate 85,304,400 of NW_028327180.1, forward strand.
ACTTAATGGTCCCTACATCCAGGATTCTATAGAAAACTCTATAAACTCCTTCGTATGTGATCTCTTCCTCTCTGTAAATGTTTAGAATTTTTCTTTGTCTTTAATATGCTTAAATATCACCATAATATTCCCAAGTGCAGTGTATTTTTTATTTCTTCTTTGGCATTCCATACACCCTTTCAATATGAGATCTCTACACTTTTTTAATTAAAGTTTTATTGAGATAACTATAAGTACACATATAGTTGCAAAAATAATACAGAAAGATCTTTGTGTACTTGTACAGTTTCTCCCAATGATAATATTCTTACATAGAAAAGATCTATGCTTGGTTAGTTTTGTTATTGCTTGTACTTAGTTCATACTTTTAATTACTTCCCTGACATCTTTTTAGGTCAATTGGGGATTCTTGGTCATCTGGTTTAGTAGGTCTTCTCATGTTTCTGCTTCTGACGGAACTGTCAATTCATATCTTGTTATGCTGTCCCTAGGATTATCAGCTACTCTGCCAGGCTTTGAACACAGGAGAAAGCCCGATTTCTCTCTGTGTCATCCCAGAGTAGCCTGGGGGTAGGAGAAAGTCTAGAGTCCCTGGCACCAGATCACCCTGTCACTCCTCCATACCCCGCAAAACCACTGCTCATGAGTGTGCTTTAATGTTTACCCCCAGAATGGTTCATAGTATTAGTAGGAAACACTCCTTAGGTTGTAATTTACCAGTCCTAGGATTAGAGAAGATGGGGAAGCAATTGTCCTAGTAGTTAAGTTCCCGCTGGTTTTTCTCAGCTGCTTACAAGAATGAGACTTCTGCTGTGTCCTGGCTTCTCCTGAGACACCTGGACCAGAAGTCTGAGCCACTGCAGATGTGGTGGAAACACAACTAGCCCCAACACTTGAGGAAGGCGAAGCTGCCTTATGCCACCCAGAGAGTTTTAGGCACAATGGAAATGTGGAGATTGGCATTTTTGTATGGCTACTCTAAGGGAAGCAGACTTAGAAGGAGTGATAAAATAGAATTAGACTCATTATAAATAATAAGACTTCACAGCCAAGTGGATCTGACTTCCCAGGATAGGCAGCTCTCAATTTGACGGGAATGCCAGAGGGAAGGCAATGAGAGAAATAATTTAGGAAGCTCAGGCTTATGTAAGAGCCCACTAGAAACCCAGAAGGAACCGTGAAAATCTTGGGGAAAGAACTGCCTACTTCACTTTCTGCTTCTTCATTAACTCTCATATCCTTAAGTGATAATACTGAATTTAGCAAAAAAATGGGAGACCGGTGTCTGATACAAGGAAGGGGCCACAGAATGTTCTGCAAATTGTGAGCATAAACATGTCTAGCTGTCCTTCTCTTGACCATTTCTGATTAGCCCTCTGAAGAATGGGCTCTTGTCTTTCTACAAACAATTTCACCTTCCAGAATGCTTCTCTGCACCTCTGCAAACAAAATCCTATTATACTCCATATTCAGTAATAACATTTAATCATAATTTTTAAACTTATAGGAAGAATTACAGAAAGTCTATATGGAGGAAGGCACTATGTTAAGCATTCACATTGATAAATTTCATACAATAATCATACTAATTATAAACTATTATTATCTCCACTTTACAAATGAGAAACAAAGATTATAAGGGTAAGTAACTTGCCAAAGGTCATACAGTCAGTAAGCAGTGGTGCTGGGCTACTAATTCAGGCAGGTCAAGTGTGAAGAATGAGCTCTGAACATCCATTCTACCTTTCCTGAATGTCCAAAACAAAAGGGTATTGACACATGTTTTACTGCTTGTCTGTGTTTAATATGTCACTTGATCTACTCATTTCTATTATACTGGAAAATGCCCAGGCATGTAATATTTGCTTCTCTAATAAGATTCCTAGACTCAGAAGACAGAAGCTGAACCACCAGCATTTGTTTGTACTCAGCCCCGCCGGAGTACTAGGCAAATAGAAGCTGCTGAATGCATATCTGTTGGAATTGAGTCAAATATAATCAAAATTAGTGAAATTCCAGTGTGCAGAGGAGAATATGAATCCACTTTTGGATCAATAACACTGTAGCATGAGTTGAATAAACTATCCACCAGTTAATACTTATGTCTATGAAACGCCATGAGGCTTTACATGTCTTCCCACACATGGTCCCTTTTGCAAGTCAAACAACACCATTAGCTATCCAAACAATAATTGGTATTTACAAATAACTGGTATTTTATTTACAATAATTGGTATGTTACAAATCAGAATGTCAGGATTCAAAAAAGTAATTGGCCAAATTTAAGTATCTAATAACTAATTTTTAGAAGGAAGGTAGTAAATGGCACAGGGATTTGAAGCTCAAAAAGAGTTGGTTTCAGATCCATACATGGCCATTTATGTTCTCAATACCTGTGAAAAACTACTTAAACTCTGAGTTCAGTTTCCACAGCTGTAAGGTAAAAATAACATTTCCTTTTTGATAGGATTTTTATAAAGAAAATAGATATGATTTGGAAAGCAACTAACATTGCCTGGCACGTAATAGGCACTCAATACACAGTCACTACCATGATAAGAATGTAGTTAAGTATAATGGATAAGAACAAAAGCTTGGGAGTCAAAACCACTCAGGTTTAAATACAAGCTCTGCTATTTACAGGCTCTTAGATCTTGGGCAATTTACACGATTTCTCTAAACTTTAATTTCTTCACTTAAAACTGAGATAAAAGACTTCCAAGCCCTGACATGATAGAGTAGCATCTACTGAATTTGCTCTCCTGGCAAATGCAACTATAAAACCTGCACAAAATAAGTAAAATATAATGTTTGAAGCCAATGTAGAACAATCAGTACCATCGGGACATGATTTTGGAGGGATTCTAGAAAAGGGATATTTATTCTGGTTTTTGCTCTGAGTGTTTTTCAAATTGTAGCGTAGGTCACTAGAGCCCAAGAACAAAACGGCAGCCTTAATGAGTGGAAAAAGTCAGCATTTAGGGCTGACTAAGCAACTGGGACGTGAGGGCACAACTATAGAGCAAAGAGAACCTGGACACTAGGCACTAATTCCTCTCAAATTATTGGTCACTTCCTAAGACATATTATGCAGAGAAAGACTCCAGGGCACCCAGAGAAGAAAACAACACCTAGAAGTCTAAAAATCTGAGCTATTATTTCAGTCATTACATAGTGCTAGAAAGATGGAGTTTGGGGTTCAAGTCCAATCAAGGCAGACATATCACTGTAAAGATCTTAAGGTACCATAAAGGCCATACCCTAGGAGTAAAGGCAAAACTGAAACAGGCCAATCATAGGAGAGCCTATGATAAGATCAAGTTGATTCACCTCTGTTCTATCTGCTCGCCAGGCGGAAATACAACATCTTTGGAGGAAAATAACTTCATCCAGAGCTTCTACAACTTTTAACCCATAATATCCATCATCCAAAACAAAACAAAAAGAAAATGACAAAGCATGGTTTAAAAATAGAGCACCAGCTCTGGCCAGCATGGCTCAGTTGGTTGGGCAACGTCCTGCAAAGTGAAAGGTTGCTGGTTCAATTCCCAATCAGGGCACATACCTGGGTTGCAGGTTCTGTTCTAGTCAGGGCACATACAAGAGACAACCAGTCAGTGTTTCTCTCTCACATCAATGTTTCCTCCCCTCTCTTTCTCCCTTGCTTCCCCTCTCTCTAAAAACTAAATAAATAAATTTTTACAAATCACACCAAATGACTAAAAATCTAGAGGAAGGGGTCAATAGAAACAGACCAACAGATGATTGAGGTTGTAAAGGCATCAAATAAGAACTTTAAAGTAACATGATAAATATGTTCAAAACAATAAATAAAATATAGATATTCACCAAAGACCTGGAATCTATTTTAAAAATCAAATGAAGTTTTTAGAACTGAAAATACCATAACTAATATTAAGATGTAAATTATAGGTTTCCCTGGCTGCTGTGGCTCAGTGGATTGAGCGTCAGCCTGTGAACCAAGTGTCGCTGGTTCAATTCCCAGTCAGAGCACATGACTAGGTTGCACGTCAGGTCCCCAGTTGGGGGCGCGAGTGAGAGGCAACCACACAGTGATGTTTCTCTCCCTCTCTTTCTCCTTTCCCTCTCTCTAAAAAATAAATAAATAAGCAAACAAATAAATTATTTAAATAAATATATATATATATATATATATATATATATATGTTTAATAGAAGATTAGAAAAGGAAAAAAGCATAATTGGGTTTTTCATGGGTTTAAAAAACACATGTAGACTTCCTGGCTTCTGAACTAAAATAACATAAAATGTATGTAGACTCAAAATATATGACAATAATAATACAAAAGATGTGAGGGTAAATGGAATTAAACTATTAGGTCTTTGCATCATTTGGAAAGTGGTAAAAGTAGTAAACTAAGAGAATCTATAATAAACCCAGGAAGAATAATGTAATTTTTAGGGAAATCACTAAAGGAGTAACAAAACAATGTCTAATTAAAAAGCTAACAGGTCCTGACTGGTGTGGTTTAGTGGATTGAGTGCTAGCCTGTGAACCCAAACGTCACAGGTTAAATTCCCAGTCAGGGCACATGTCTGGGTTGCAGGCCAAGTCCCCAGTTGGGGACATGAGAGAGGCAACCAATTGATTTCTTTCTCACACATTGATGTTTCACTCCCTCTCATTCTCCCTCCCTTCCCCTATCTCTAAAAATAAATAAATATTTTTTAAAGCTAATAGGAAAAAAGTAATAATGAAAACAATTGATTTAATTTTAAGAAGGAACAAAGATAAATCAAATAGAAAACACGTAGCAAGACAGTAATTAAGGTCAACTATCTCAGTGTTAAATGTAAATTAACTAAATATTTTAATTACGAGACACTGATTGTCAGATTGGATAAAGAAAAGCAAAGTATAATTATATACTGTTACAAGACACACTCTTTATATACAATGACACAAAAGGTTTATAGTAAAGGATGCATAAAATATATCTTCAGAAGTGATAAAGCAAAGGCTAACAAACTAAAAGATAAAAATTCAGTCATAGTTGGGAATTATAGCACACCTTCCAAGTAACTGATAAACAAGTCTGATTAAAAAATGAATAAGGAAATAGAAGTCAACAAAATGATAGTCAAAATTAACATATGTAGAACACTATGTTCAATAACTGCAAAACACACATTCGTTCCAAGTGCATGTAGAATATTTACCATAACAGACGCGATAACGAAGGAAATGATGCCTCTGAGGCCCACATCCACTCACATGGTTTCAACAGTTCCCCTGCTCAGATGCTCCCAGACCTTGGTGTCTTCAGCTCTTTCTCTCTTTCCTCTCTGGTTTATGATGACAGATGCTTAGCTGACTTATCTGCCTTCCTTTCTCTTCAATTCAGTCCACTTCCCACATTGTTACTCCTAGCACATCATGCTTAACTGTTGGCCAAAAGACTTACCATAACATAAACAGTCAATTAACACATAATTTGTATATGTATTATATACTGTATTCTTACAATAAAGCAAGCTAGAGAAAAAAGTAAAGGTTATTAAGAAAATCATAAAAGAGGAAAAAGAAAATCACAAGGAAAAGAAAATACATGTACGATACTGTACATATAAGTGGATTTGCACAGTTCATACCCATGCTGTTTGAGGGTCAACTTTACATGTAAAGTTTACATGTTATTTTTTACATGTAAAAAATAACAGTTGGAAAGAGATTACCTTAAACATGTTCTTTTTAAACAAGAGTCAAAAACCACTAAACCAACAGAAGAGAGAATGAAAGCAAGTGGTATGGGACCCTGGGCAGATGGTATAAACCAAAGGAACCAAGAACACAGAGTGCTCGGAATTAGCAGCAGTGAGGTGTTAAGGAGATAATTAACACTTATATTCCAAATAGCAGCCGAAAATAAATGAGAACAGATGGGGCTCAATAGCTATGAAAAGACCTAGGGCAGTACAAAAATGGAAGTAAAGATAAACAAGAAAATATTTAGAGAAAAGATACTTTATAATTAGTAAAACTATGCCCAATTTGTACTAGGGGTTTCATTTTCTTTAACACTTGTTCCAACTCAGTTACTCCAGGATTCCTGACAAGAAGGTACTTTATGTGTGATATATATGGCTTCTTAACACCTAACATGTATTATATGCTTGATATATGCCAAACACTGAATGCTGATTATCTAATTTAATCCTCTTTGAGGTAGACAGTATTATTAGCCCTATCATAGAGATCAGGTTGCTGATGCTCAGAGTGGCTCGTATCTTATTCAAACTTACATGGATGGGAAAAAATTAAGTTAAAATTTGAACTGCTCTAACTCCAGACTCTGACTGCCTACCACTATGTTATCATGGCAGCCAAAAAAACGTTTATGGAATAATAAATATTATTGTACACATCACCTAATTTTATGTGTCCTACTGTCAAGATAAATGCTTTAAAAATTAAACATAAGGTAATCTACAGAGTGCTACAAATACCTCCTCACTCTTTGTTACCCATGAAATATCAGCATTGTTAGTGAGAAATAAATGCAATTATTGAATGGGTATGTCCAATGAAAGGCAAGTCAGAGACTCTCAGAGGGCAGAAGAGAGAAAACCCAGGACTTGGAGCTCTGGACAAATGGTGAGTTAGATAAATACGTTTTCAGGGCTCAGAGTTGTGAACCCCAATGAGGGACCACCTATCACTAAATGGACATGATGAGAATTGCCTAGAAGGGATTTAAAGATCTCAGCCTACAACTCAAGCCCTGTTTATTGATGAGTATGAGTTCAGTAGTAAATTGAACCAGACCAAGACAAACTGGAATAAAAGAGTATCTGCCTTTTCGGGGAAGCTGCTTAAAAAACAGTTAGAATGGATGGGGCAGACAGAGGCATCATGTGCTTCTTCTCTGTCTCAATGCAGTTGCTTCCAGACAGCTCCTTTACAAGGGATCAGATTTTGAATGTGTTCAAGATGATTTGTGAACCACCCAGAGGAAAAGAATGGAGCATTCTGGGGACTACACAAAGCTCAGAAGGGACTAATGCATCCTGGACCCCATCTTCTTATTTCTAGTGAATTAACTGAGCTGCCTTCTCCAAACACAAGCCCAGCCTAGAGGACAGCACCAGGAAGCAAAGCCTGGCCAGAAGCCTTCTTCCTATTCCCACTGTCACAAGTCCCAAAGGCAATCATATGGATGACTCACTGCACTACCAGATCCCCTGTTCCAGCGAAGATGGTGCTTGGAACAACATCCACTATAATCGTAAATGAAAGCTACTTGCAGACAGAGCTTGCGCTTGGCTGAGACATGCAGAGAAGGAGCAGGGCAGAGAAGAACTTCATTTGTAGGGAAATACAAAGGAGGCTTCAGGACTCCAGGAGCAAGCTGGATTTTAAACAATTAAGCTCCCTTGGGAAAACAGGAAGTATAGCTTCCTATGCTCCCTACTGTAGTTCTAGCTGAGGTTTTCTGAGTTTCCATTTGGTGCTGAATTCGGCTCTAATGTATAGTAATGTTTGAAGACATATTGTGCCATTTAGGAGATTTTGTGATCAAGAGGTCTCTAGAACTGTGGAGGAACAAATGGACAATTTCATCTATTTTACTGGATTATAACAACAAAAGTACAAAGACTGGGTATACAGTCCCACTAAGTATATACGTATACTCCCCATTGTAGAGCCTGACACAGAGTAGGTGATGAATGAATGAATGAATGAAAGAATGAATACTAACTTTCTAAAAATACCTTAAAATCTCAGGATGGAAAATGTGACCAGAGAAAACAAATACTCCAGCCTCCATAAAATTAGAGACCTCCTTTAACAACATTCTTGATAAGAACTCATCTCATGTCAATCAATTCACTACTTATCTACCTCACTCTAGGAAATCTATTTCAAATGTACATGATTTTTCTTCACCCTGACCCTAAGCAAGAATCTTTCTTTCATCCTGAAAATTAAGTCAGTGGCCCTCATTCTGCTTTGATATTTCTCCCCACCCCCCAAAAAGTCAGACCATTTTAATAAGACAACCCTTTGAATATCAAACTCTGTCTTGGCTCTACTTCAGGTTAGATATCCCCAGTTCCCTTAACAATCTCCAATATTGTTTCAAGTTCCCTGGTCATACAATTTTCAACAGTCCTCAAAGTGTGACCTAAGGAATATTTGTCTCCACGTGTCACTCAACCAGTGTAGAATGGAGCATAACTATCTGATCCTTGGTTTGAACAGGCTATTGATATAATTCCTGCCCCAAATGAGATAAGCATTTAATGAGCAGAAGAGACTTCTTAGAAAATAAGTAAATGGGCCTCCAACTCCTGAAATATGTATTCATTCATTCCAAAGGCATTTACTGAGTAACTCACGCATGCCAGGACTCGGCTATGTGGTGAGTACACAGAAGTCATTCCTACCCTTGCAAACCCTAAGACAGTGTGCAATGGGACATCATGGCAGATTTAAGAAAAGGGAAAAAATAGATGAAAGTTATGTTATCCTTCTCCAATTCCTTTTCCACCAAGACCAATGTGCCTAGGACCCTCTTGGTTGCCTCCTTTTCATGGCCCTTAACGCCCTGGTCCAAGAAGCCCCGTTTAGAGTGGGCTCATGGAAAGCGCACAAACCTGGATGTGAGAAGTTAATTTTAGTCTTGACTCTGCCACTAATTTGCTTTGTGGCTTTAGTTTTGTCTATTACCTATTGACTTATCTGTTCATTAAAAAAGATAGTTCTAGGTCTCTAAGACCTCTTTCTGGTAATGAGCATGTATTCATTCCTACAGCTGTCATGCCTTTAAGCACTCCCATGTGAAAAATAAAATCTCTCCCAAGAACAGGTTGCCCCCACTCCCACTGCTTCTCAAGGGTAGCTGATGCCTTCTCTCCTCTCTCACTGTTTCAGTCTATTCAAATGTACCATGGACTGGATGGCTTCGACAACAAATATTTATTACTCACAATCCTAGAGCCTGGGAAGTGCAAGATTGAGATGTCAGCAGATCCACTGTCTGGTGAGGGGGTCTGCTTCCTGACCCTCTCTATGTCTTCTCATGATGGAAGAAGCAAGGGAGCTCTTTGGGGTCTCTTTTATATGGGCACTAACCCTATTTATGAGGACTCCTCTATCATGACCTAATTGCTTCCCAAAGGCCCAACCTCTTAATACCAGTACATTGATGGTTAGTGTTGCAATATATAAATTTTGAGGGGACAAAGCATTAAGTCTATGGCACCCACACACAAAAAACTCTCTGATAATTTTCAGAGCCACAGCAATAGAGAGGGGGCCCCCTTTTCATCACCCAAAACATCCTATTCATCACTAAGTCCTGGTTGTTCTGCCTCCAAACACATAGCTGAAATCCATCCTCTCAGCTATAAGCTAAGTCCTAAGATAGCTTCTCGCTGGTCCTCTCACTATCCCCTTTCCACTCTGCAATCCATTCTCCACACATAACCCGAGTGTTCTTTATAAAAGTTAAATCATGTCACCAAACCCTATTAAAATCCTCCAGTGACTTTATGCTGCAACTGGGAAAAAATCCAAAATCCTTTCCTTGGCTGCAAGGCCTTTCAGAGCTTGCCCTGCCTCCTTCTTTATTAGCATCTTTCACCATCCTCTCCTTGTCCAAGCTTCTGCCTCCATGTGCTCTTCCCATCCATCCAAACACCTATTTCTTCCTGCTGTAATGTCTTTGTACTTCCTGCCCATGCTACTGAGAATGTTCTCCCCACAATCCTTTGCACAGCCTACTTCCTTCTCTTTTCGATTTAGGCTCAAACATCACCTCCCAAGCTTTCCCTGACCACTCAATCTACAGAAAAATCAATCAATCCCAATGTCTGTCTCTTCCTCTTCCTCTTCCTCTCTCTCTCTCTCTCTCTCTCTCTCTCTCTCTCTCTCTCTCTCTCTCTCACGCACACACACACACATACACAAAGGGTTCTCACAATCATTTCTCTTTGTTTATTTCTATTAAAGCCCTTATCACCCTGTAATTATCTGGTTGGTTTAGTTGTTTATCATCTGTCTACTAGCAAATGTTTGCGAGAGGAGTAACCTGGTCTGTCACTCTATTCCCAGTACTTTGAATAATATCTGACAAATATTAGACACTTTGTAAATGTTGAATAAATAGTAAGTTAGTGAAAGAATAAATTCATCACTGCCACTCTCATTTCCCTATATTTTAAGACTTGCATGGGAGGCAGGGAAGGAAAGGGCAGAGGACATTGAAGAGTGAGGACGGTGACAGTGAGAGTTTAGGAAAATATGTCAAAGAGCCTTGATCAGCCCTCAAAGTTGCACTCAACATAAAAAAAAAGAAGTTCTGAATGTCTAGTAGCCAGAGGTGTCTAACCAAGAAATGGGCTGCTTTGTGAGCGAATCACTCCCTTTACGTGTGCAGAAGGAGGCTCATGTCCACTGCCAGGGCTACTGCAAAGAACTATTGCAAAGGGGATTTACATGTCCGAAGGGAGACTAGACTGGATGTCTTTAAATGATGAGCTCATGACTGGAGTGGGCCCAGACCAGTGAGCATGGGTACACTAAAACCCTAGTGAGGCGCTTCCTCCTCCCATAAATGTACAACAAACATTCAGTTTAGTTTTTCTTCTCCTGAAGAACTATCTCTTAGTGCCCTCAGCAATGAGATCTTGCTAATTGAAAACACTTCCCTCTATCTTCCTGAGAGGATTGGACTAAACTAGGCTACTGAAATGTAGCACATGGGGTGGGAGGGAGCCTAACTGGGCCAGGGAGACATAGCAAGCAGACGCACAGACGTCTAGTCTGGGGCTAGGGGAAGGGTGAGGGATGCATTTCATTTCAGCCACTATTTCAGAGAGGCTAGAACGTCTAGTTTTGGAGAATGCTTTTTACAAGGAAATGAGTCTTCCCAGGTTAGGGGTAATTATTTCCCCTTGACATTGGAATGATTCATTCTAGTGCAGCAGCTATTGTAAAAATAGGACCTCTCCACCTGTTTATAAGGATACCAGATATTGACCCAACTCTCTTGTTTCCGAAAGAAGCTTCCATTGGTATGTGAACTGCAGATGGTAATTTTAAGCCCGAGACCAGGTAAGAGGAATACATACCAGAATTCAAGGCAGCAGCAGAGGCAGAAAGCAACAGCAACAGGAACAGCTATTATTTCTTGAATACCCCATGCCAGTCTGTGTGTGAGCATTGCCTCCTTTAATACTCTTAATTCCATGAACAAGAAATTATGAACCCATTTTACAATTTAAAAAATGGAGGCCCTGGAGTTAAGAGGCTTATTCAGGATCACTAAGCTAATCAGTGATAGAAAAGAATGGGCCCCTGGTCTGCATCCAGAGCCAGTGCTCTGAGCCACCCAGCCAGGAGACACCAACTAGGCATCCCCAAGAGCCTACTGAGACTACTGCTCCTCCCAAGACCTGGCCCTTCCCTCAAAGCCTACATCAGGCTTTTTGAAAAAAACTCCAAAGCCCAGAATTCAAGCATTTTTTTTTTTTAATAGAAAATATAAATCTTTGGAAATAATGTGTTCTGGTGATCCTGCCTGATCACTTTTTCGTCCTCATTTCTTCCCAACTGTGATGGTTAATTTTGTTTCAGCTTGGCTGGGTCATAATGCCAATATTTGGTTAAACGCTATTCTAGATATTTCTGCAAAGGTGTTTGCAAATGAGATTTACATTTATTTATTTTTATTTATTGATTCTGGAGAGAGAGAAACATCAATTTGTTGTTCCAATTACTTATGCACTCATTGGTTGATTCCTGTATGTGCCCTAACTGGGATCAGACCCACAACCTTGGTGTATTGGGATGATGCTCTAACCAACTGAGCTACCTGGCCATGGCCCCAAAATTTACATTTAAGTTGGACTTTGAGTAAAGCAAATTGGATGAGTTTCATCCAATTAGCTGAAGGCCTGAATACAACACAGGGCTGAATTCCCTCAAGCAAGAGAGAATTCTACAAGCAAAATGCCTTTGGACTTCATCTGTATCATGGACTGAACATTTCTGTCCCCCCAAATTCATATCTTGAAACCCTACCCCTCAATATAATGGTATTAGAAGATAGAGCCTTTGGGAGGTGATTAGAATTAGATAAAATCAAGGGAGTGGGGCCCTCATGAATGGGATTAGTGCCTTAAAAGACTCAGAAGAGAGCTTGCTTCTCCTTTCTGCTAACTGTCATAGGAAGATAAAATGAGAAGTTCTGGGCTCACCAGAGCTCAACTATACTGGCAACCTGACCTTGGACATCCAGTCTCAAAACTGTGAGAAATAAGTTTCTATTGTTTATAATTCACCCAGCCTATGGTATTCTGTTACAGCTGCCTGAACTAAGATAGTCAGTCTATAACATCGGCTCTTTCTGGTTTGCCAACAGGCTGCCTTTAGACACAGACAGAACGGCAACTCTTTCCCTGGTCTCCAGCCTGCCAGCCTCCCCCATCAAAGTGTGTGTGTGTGTGTGTGTGTGTGTGTGTAATGTACATATATGTGTGCTCAAAAATCACACAAAGAACTTGTAAAAATATAAATTCAAATGCATCAGGTCTGTATTTCTATTGTGTTCTAAGGTAATGCTTATGTGCTTGCCCATGACCACACTGTGAGTAGTGAGACTGTAGGGACAAAAGCAAAGACAACACCTGGGTGTGCCCAGAAATCTTCTTAACCTACCACTAAGGCACATAGGTTTTTTTGTAATCTTGTTTGTTTTCTGGTTCAATCCTCTGTCTTGGAGATATTAGCTCTTAAATGCTTCAACTTGCCACTCACCTTAGCCCAGAAAGGCTCTGTCATATTGTTCTTCAACTCTACCCTCTGTTTCCACTTTAAAAGAGACCAGCAGTTGGCAATACACAATTAGGCCCCAAAGAATAAAACCCCATAGTCCTTCTATTTCCATCAGAATCAGCGGCTGCTAGAAATGGGCAGATTTAAAGCTGTAATCCCAGTGGAAACAGTGAATTCTCAGTTGTGATCAAAGGCTTCATTTAGCAGGCTGAAAGCAAGCATGATCTTAATTGGACAAGAGAGAGACTGCCTCTAAAGCATCCAGGCATCATAATCAAATAGCCTTGAAAAATATAATGCATGAAATGGAGGGGAATTAGCCCTGGGCTCCAAGTGCCCTCGCCTGCCTTAGAGATCCTCCACCATCAGCGAGGAAAGACCTCAGAGGTCACCTGGATCCACTCCCCATCTGATGTGAGAATTCACTTTAGACCAGGATTTACAAAACCTTTGGCTAACATGCACAGAAATACATTTCCATGCAACCCAGTGTACACACAGCACAGTAAAAGCTTCACAAAATAATACATGTCATTTCCATGTGTGAAGTAATTCAATGCATGCTCTTCTTTTTCATGTTTTTAAATAAATCAAAAGTCACAAAATTGATTTCAAGACCCACTAGGCGGTCATGACCCACAATTTGAAAAATGCTACTCTAGAGTATCCTGGTTAAGTAGCCACCAACTTCTTGCTCACCACCATGTTTCAAGCTCTGGGGACAAAGTATCAAACTTACAGACAGGTGGAACAGACAGGTGTTAAACAAATGATCACACAAATACATATTTAATACCATAAAGTGAGGCAAATATGAAAAAGGAATAACAAAGGATACAATAAAAAACCATAATGGGGACAGCTATTTTGGACCAGGAGAGTGCCTAGGATGGATTAGGCAAAGCATGTCTTAAAGAACTTTAAGTGGGACTAAAGGATGTACATAGTATAGCTAAGTAAGGTGGGGAGGCGTTCTACTTAAACATCTCTTCTGCCAGGAAGGGCACAGTTATCTATGGCAACCTCAGTGGTAATAACAGCCGCATCTGCCCAAGCCAGGTTCATCTAGTTGTCACCATTTATAAGACTCTGTGCCAAGCAGTTCATGGGCCTACTAGAACTTAATGGAATCCAACTGCCTGGGTGTAGAATTCCAGCTCCCCCTCCTATAAGCTCTGTGATTTGGGGCAAGTTAGTTCCATTTCCTCATCTGTAGTGAAGGGATTATTCACGGTACTGGCGTCATCGCACTGTTGCTAGAATTAAGTGAGCTGACACAATGGAAGGACTTAGGAAAATGCCTGGTACATGGTAAGTGCAAAACACATTGCTAAATAAAGAGATATGGACTCAAAATCCTTAATAACTTGCTACGGGCAAGAACCATCCATCTATTGACACATGAAAAGAAACCCATTTGCCATCCTGAACTAGCTGAATTCCAAGAAGGTTAATTTTGTCTTCCATTCTAATATGCTAAATGTAGTGGGACAGCAGGTTAAAGACCTCCACTTCACCAGACCCTACAGACCAAGGAGATGGACAGAGAACCAGTCTCACTCCCTGCCCCTAACTGTCATCTCTGGGTCTGCATTCACCACCACCCTCTCCTGGCTGATGAATTTTCCAGTTTAGCACCAATGATAGAGTTGATTTCTCCAGAGAACTATAATAATAGAATTACAGTATGTTTACTTGATGCAGAAAACCTCTGGCTAGAGAGTAAATCAGGGGCCTCACAATGTTGAAAAATCTTCAAGTTTCTGAGAGCTCTAAAGAGATCTAAACTGCCAGGTTCACGTCACATCAATAATTAAAATTAAATTATTGTGCTGAACTGAAAGTCATCTCCAATACAGCATGTTTAAAACGGTTCTCCATAATCCGAATCTTGGCTTCAGGGAGGCATCTATCATAAACCCACAGAATCGGAGACAGAAAAGCAAGCTGTTCCCATTGTGTCCATGCTGCATCTAAGTGCCTGGGAGGGGTGGCAAAGAGAGGCTTGGCTGGGTACTCCACAACAGCCGTTGCTAGGGAAAGGTAATAAAAAGGAGGGCAGGCCTGATATTTGTAGGACTCATTGCAGCTTACTATTCACATCCATCTTAAGTTGTGAGATTTCTCTGTAAAGTAAGCAGGGCAGGGATTTTCAGCCCCATTGCACAGATGAGAAAATTGAGGCTTAAAGTCAATGTGACTGTACTCATGATATGTGATCAGTAGATTAAAAATACAAGTTTCCAGGCACAGGGGAAAGAAGGAGAGAAGGGAAAGCAGTAGTGAAAAGGGAGAACTGGCAGAAAAGTGATATGAAGTTTAAAAGCAAAACACATGTTGGGGAAAACTCTGACCAAATTCACACAAAGAGTGGCTGTTAAAATTATGCTTGTTCCTGTGCACTCTCAAAAGATGCTAGTTTACTGACATAAAAATAGCTACCAATAGCCAACAATTTACCATGGGCTAAGGATTTGTCTATATACTTCAAATGAATAATAATCCCAATTTAATCCTCACAATAACTTTACAAAGTAGAAACTATCCATTCACAATTGAGAAACTTGGGTTCAGAGAAGTAGATTATTTGCTGAAGCTCACACAGCTACTAAAAAGTAAACACCAGACTTGACCTTGGTGTGACTGCCAAGCCCAAACCCTTCATCACTTCATCATGCTGCTTCCATGGACACCCAATGAAAAAAGCTAAGCATTACTTGGACCAACCTGTTATTCACCTGACAAATATTTATTAAGCACCCATTATGTGTCAAGCACTGTGCTTAACACTGGGAACATAGCAGTGAATAAATAAATAAATAATCCCTGACCTCATTAAATGTACATTTGGTGCAGGAACAGGCAAAAAACAAACAACACAAGTAGTATAAATATTATATTTGTTGGCAGTGAGTTCTGCAGACAAAATCAAATCAGGCAAGGGAGGTGGGATGCATTTTCTAAAAGACTAACAAGGACCCTGACTGGTGTGGCTCAGTGGGTTGGGCATCATCCCACAAAGCAAAAGGTCACCAGTTAGATTCCAGGGCGATCCAGGTCAAGGCACATGCCTGGGTTGCAGGTTCAGTCCCCGGCTGGAGCGCATGCAAGAGGCAACTAATCAGTTTTCTCTCTCACATCGATGTTTCTCTCCCTATCTTTCTCCCTCCCTTCTGTTCTTTCTAAAGACTTTTTTTTTTTTTTTTTTTAAAGAGAATGCCTGGGAAGGCCTCACTAAGAAGGTGATCTTTGGGTAAAATCCTGAAGCAAATGAGTCAATAAGACACGTAGATGTCTAGAGAAAGAGCATTCCAGATATCATGAAGAGCACATGCAAAAGTCCTGAGGTGAGTACAACGAGGGAAGTGTGACCAGAGTGGAGAGTCACAGGAAATGAGGTCAGAGGCCACAGGCCTGGTCGGCCATTATTAGGACTTGGGCTTTTAGTGATATGGAGGCATCCAAGATTTAACAAAGGAGTGACAAGATCTAAGATTGATTCAGATTTATAGAAAAACTCTGGCCAGCTAGACAGCAGATTCAGTGGGCAACAGTGAAAGTAGGAAGGCCAGTTAGGAGGTGAGAGAGATGGTGGTTTATTACTAATAATTATGATATTACTATGGTCCTTCACTCTTTTCCAATGCTTTTGCCTAAATTATTTCACTTTATCTTCACGAAAACCCCAAGAATAGGTTTATTACCCCCTTTGAGGTAAAGAAACACATTTTGGCTTGCTTAAATGGCTTGTTAAGTGGCTTGCTTAAAGTCTCTCAGGGAGGTGGTGGCAGAGTTAAATCCAGGATGTTTTTCGTCCAGGTCCAGTGCTCAAATCCTCTCCCATGCAACTGCCTCGCCTCTCTGACTCCCAAATATCCGATGACATCCATTTGACCATCATGGCCACATGGCCTGACCGTAAATGACATTCATATGTATCTGGTAACCCAGATCCCAGACAACATGGGAAACAAAAACCACCAAATGGAAAAGCCATCGAGATCCATCCTCACAGTAACATAAGCCTCTTGAGCAATGCATAATGGGAAAGGGGAGCAGGTCTCAGGATGTAAATTGAATGTTTATTCAGCCTGTATAGGTGCCCAAAACAATATTAGATGCCATGTGGGAAAAGGAAAGAAAGAAAATTCTCTGCTGTCAAGGAGATTATAATACAGTGGGGAAAGAAGTCATGCACTGTGGGTAGCAAAAACAATGTAACTAGAAGATGTGGGGTAACACAGACTGAATGTCCAGGGGCTCCATAAGGACTGAGGAGATTAGACAAGTCTTCAGGGAAGGGAGCATGAGAAAGGAGCCCTCTGGACACTCCAAAGGCGGCCTCCAAACTCGATAATCTTCTGTATTTGTAGAGATGTCTTTATCACAATCTCAGGAAAGCTTTCAAATGTTTATAATCCATTGGTATGACATGCAGTCTTCATGAGTCTATATTCCTTTCCACGTTAATTTGTTTTTTTGAAGGTCCCAAACATACATGCTGTCAGAAGTGGACTTTTCATCCTTAAAGCCAAGAAACCAAGCCAAACAAGGCTCCTTAGAAGAAGACCAATGAGATTTTAAATGTCCAAGCTGTGAACATCTCTAGCGGCCCTCTGATCCAGGGGTCAGTAACCATGGTTGGCACCTGGTTTTGTAAAAAGAGCTTCATTAGAATACTGTGCCCTTTAGGTTACATGTTGTCTGTGGCTCCTTTCAAACTACAATAGCAGAGTTGAGTAGTTATGACAAAGACCATATGACCCACAAAGCCTAAAATTCTCTCTTTAAAAATATTTTGCTCTTCCCTGTTCTCTTCCAATATCCTCATTCAGGAGGTAGGAAAACTGGAGACCAAAGAGGTTCAGAAAATTGACCAAGGTTATTCAATGAGTTTGAGTATCACCCAGCCAGGAGTAGAGCAAGTCGCATAGGGTTGGCCATCCTTCAGTCATTTGGTTCTTTCCTCAACAAGTATTATTTACCATCATTATGTGCCAAGCAGTGGGTGAAGATACTGCCACACAGAAAACTATAAAGCCCCTGCCTACACTTGAGGGAAGAGGGGAATCTAGGACATTAAAGAAGTGAAGAGGATAACTACGAAGTGAGCACACTGCTCTGAAAGAAAGAAAGAATGATGAGACAGAGTGTTGCTTTGGAAAGGGAGGGAAATATTTTGGACAAGGAGTCAGGAAAGGCCTTTCTAAGGAAGGAATGGTGGAACTGGGCCATGAGGGATGAGGCCATGAAGAGTGAAAAAGGAGAGCATTCATGCGGGGCGGCGGGACAGCAACTGCAAAGCCCTGAGATGGCAATAAGCTGAGCTCGTGCTTGGAGCAGAAAGAAGGTGCCTGTGGCCAGAGCACAGCAGAAGAGGTGAGTGCACGAACTGAGGTCAGAGGTGAGCTGGTGCTTGCAGGCCCATGGTGATGTGTGTGAATGACCAACCCTCCCTTGAACATACTGTCCTTGTAGTTACATCATCATCTTCATCATCATCCTCATAATAGGACTGAATCCTGGCTCTACCAGTGTGACCTCATATAAGTTAACTTACATGTTTCTGAGCCCCCAGGAAACGGGGATAATCACATATACCTCCCTGAGTTGTTTGGAAAATTATATAAAACAAGTTGAGTAGAGCTTAACCTTTGTACCATGCCTGGCACATGCTGAGCAATTTGATAATTAATCATTATCACTGAGATACATGAAGGTACAACTTGCCACAGAGTCTCAATCTTTGTGTGCCAAAGACATCAAGTTGTTGATGTAACATAGAAAACTAACATCTAGAGAAGTCAAATGACTGACCCATGGTCACAAGCAAATAAGAAGAATCACACAATAACACAGCCCTTCAGTGCCCACATGGCTCAATGATACTTTGACCATTAACCTCTAGGCAAATGCAATGCCTAGAGGGTGGGAAGGGGATGAAAGGGGTTCTTCAAGCATCCCTGTAGAATTCAACTCAAAAGAGTCCTGATGAAGTACCTGCTCCCTATGAATACAAAGTTGAATCATCTATGCTCACTGTAGCCCTAAGGAACTCACAGGCTTGTGGGGAAGACAGTTGTGCAAACAACCATAATCTTCAGGGATACAAGCAGATGAGGAAATTACGTACTCAGCACAGGGGGTCAGAGAAGGCTTCAGAGAGGATGTGACAGCAGAAATGAGTTGGGTTAGGCTGAGCAGAGAGGGTAAGAGGCGAATGGTAAGGCTGAATGATGGCACAGCTCATGCAGGGCCCCAGACCACAAGATCAAGAAGCTGGGACATGATGGGCAAAGGAGAAGTATCAGCTCAGAGTGATGTGCAGCAAGATCACTATGGTCAGGGGAAGAAGTACCTGAGAGGCAGGACCGGCATCAGAATGGCCAGTTTAGAGCCTCCAATCTGAGTCCAAACCTAAGCTATGACAACACTGAACTGGAAGAAAGGAGACAACTGTGGAGCTGCTGGGGAGGAGACTCAGCAATGTGTAATGACAGACAGGACGTTGGGACAAGGGAGAGACAGAAGAGCCACCTTTCGCCATGAAGGGGGAATCCAGAGAAGGGGCAGGTGGAACAGGGAGGGGCAATGAGTCCAGCTCACAGCAATACCAGTCATCAAGTTTGGGGGTTTTCAACAGTATTTTGGTTTTTGGAGGGGGGTTTTTCCCCCACTTTGTGAGAATGTCTTTTCAAACCTACATAACATTATCAGATGAAATCAGAGCTGCTCCAGGTGGCAGGACAGGGTGGGGTGGGGGACACAGGGAGAGGAAAGAACAGAGACTGTTCAGCTCCCCATCACTCCCAGAGAATCGAGAGCCTACACTCCGCGAGTCTCTGACCCCATGACATGGGAGGTTGAGCCCCTGTGACCAGGAGAATGCAGTCTGAAAACCACTGCTGTGACATGCCAGCCAGCAGGAGGCCAGAGAGAGATGGGCCTGGAGCCAAGGTCCACTGCAGATGCAGCAAAAGCAGATTAGATCCAGGGCTTTGAGTGCTTTTCTACCTCCGCCACCCTGCAGCATACTGTTTACCTGCTCCTGTCCCTCGCCCCAAAAGTTATGGAAGTGGTCGGATTCAAATCTATGGTAGGATTCAAATCTACACTATGCAAGAGTCTGGGGTCCAGCTTCAGAGCGCTGGCTCTCTCCACCCGCCAGCAGGGGCAGGGAGCGATGCCGAGTCTCCCTCAAGCGCAGCAGGCTGCCTTCCTATCTTCCCCGGGCCTGATTATTTTAAGCCGCCTTAGAGGCCCCAGCAGGCTGTGCCCAGTGTTATCTCCTGTGCACAGTCGCCGCCTTGTTAAAAGGCAATCAGAGGAGCTAACTTTAATAAATGTTAACACCTTCAGTGTGAAGTCTAGCAATTAAAACTCCTCACCAAGACCTCTGCAACAGGCCTGTGGAAAATCCCCCATCTTAATAAACTCCTGTCATCAGAGGACACTGAGAGAAAGGAGAGATGAAAAGGAGGCATGAAAACTTTCAGAAGGGAGGGAGGCAAACAGGAAAGCCCTTTCCCCCAGTTCTTATCCCTCTCTCTGAAAGTCCCACGCCAGGTCAGTGTCATCCAACAGGACTCATACGCAAACACAAGCAGGCAGCACTGGAAGGCCTTAGGGATCATCTACTCCCTTGGTTTTTTGAGCTGTGAGGTGCATTAGACTTGCCTGGAGGGCTTGTTGAAACATAGATTGCCTGGGACCATCCCTAGAGTTTCTGATTCAGTGGGCCTGGGGCAGGGCAATGGAGGTTGGAAGGTAGGTATGAGAATTTTCATGTCTAGCAAGTTCCCAGGTGATGCCGACACTGCTATTCCAGAGACCACGGTTTGAACACCACAGATCTAGCCCAACAAACCTCACATTACAGAGGGGGAAACCAGAGAGAGACAGGGACTTGCCCAAGATCTCACAACTGGTTAGTGCAGCCCCATAAGAAAAGACCTATGCAAGCCTCTTGAGAGTAAGCCCCAAATATATGTCTTAAATTCATTTCCCCCCTAGGTACGTTATGCTTATTAATAGCCATCGTCACCATCATCACCATTATTCTACAATGAGATCTTTGGAAGTCAAGGGAAGAAACAGTTGGTGGCTGACACACTGGGTAACGGGACAACCAGTCTTTCAACACACATAAAACCAAGTTAGGAAGGAGCTCTCCTGAGTGGGATCTTTGATTTCTGCAAATGGGATCTTTGATTTCTGCAAATGACAGGATTTCCTTTGTTCCTTTTTCCATTAGGTCAGATTAGAGAGGTTTTCAGAGCCCTTAGACACTGCCTAATCAAACCTTCTCCATGAGGCCCAGAAAGAGCGGGCAGTCTCCCAAGGTCACACAGCAGGGTGAGCGACAGAGTAACTCCCCAGTTCTCAGTCCAGTACTTTCTCATCTCCTTGGTCCTCCTGGGCTCCTCAAGCATCAGAATTCCCAAGTCCAACCAACATCCCAAAGCTCAGCCTCTCCAGAGTGAGAGAGTGAGGAACTGAGGAACTTTCTGCCCATTGCAGCAGGAGTCAATCACAGGGGCTGAGGCTGCAAGGCTGCACTGTGCCTCTTCCTCCAAAGTACTCTCCTTCTGCCCCCACCCAGCCGGCAACACCCCTTGCCTGCACTCCCACGTGGCCTCTCTCACCTATTAACTGTCAGTGGAATTCACGGGGGTTTGTTATTTCTTCTGTCTGGAACTTAGAATTAAAATCCTCTCAGGATAAGAACTAAGATCTAGGAAACAGGAGGCAGTGCCATGGAGTTATTAAGAACATGGGCTTGCCCTGGTTAGGGGGCCCAGTTGGCTGAAGTATCGTTCCATGTACCAAAAGGTTATTGGTTCAATTCCTGGTTGCAGCACGTGCAGAGGGCAACCAATAAATGTTTCTCTCTTGTGTCAATGGTTCTCTCTTTCTTAGATCAATGAACATATCCTTGGGTGAGGATCAAAAACAAAAACAAAAACATGGGTTTGCATATTAACTGGGTGGTTGAAACAATGGAAATAAATTCATTGTCCCACAGTTCTGAAAGCTACAAGTCTGAAATCAAGGTGTTGGCAGGAGTTATTCTTTCTTAAGGCTATAAGAGAGAATCTGTTCCATGCCTCTCTCCTAGCTTCTGGGGTTTTTCTGGCCTTCCTTGGTTTGTGGAAGCATTACTCCAATCTCTGCGTTTACCTCCACGTGGTGTTCTCCCTGAGTACATGTCTGTGCCCAGATTTCCCTTCTAGAAGAACATCAGTCACATTAGATTATAGCCCTCCTTATCCGGTATGACCTCATTTTAATTTAACTAATTACCTCTGCAATGACCCTATTCCCAAATAAGGTCACATTCTGAGCTACTGTGGGCTACGACTTCAACATATGAATTTTGGGAGATACAATTTAATCCATGATAGCTTGCATCACACACACTTAAGTTTGCCTCCCAGCTCTCTCACAAGCCAGACTGGAGACCGGAAGGACATCCCAACCCCTCTGAGCCTCATTTTTCTCAGCGACAAAAATAGAGAATCATTTAAGGAACAAATAGACAATCGCAAAATGGCAGCTACTATACCCAACTGGCAGATCTGGGGGGAGGATAAAGCCCACGACTTGAACCCCAATTCCACTGCCTGCTAGTTTTGTGGCCATGGGTATTTTAATGCATATTCAACATCAGAGTACCAATTTTTCTCATTGGAAAAATGGGGATGACAGTAATCTGAATCCACAGAAGAGCACATGAAATGTTTCATGAGAAAAGCACTTTGCAAACTATTAGGTGGGGCAACTGATACTGGAAGTGATTACAGACAATGATGTACAATCTTTGTGAAGAATAGTGAGTGGGTGCCATGAGGAGGGTCAAGTAACTCACGCAGGACGCTGAATGGGAAACTTACAACTGCAAGTCAACAGCCCGAGGGGCTTGCATGAAGCAAGACAGCCAACCCCTCAGTGGGTTCTGAGGCCCAGAACTCTGGCGGAGACACACACTGGAGGAAGTTAATTCACCCAGAACCTGGGTCCCGGGGGCTGCCGGTGAGACCCACATGGTCTCCACATGACAGGTGGTTCATAGTCTCTGAGGCTGGGAAGGATGATTAGAGCATCCCGGAGGCAGCCTAACTCCACCTCCCAGTCCCTCCCCTGGTCTCAGCAGCCTCCACCAGTTATCTGGTCTATCAGCCAGTGAAGGGAAAGAGGAAGTAGGAGCCTAGACAGGACATGGGTTAGAATCCTGACAGAGTCATTCACTGACAATGTGACCATAACAAAGATACCCCCTCTTCTCTGACCCTCAGCTTCTTATCTGCAAAGTATGAATAACTGCCATACCTGCCTCATTCACAGAAGGTTAATGGATGTAGTGAGTGGAGAGTGTTTAATACAGTACCAACTCTGTAGAAAGTTCTTTTTTAAAAAAAGAAAGAAAGAATAAAAGAAAGAAATGAATAATAAAATGTCCAATGGTGGAAAGAGCTCTGGTTTGGAAAATGTGCCACAACTTCCTATGTGATTTTGAGCAACTCGTTCAACCTCTCTAGGCCTCAATCTCATTCTGTAAATGAAATGGTGAGCTTGAGAGGCTTTCCAGTCTCACCTCTGCACCTGTTATCTCAGACTTACTCAGTCTCTGTGGAAGCGGGAAGGATCCAAAGAGTCAAGGTAACAGAGGAGGGGCAGCTGTTCTCAAGCACATGGACAAGACATTCCATCCAGCACTGCCCCGACCCTGGAGCCCATGGCTGCCCCACCCCCAGAGCCCACGGCTGCCCCGCCCCTGGAGCCCACGGCTGCCCCGCCCCTGGAGCCCATGGCTGCCCCGCCCCCCCGAGCTGATGGCTGCCCCGCCCCTAGAGCCCATGGCTGCCCTGCACGCCCTGCGCCCGCAGCCCATGGGTGCAAAACCCTCCCCCTATCCTGCCTACTTCATCTCAGTTTAGTCTGCTCCAACCACAGCCACCTTTTTCTGTTCCTGAAATACCCCGAGCCAGTTCCCACCTGAGAGATCTGCAAATACAGCTCCTCTCTCCCTCTCTCTCTCTCTCTCACCATAAACACACCCCACTTTATCTCCTACAGGTAGGTCCACTCCTGCAGGAGAATGCTGCCATCATCTGCTTGCAAGAAAAGCCCCCAGAAGACAGTCAGCCCCCCGCCCCTGCCCCAGTTCCAATATCCCCACATCATGACAACAGTGTTGCTGAGAACTCTGTTGAAGGGAAGGGATGCAGGAAGGGAGGCAGCAGCTTCCTGCAGGGCCAATCCCAGCTGTTTGGAAGTAAGCCCCATATCACCTGGGGGTGAGGCAAATCTGACACTGCCAGCACTGGGGTGGGATCTCATTCTCTGGGGAACCCGCAAGAATTAGTATTAAGAACCTGGGCTTCAGAGTAAGACAGGTGAGAGCTCAAGTCCAAACCCTGCTACTATCTTAGGGTTTAGAGCTAGAATTCTGGGGTTAGAACAAACATTTATTGAGAACTTTGCGTATGCTTGGAAGTCTATCAAAACTTAAAGGATTCAGCAGAGAAAATCAACAGACAATGATGACCACCTCCATGGAACTGAGTTTGCAGCAGGAAGGGACAGATGATACACATAATAACTATCTGATATATTTCAAAATTATATGGTGATGAGGAAAAGCGACAAAGCAGGCCAAGGGGACACTGAGAACACAGGCAAGAGAGGGAGGTTGACCAAGGAGGTGTCACTGAGCCGGAGAGACCTGACTTAAAGCAGGTAGAAGTTAACCAAGTAAGACACCCAGACCAAAGGGAACAGCTAGACAAAAAGTTCCAAGGAGTTAGCTGAGTTGAAATTCTGGCTTCCCCACTTACTAGCTTTTCTTCAGGAAGTTACTGGATCTTTCTGAGCCTCAGTTTCCTCATCTGTCAAGAAGGGATAATGACAGTGCCCACCCCAAAGCCTTGTTAGAGAGTTTAAGAGTAAAGAAGGGCCAGAACGGCAAAGTGAAATTCTCAAGTGAACTCCCTCTTCCTCCAAAACAAGAAAAATGTGGGCAAAAAAATTAAAATCAACCATTTCAGAATTCTGTCAATTAACCAAAGGCACAAAATGATCTGAAAATCATCTGTCCAAGACAAACTACTGTACTTCAGCAAGAGAGCAGAGTCCGTGACATTGAAACATGGGGCTATTCTCATCCCTCCCAGTCAGTATCCTGGTATCCAAAAGCCAGCAGCATTGTGGACAACGAGATTTGACTGCAAGGGGCATTCACTGAAAGCACAACATACCAAAACTTACAGAATGCAGTAAAAGCAGTGGTTAAAAGGAAACTTACAGCTGTAAATGTCTATATTAAAAAAGAAGAAAGATCTCAAATAAATGCCCTAAATTTCCACTTTAAGGAAATGGGAAAAAACGAACAAGCCAAGCCCAAAGCAAGCAGAAGAAAGGAACCAACAAAAATCAGAGTCGAAATAAATGAAACAGAGAATAAAAACAGAGAAAAAAAATAAAGAAAATCAATATAACCAAAAGTTGGTTATGGGAAATATCAACAAAACTGCCAAACAGGGGGTGCTGGGTGGAGGGGAGCAAAAGGGAAAATATTGGAATTATTGTAACAATATAACCAATAAAATATAATTTAAAAAAAATAAAAAATAAATAAACTGCCAAACAGAACTTCCGACCAAGATGGAGACTTAGACAGACATGCTGCGTCTCCCTCCACAACTAAGAAGGAATACAACCACCTCAAAACTAGAGACAACCAGAAGTTCCAGAAACGAAAGCTGCATGGAAGTCCAACAAAGATATAAAGAAGAAATACTCATCCAGACAGGTAGGAGGGGTGCAGCAGGAGGAAAAGACATGATGTGGTGGCGGCAGCAGCAGCATCAGCGGTAGGCCGGCGGAAAGCACAGTCACACGTTTTAAAAAGTAGGAAAGGAGACCTGGGGAGTGCTCCTAGCACTGGATCAAACCATGTAGCTACAGTTCCAATGCCGGGGAAAATAAAGCCTCATTGTTTCTGACTATGCAAACGAGTGGGGGTTGGGATGGAGGAAGAAACTGTCAGATCTCAGCAAAGTCCACTTGTTTAAAGGCCCCTACGGTCCTAGAACATCCACAGACCCACCCACTCTGGGAACCACAGCCAGGGCAACAGCTAGAGAGGTGACAGCCCCATACGGAAGTGGGAGAAGTGCCTGGAAAAGAAGCAAGTGCTGAGCAAGTGGCATTGTTCCCTCTCAGACCCCTCCCTCACATACAGTGCCACAACATGGTGAAATGGGTCACCCTATACTGACAAATACCTAAGGCTCCACCCCTTACAACGTAACAGATACAACAGCTCTACCTAAGACACAGAGACAAACACACATAGGAGCCTTTCAAGATGAGGAGACGGAGAAGTATGGCCTCAAAGAGAGAAGGGATCAAAGTTCCAGTGGGAGAACTAAGCAACGAGGAGACAGCCAACCTAACAGACAAAGAGTTCAAAACACTGGTGATAAAGATGCTCACAGGCTTGACAGATATGCTTGAGTATGGCAAATGCTTAAGGGAAGAAGTGAAGGTTATGCTAAATGAGACAAAGGAAAATCCACACAAAACCAATGGTGAAAGGAAGGAAACTGGGGTTCAAATCAATGATTTGGAACATAAGGAAGAAAAAAACAGTCAACCAGTACAGAATGAGGAAACAAGAATTGAAAAAATTGAGGAGAGGCTTAAGAACCTCTGGGACAACTTTAAACATGCCAACATCCGAATCATAGGAGTGCCAGAGGAGAAAAGGAAGAACAAGAAATTGAAAACTTTGTGAAAAAATAATTAAGGAAAACTTCCCAAATTTGGTGAAGGAAATAGACACACAAGTCCAGGAAGCAAAATAGACAAGGGGAAGATAAGAATAATATAGGAAAGGGTGAAGCTGAAGAACTTATATGCATGACCCATGGACATGAACTAGGGGTAAGTGGGATTGCTAGAGGGAAGGAGGGTACTGGGGAGAGGGGAGCAAAGGGAAAATAAATTGGGACTAGTGTAACAACATAATCATTAAACATACTTAAAAAAAAAATTTGCCAAACCTATAGCTAGCCATACTAATAAAAAAGAGCAAGAACTCAAATTACTTAAATCAGGAATGAAAAAAAGGATTGACATTACAGAAATAGGGAACACTATGAAAATTGTATGTTAATAAATCAAATAACTTTTATGAAATGAACACATTTCTAGAAAAATATGTATTAAACTAAAATATATTAAAACTAACTGAAAATATAGATACTTGAGTTGACCTATTAACAAGCAAAGAGATTTAATTAGTAATTTTTAAACTTTCAACAACAACAGCAACAAAAAAGCCCAGAAGGCTTGACTGGTGAATTCTAAAAATATGTTTAAAGAATTAATATCAATTCTACACAATCACTTCCCAAAATATAAAAGGAGAGGACACTTAAAGTCATCCTGTGCAGCCCCTGAAGTCAAACCAGGCAAAGGTATCATGAGAAAAGAAAAAAAAAGCCAATGTCCCAACTGGAATTTATCTTAGGAATGAAAGGTTCATTTCGAATCTAAAAATCAATCAACATAATATACTATATAAATAGAATAAAGGCTCAATATCAGTAACCATTAGGGAAATGCAAATCAAAACTGCTGCATCATGGTTAAGCTAACCATGATCAAAAAAATGAAAAAGATAACAAATATCAGGGAGGCTGTAGAGAAATGGGAACACTTGTATACTGTGGGAATGGAAAATGTAGCCAGTATACAAAATAGTATGGATGAAAATAAACAAACAAGCAAATAAATAAATGAATAAGTAAAACAGTATGCATGTTCCTTAATAAAAGTAGAACTGGCGTATGTCCACAGAAAATGAAAACAGGATCTCAAAGAGTTATCTGCACCCCCACATTTATAGCAGCATTATTTACAACAGCCAAGATATGAAAACAACCTAATTATCCATCAAAAGATAAATGGATAAAAAAATGTGGTGTATACATACAATAGAATATTATTCATCCATAAGAAATAAGGAAATTTTGTTATTGAAATATGAATGGACCTTGAGGTCATTATACTGAGATAAGTCAGGCAGAGAAAGACAAATACTGTATGATCTCACTTATATGTGGAATCTTAAAAAGGCTGAATTCATAGAAACAGAGTAGAATGGTGATTACCAGGAGCTGGGGTGGTGGGGACTTAGGGAGATTGGTCAAAGGGTACAAACTTGCAGTTAGATGATGAATAAGTTCTGAGGATCAATGTATAATATGGTGACTGTAGTTAACAAACAATACTGTACAGTATACAGCAAAGTTGCTAAGAGACTAGACCATGAATGTTCTCATAAAAAACAATAATTAAGTGATCGAGGTGTTAGCTAAAGCTACAGTGGTAATCATATTGCAATATACAGTGTGGGGCAAAAGTAGATTCACAGTTGTTCATATGGAAAATAATACAATAATTAATAAATAATAATACAAGAATAAATTCTGTGTTTTGCATACCTCCAATTGTAAATCTACTTTTGCCCCACCCTGTATAAATGTATCAAATCAACACTTAAAATTTACACAATGTTATATCTCAACTATAACAAGAAGAACACCCAACCCAACAGCTCCTCAATATTCCCAACACATTCACCTCTGAAAAAGCCTACAAAAGATCTGTTACTTACAGGTGCAATGGAGTCTGTTTATCTTCTGTCACTACCCAGTCCTGGAACATCGCCTCTGAGTTCTAACACACCCTCCAACTCCGATAACACTCAAAGACTGGGTATCACAACTGAATGTAAATCAGGTCATGTCATCCAGCTCCGCTGGCTGCCCTTGTCTGTAAGAGCCTAAATTATTTGGTTTCTGCTACTCTCGGCCTCATCTTGATCTCTCTCTTGTCTTTGACCTTCTCCTCTTCCTTCAACATGCCAAGCCGGTTTCTCACCTTAGACCCTTTGCGCGCACAGCTCTCTTGCCTGAAGCATGCCTCTTCCAGCCCTTCCCACAACTGGCTCCATTTCATCATTCAGGTCTCAGCTCAAATGCTACCTCCTGAGAGCTGATCTCCTGACCACCCAAACAAAACACGTTTCATTATAGTATTCTTACCATTTATGTTTCTGAAATTCATACTTATTTTCTTGCTTCCTGGTAACCCTCGCTACTAAAACATAGCTTCCACAAGAGTGTGAATGTTCTTAGAACAGGGCCTGACACAGGTTTTTAATAATTATTTATTAAATGAATGTTCTTAACTGAGTGGGGACCATATTAACTAAGGAAGAATTCATTTGTCTGATGAATTAACTGACACAGCAGGGAAATGAGTCCTGCGAGCATGGGCCGGGTAAGATTTGATCAAGTAAAAGGCAGGAAGGTTACCCTGGCTTCCAGGTCCCAGGAAGCAACAGGGAAATGCTGCTTCCAAGGCAAAACGATTCTAAGGACCAATCCTAGACCATGCCCTTTACCCCCGCAACACACACACACACACACTCACTCTCTCATACACTCTGCCTCCCAAGAAAAACAGCTTAGCAGCTGAGATTCCCAAATTGCACCATAAAATCCCAGATGGGGGGATAATCATTCCTTATATTGTGTAGGAGCTTCCATACAGCACCATGCTAAGAGCAGGAAAGCAAGCCAGATCACAACAGACAGACAGCTTGTTAAATTAGCCATTATATCAATGAACATTTCCAAATGACTTCCTTTATTTTCCCTCTTCTTCTGTTATCCAAGGGTTTTTCATGTTCCTTTTCTTCTCTCTACTGTTTAGGCTTCCACTTAGGTGCCTCCCTTTTGCCAGACTCATAAGAAGGAGATTATATTGGGTTGGCCAAAAAGTTTGTTTGGTTTTTCCCATATGATGGCTCTAGTAGTGCTTAGTTGTCTTTAACTTCATTCAAGACAATCTTGTTAAACTGCACTATGACAGCTGCCATATCAGTGTGCATTTTTTTTTTTTAAAATTCCAAAGTTGGTGAATTTCTGTGCAGCTCACTCACCAAACCTGGCCTGCATGCAGCAAACACACCTAAGATGAATGTTAAACTGAGGATGAAAGCCAACTGCTCACAAAATCCAGCACTCACCCAGAATTAGATGGGAAGACAAAGGAATCTAACCTACTGCCCCATCCCAAGCCTTCTATGTACATCGCCCTATTTAGAAGTCAAAGCAACATTATGAAATAGATAATCTTATTCCCATTTTAGGGATAAAGATTTTGAGATTTTGATTAAATAAATTGTTCAAGAAAAAACAGAGGTAGCAAGAGGCAGTATCAAGATTTAAGCCTAGCCCTGGCTGCTGTGGCTCAGTGGATTGAGCGTCGGTCTGCGAGCCAAGTGTCGCTGGTTCAATTCCCAGTCAGGGCACATGACTAGGTTACACATCAGGTCATTTGGGGGCGCAAGTGAGAGACAACCACACAGTGATGTTTCTCCCCCTTTCTCCTTTCCCCTCTCTCTAAAAATAAAATAAACAAATAAATTTTCTAAAAAAATATTTAAGCCTAGGTCACTCCAATTTCAAACTATATGTTTTATCCACAGACCCAATGTCAATAAATGTTGGTCTTTATTCTGTGACTTCGGCCATACAACAACATTAAAGAAACAAAAACTCAACCAGCAAAACAGGGCAGTGTCTCCTATGCAGTCTTAAAAATAATCAAATACTAGATTTTGTTCTTGCCCTAAAGCTGTCCAAAGTGTCAGATGTATTACTAATTACACAATAACATTATGCAGTCATGTTGATAATAAAATTCTTTGAGTGCTTTCAGCAAATTCAAGTTCTAAAAAAATAATGGCTTGCTTTAAAATTATTTACTAAATTAAGCAATTCTTTACTCAACATTGTTTTTAATAATTTAAGAACAGGATGCTTTATTACCAATGTTTCCCCAAAACAAGTTTTGTTTTTTTTTCATTCCGTTCTTATTGGTATGTACAGGCTTGCTCCAGGAAGAGTTTTGTTTTGTTTTTTTTAATATTTAATATTCCTGCCTTGCTAGGGACCAGAAAGTTTTTCACCCTGTTGATTCTTTCAACTTGGATTAAGCTGCCTTTCCCTTCTGCCCCCAGGACTGGCAGAGCTGGGGAGGAAAGGCCACAATTTCATTTACTTTCCTCAGCAGGTGACCACAGATGTCTGCAAATCCTTGGAAGAAATTTTAAAAAGATAAAATGACAGAAATTTTTCTCTCTTTCCAAAGATAACTGCAATATCCCTCATCCCACATGCTCTTCTGTAATGTGACTTGGCTTCCAATCACCAAAAGGTAGCATCTACTTTTCTCCTTGGACCTGGGCAGGCCTGCGACTGCACAGACCAGTAGAATAGGGCAGAAGTGAAGTGAGTTCAGCCCTTAACAGGCCCAGCAGCTTCTGCTTCCTTCCTCTTGGGACACTCTTGAGATACCTGCTCTCGGAACCCAGCTGTCATGCTGCGAAACATCCGAGACACACAGAGGGACCAAATGCAGTCACTCTACTTGACATGCAGCCTCAGCTGCCAGCCACGTGAGAGAGCCACCTGGAATGTCCAGCCTGCTGGAGCCCGCAGCCCCAGCCACCCTCTGAGCACCAGCGAACCCAAGGGAGACCCACTCAGCTGAGCCCATTCAGCCCACAGAAACGTGAGAGATGATAAATGGTGGTTTTAAGCCACTGGACTTTGGGGAGGTTTGTTATGCAGCAACAGATAAACAGATACCCCTCTTCTAATATGTGTGAACCACCCAGTGAGTGATTGTGTCTCCACAAAGGAACAATTAGAAATTTCTTGCTCTGCTTTGTACCTCAGTTGTTTCATCTACAAAACACAGAGGATAACAACCTAGAGGTCTTCATGGATAGTTACTGATTAAAGACAATTTTTCTAAAACCCTGATGGAAGTTGCATATTCACATGTGGTAAAGGCACACTGGCTAACTAAAAACAGTTTTCTCGTTTTTTTGGCTGGAATTGTACAACCCAGTGTGTCAACACTGTTCCTTTCTGCTAGTCATAAGCTGATTAGCAGTCACATATGGTCTCAATACTAAAAATGAATAAAGAATTAAATGCTGCTTAATTCATAATTTTGTTCAGCATTTAAAAAGATATATTTCAAAATGTGAGCTTCCGGGCTGAAAAAGGTACCCTCAAGGATTTAAAAAAAAAAAAAAAAAAAAAAAAAAAGTGGTAATGACTAGGCAATGTGATCTATAATAATGATAATAGCTATTATGTATTGACCACTCACTATAGACCATGACACACTGTGCTAAGTGTGTTACTGGAATTAGCTCATTAAACCCTTCAAATAACCCATGAAGTAAGAACAATTACCATACTCATTTGGCAGAGGAAAAATCTGAGGCAAGAGGTTCAAACTATGCTGTGCAAAGCCATACAACCAGTAAATGGCAGCATCAGGATTCAAATGCATCAGATTTCAAAGCCTGCATAATGCTGGATGCCCCCCTCCCCCAATCTAAATTTGTGTCTAACTCAATTTAAATGTCCCCAAAGATTGTTCCTTTCTCTCCCTTTATCTTAAGATAGTTCATGTCAGGAGGACTATTGGTGTTTGAAGAAGAGTACAGGTCATGACATGAATAAGTGGAATTAGGTGTTTCATCATTCGGGAATGAGCTTTCACACACTGCTTGAGGTAGGGGTGAAGTGTGCAAATTGGTACCAACACTTGGGAGACTTGTCCTAACATCTGATAACGTTGAAGATGAGGCTACACCATGTCCCATCAATTCCTTCTCTAAGCATGTTCCTTGTAAGTTTATCACAGTGTTGGTTGTAGCGAAAACATAAAAGCAACCTAAACATCCAGCAACAGGTGAATGAGGAAGTAGACTATACACTATTGTCATTCAAGGGATTACTATAGAGTATTTAAAATGAATAACTAAAACTACAAATTTCAATACGGAAAAACATCAATATTGAAGGAAAAAAGTAAACTGCAGAATGATGCATATAGTATGACTGCATTTCTATAAAGTTATAAAATATGCCAGATTTTTTAATTTGCTTATATATGCATATATATGTAATGGATGACTAGCTCTGGGAATGGAAGAAAATGGGGAAAGGCCACATAAAAGTCATATTCTATTTGTAGAATTATATTTCCCAAAATAGGAGGTAAATACATGGGTGTTCAATGTATTGTCAATTCTCTTTGATGTGTGTAAGACTTTATAATTTTTATATTGCTCAGAGACCCAACTTCCACACCAAACCAGGCTTTTTGGCATTAACAATCCTCTGTTTAGTTGTTTCTTTCCTATGACCACGTTCAAGACTCTAATCTGAATCTCAGGTTTTCTATCAATAAGAAGATGGTATTTACTTTGAACTTAAAATGCAAAGAATCCTGAGATGGTTTGAATTTTTTTAAAAAGACCCAAATGTGAAGGACTTTCAAGACGTAAAGAAGTAACTTTAAAATATGGGGGAGCCCTGGCCAGTGTAATTCAGTTGGTTGGAGTGTCATCCAGTAAACCTAAAAGTTGCAGGTTTGATCCCCAATCGGGGCACATGCAGGAGTCAACCGATCAATGTTGCTCTCTTACAATGATGTTTCTCTCCCTCTCACTCCTTCCCTTCCCCTCTTTCTAAAGTCAATGAGCATGTTCTTGGGTGAGGATAAAAAACAAACAAACACTGGAATGAATGATTCTCATTGGGTCCTGCTGGGCCTCTGCTAAACCTTATGTAGTCATTCTACAAATGCTTCCTACATACATACCTACAAAGTGCCACAGACTCAGAGGCTGGCACACCTCCAAGGAAGGGCTGTTCCCCTGCAGTTGTGCTCCGCAGGCCCTGGGCCCCAGGTTCTGTGGGAGACAACAGTGATAAGGCACCAAAGGACCATGCTCTGTTCACGTAAGTGACTGCCCCAGATGGAACAAGAGATATGTAGTCGTGGATGATCTCCGTTGTCCAACTGCCTCATTTTACCAAATGGGGAAAGAGAGGCCCGGGGGGGGCGGGGGGGGGGGCTTTGCCTAAAGTCACAGAGCAGATTAAGGATGAGAACTCAGATCTCTGGACTAAAAGCCAGTACTCATTTTTCTGCCCTGTACTTTCTTTTTCTACACTCTATAATGCTCTCCCTGAGCAGGGTAGACAGATGGAATACACAAACAAGAAGAAAGAAACATTTCCTGTGCTTTGTTCCTTGAAATAATGCTACTTCTCTCCCCACTTTCTTCCTTTCACCACTTCCCCTGGCTTTCAAGTGGCAGGTGCTAAAAGGCTGAAACTGATTCCAATGCTTGTCACACCCTTGCTATGGATCCAATGTTACCATTAATCACCCACTTTACAAAGCAAGCATTCATCCCTTCAGAGCAGGACTCTGAGAAGCTTTTCCAAAGCAGGTTGAGGAGGTGGGAAGACATGAGGAAGAGAGGTATACCCCGATTTCCCCTCTGAAACAACATTCTCCACTACTTTCAGCCAACAGGCTTTGGAAAAAGTCCCACCCCTAACTCCATGTGTAAATCATAGAACCCAAACCCTAACCCAATCAGACCATGCCACCCCCTTTGACAGAGCAGTTGGTTCAGGTAGATGTGTTTCTAGCAGAGTCAGTGAAAGAAACCGCCTTTTGCTTGGAATACTGAAGTGAAAGTTGATGCTCTTCCCTGCTGGGTATAAAGCTGAAAAGATGGTAGGACTTGAGTTTCTGCTCCCATCTGGGAGCCTGAACGCCAGTTTAAGCAGCAAAAAGTGGAGCCAAAGAATGGCGAGAAATAAATTGGTTCCCTTTGATATCATTTGAACCCAAGTTTCAAATAATCCCTGAAGCCACCCCTCTTCCTGGACTTGGAGTTTCCTGAACATTACATTTTCTTTCTTAGTTACAGGCATGCCTCGGTTTATTGTGCTTTGCTTCATTGCACTTCACAGATGCTGCGTTTTTCACACATTGAAAGCAAGACCCTCCACCAGCATAAAGATTACAACTCTGATTGTGACACTCGCTTTTTTGCAGGGGTCTGAAACCAAACCCACAGCATCTGTGACGTGCGCCTGTACTTGAGGTGAGTTTTCTATCACTACAGTTGAGACAATGCTGAATGACATCTTGCCCCCGCACAGGAACGTCTTCAGGACTCTCTTTGATTGTCTTCAGCAATGGGGACCACCCACCTCTTAGCATTCTTTCCAAGCTTACTGTTTCCTTGCTTCTCCAAACCATTCCAAGAGACACGTCAAGGGGCAGCTGAGAGGAGAGGAAACGACAGATGTGACGAGTGAGACTATCCACAGCTGCAGGGCCGGCTGACATTTATGGGAATTGTTCAATCACTAGGGTCATCCAGGTTGTTTAATACCATGTATTGATGTGCTTTTGTTTCCCTGAAGGGATGAAGGATTTGACTAACAGCCAATGTTCCCATGAGAGCAAATGCCAAAGGGTTTCACTGAACACAGAAGAATGAAAGGCCAGAAAGGAAAAAGGGAAGAATGATGTGTTATGAAACTGGAAAATAATATATACTTCAGTGGGGCTGACACGGTCCTGAACAAGCAGGTGAAGAAGGCAACATTTACCCTGGGCATCTTGCCACTTCCTCTAATAGCATCTGTAACCTCTTTCCTACTTCACTGCTCCTCTCCCCAAGGGGGCACCATCTTGACATGTCAGAAAACAAACATAATTAGAGTTGTTCTTAAGCGTTTTTCACACATTCAGCACTTGGTCCATTCACATACTCTCATCTATCCAATAAGTATCTGTTAGGTGTCTATTATATGCCAGGATAATCTTTTTTATTATTGTTGTCCCTTTTAGAACACAATTTGAATTTGCAATCCAATTCATAATTATAATTTAAATTGCTGGTCCTTTCTACTATATTTCTGTGAACATCTGGCCCTCACAGTGTCCCCACAGGGTGAGCACGAAAGAGACTATTCTGCCAGACAACAAAGGAGAGCCAGGAGAGCCACTGTCTCTGCACACCTGGTTCAGTGCCCAGCACGGAACAGTGAGCTGTTCACAAATGAATCACACAAACATCCTTTCCAGAGTAGGAAACAGAAACTCAAAGAGGAGAAGCACCAGCCCAAGTGAAAGACAGACGGATCAGAAATGGGTTTTTTAACACTTTCTTAACCCAGTATCCTCTCCCCCTCCATCTCATCCTACCAGCGCCCCACCCCCTCCAGCCCGCCTGGCTGAACCCCAACCCAGGTCCCAGCCTTCTTTCTTCCATCCTAGCGGTACAGCAAGTGGTCAGCCACACAGAAGACACGTACCCCATGAACAACACACCAAAGAGGAAAACAAGAGAGGGGCTGATAAAGGCAACTTCCTCGAGGATCACTGCCTGGCTTCCTTTTGACCCACTTAGATCTAAGGTTGATCTGATGCTATCAATGTTATCGGCAGCATCCTCACTGTTATTGCTGATGTTTATTGAGTGCTACTATGTCTCAGGCATTGCCCCAAGCCATCTCATATATAATTCCTCATTTAACTCACCAGCAGCTTTATAAGCTTATGATATAATGATGAATAATGAAGTATTCTTTATTTGTCAGTGAGAGAACTGAGGCTCAGAGTTAGCTGCAGGTGTGTATGGCCACTAATTGACAATCTGGATGTGAATTCAAGGCTCTCCTCCCACCAGGTCCTCAACTAACCAATAGGCAGTTTTTTTTAAATAAGACATATTTTCCAGTGTAGGCAATCCTTGACTTCTCAAATGCTCAAGTTCTTTTTTTCTTTTTTCTCAATCCTTCCCCCCATACATCCCCCCCACACTGAAGCTGTCAGCCTGTTCTCTATCTATGAGTCTGTCACTACTTTGCTTGTTAGTTCATTTTGTTCATTAGAGTCCATATACGAGTAAAATCATGATACTTGTCTTTCTCTCACTGGCTTATTTCACTTAGCTTAATGCTCTCCAGGTCCGTCTATGCTGTGACAAAGGGTAAGATTTCCTTTGTTTTTATGGCCAAGTAGTATCCCATTGTGTAAATGTACCACAGCTTTTTTTATCCAGTCATCTATTGACGGGCACTTGGGCTGCTTCCAAATCTTGGCTATTGTAAACAATGTTGCAATGAACATAGGGGTGCATATATTCTTTTGAATTAGTGTTTGTTTGTCTCTGTAACAAACTTGCTGTGTGACTTTGAGCAAGTCTCTGAGCTTGGATGTTCATATCTGTAGAAGTAAGGAGCTGAACTAGAGCTGTCTGACCTTAAAGTGTCCCTTCAGCTCTGACATCCCATTTTCAGATCTCTTCATTCTTCTGCTACCCAAACACCATGTCTATCTTTTGGTAATGAAGAATACCATGCTAAAAATGAAAAATCTCCGGTGTTTTCCCTTCTCAGAAATCCTTAAATGAGATTGTTATAGGAAATCACTAATCCTAGAAAGCCACAAAAACATTCCAGTTACAAATTAATAGGCACACATCGCTCCACTGAACCCTTAAACAACCCTGTAAGATCTATGCTTGTATTATCCACATTGTATAGAGGAAAAAACTGAGGCATAGAGTGCTTAAGTAAATGCTCAAGGTTACACTGTTGGTAAGTGGTGAAGCTGAACTTGAAATAATTCAACTAGTTTACTCCAAAGCATCTCTCAGAAATCTTCTCACACACCTATCCAACCCACAGCAGAATTCATCTCTGAAAATCCCAATTAACAGGCTTTGCCTGAAGACCTGTAATAATGAGGAATTTCCAAAATATGCAGCTTTTTAAAAATGGAGATTACCAGCCAACAAAACCGGGGGACTTTGTCCCAATTAAAGAAAGAAGAGAGGTATGTGTGCCTCTATCTAGAGTGGTCCACCAAAAGCAGAAGGAACTCAATGTTATATCTGTTTTTACCGAAAAAAAAAAGAAAAAAAGATAAGTGACACACATTTTAAAGTGCACCAGTCAGTCCCCTGTGCAATGTCAACATCATTAGCCTAATCAATGATGAGAAGCAAGCCATTTGTCATCGGGACAACTATCGACAGACTGCTGCATTAGACTGTATTTCTTGTCTCTAAGCAGAGAAAGGTGTGATGATAATGATCCCTATGGCAGCCACCAGGACAGGAAAGTAGCTTATGGAAGAATCTTGCCTCAAAGACCAAGTCTCCCAGTCCTCTCCCCAACTTTGAAAACCTGCACGTCACTATAACTACTGTTCTTCTCTCCACCTGTCCAAGTCTTCTCTGGTCCAGACAGTTCCAATCTTTGCTAGAAATCCTTCCTAGTTCCCACTGGCTTAGCTCTTCATTCCACTCTGATTCTCTTGTGGGATAATTTTACACCCTTCAACAAAAAAAAAGTGTGGTTCTAATTCTAGCTCAGCAGTGTGATCTTGTGCTAGTCACTTTCCCTCTCTGAACCTCTATTCTTCATCTATAACAAATAGGTTGGATAAAGAATAGCAGATCAGTTTTATCTCATGAGCTTCCTCCATTCACTTACTAGTGGCTGTCTGGAAATTTTATGCTAAGAAAGATTATGAGGCCAACTCTGAACTCAGCATAAAACACTATCAAGATTGATTAGTGATATCTGCCCCTGTGCTATGTTGTGGCTATCCATGAACTAGATGATGTCTGAGGTTCTTCTGCTCTGACAGCTCATCATTTCTCTTCTTTTGTATCTACAATACCAAGAGTACAATCAGTCAAACTTTATCAAATTTTTCCAACAAAGTATCCCAAACAGCAGAGGTAAATTAACTGACACAGACTCCCAGGAGACAAATGGAATAAAGATGTAGAGAAAAGCAAAATGAAGGAGTCTCTGGCTCTAGACTTACCAGGTCAGTCTCTGCAAAACCAGCTGGACTGTAGATCTCATCTTTGGTTGCCTTGAGATTGCCCATTATTTTCTTCAATAAGCCTTCTTTTATCTGAGTTAGACTGAGTTGATTACTATTGCTTGCAACCGAATTAACTTTGCTCTTGCCAAGAGCCACTCTGTAAGTTACCACTTACTGAGCACTTACATTTACCAGGCATTGTGCTAAGAGCTAAACTAAATTTCATTTAATCTCTATTGCCATTCTATGAAGTAGGTATTATTACCCCCATTACACACATGGTGAAATTGAGGTTCAAAAAGGTTAAGTCACTTACTCAAGCTCATATGAGCCAGAGCCCGAATTTGGCACAGTTTTGCCTAACCACAAGGCCTGTGTTCCTTACCCCTACACTTGTGAAACAGCTTCCAAATTATATCCCTGTTGGTTTTAATCTTTAAAAGAAGAAGAGGAGGTGCCAAGACCAACTGGTACTACAGAACATGTCATGTTTATTCTGCAACCTCACATGCCTCTTGGGCACAGCACCATGCCAGCTGGAAACACAGAAAATCAAATAGTTCAATCAAAACTTATTCATGAACAGCTATTCTGAGAGCATCTTTTCAGAGAGCATTTTGGTTAATTCTCTGAAACTGTCAGCTCCCCTAGGCTGGGGACCTCGGGCACCTACTCCATCTCAGGAGTCCAAGTCTGGCTGTACCAACTTGACTGCAGTCACTGCAGCAGCAATCTCCTGCGTTTGAGTCTTCTAGTCTTGGCCCTGGCTAGGTAGTTCAGTTGGTTGAAGCATCATTCTGATGCACCAAGGTTGCAAACTGCTGATCTGATACCCAGGCAGGGCACAAACATGCATCAACCGATGAATGCATAAATAAGTGGAACAAAACTGATGTCTGTCTGTCTCTGTCTCTCTCTCAAAATCAGTTTTTTTCTTATTCCTATACTTTTCCCTCTTTCTCTGAAAACCTTTTATCTTCCAAAAAGGCATCCCAAAGTATTTCATATGCTTAGTTATTTGGGAGCGATCAGGAAGAGTGGCAATATTTAATTCCTACTCCCATTTTTAATCAAATGTTTGATTTTAAGACATCAAGTTGGCAAGCTGAGCAATAATAACATGCCTGAGAGTGGAGGAATAGTATGCTATTAATGAGTGCCTTTAAATTAATCTGAGGATATTTCCAACATGGAAATGTTCCTCTTAACACCCTTATCATTTGGGGCTCATGCACCTGGCTGTGGAAGAGATTTATACTTGAAAATTCTAAGCTCTAACAGAGTAATATTTCCACTTCTACCAAGCTTCAAACTGTTCAAAAGAAAAAGAAAAGACTTTGTTGTATTTGGCATTGAGATTTGTTCAGAGCAAAAATGTGGCATTTGCAGGGATGAAGGTAGAAGGAATATTTAAGGACTAGCATAAAAAACTGGAAGAGTTGGTTGTACATGGGACTTCAGAACAGACCCACTGGGAAGAAAGACTTTTCTATTTTTGCAAATTTAGTTCACTGTTATTGTTTTGTTTGGTGAGGTTAAATTAGGATTTGACCAAAAAAAGTCTGCTAGTTCCCTTCTGGTGAGAGGAGAGAAGCATAATAAGAACTACAGGAACAATTACAGCTGTTTATTAAACATGAACCATCAGCCAGGCCCTGTGTTAAACTCCCTACTTTGTATTATTTCATTTAGCTTTAATCTTCTCAGCAACCCGGGATGGAAGTCCTATTACTAACACTATTTTAAAATAATGAAAAACGAGAGGCAGATAGACTCAAAAACTTGCCCAAAGTCACGCAGGTTGTAAGTGACAGTGCTGGGGCATTCTGAGCCCAGAGGCGGCCCTCTCAGCTGCTTTGTAATTTTGCCACCATTAGAAGGTACCCTTGGCCCCAGAAGCTATAGTCCTCACCAAGGTCACCTTCTCCAACAATGGAAAGAATTTAGGCTTCAGTGTGAGGCCTGCCTAGCCTGCTCTGTAATAGTCTCTGTTTTTCTGTGGATCCCACAAGACTTGGGATCCCTTACAGCTGAGGAAGGTCTGTAAGATAATCTACTCCCCTTTTCCACTCCATTTTACTATGAGGTCCCTGAGGTCCAGAAGGTCAAAAGTAACATGTCCAAGGCCAGAAGCAAGAGCAGTGTCTCCAGGATCATCTTTTCCTCGCTGCCACATCTCCACTGCTTATCCCACACCCCTTCTACCTGGGACTACCCATCACAGCACATCTGCACTCAATGGTATGTCTCTTAAACCTACTTCCCTCAGCAAAATTCGTCCATCCAGCATCACAACACAAGTTTCTGCTAGTTGACTCTTGTTCTATTGAGAAACTGAAAGAAGCCTAAAATGTCAGAGTAGGAAAGTCTTGAACACATAACCTTACTCATTTTCCTCATTTTAAAGATAGGAAACAGAGTCCCGGAAAAAAGAAGAGACTTCATAATGTTCATGAACTTCAAGGGATATGCAGAATTGGAGTACAGGAAGAAAATAAACCAGAACCTTTCCTTATACTAATTTTTATTTTGAAATTGAGAAATAAATTAACCATTACTCCTACATAATATGCACACTGACACTGTAGTGTGTTATCTAAAGTACACAATGGATCCTGAAAAAAGAATGAAGTTACACAGCTCAGAGGAGAAAAAAGTGGGCCCTCTCTTGACTTGGTTTTACAGCATTGCAATGTATCAAAATTTATATGCTCCAGGACACACTAAGGTTGTTAACTTATAAATGAAATAAGGCTGCTCAGTAGTGAAATATTGATACTGTTCTTTAATGAAGTAGAAAGTAATCATGATAATCCTTTATGCCCCACTGAGACTAGCTGATAATTTTAAGGGTAAATACTGAAGAGTTGCTGAAATTAACTTAAAACTACTCTTTTTTATAAACATTTGAATCTTCAAATTTTGCTTGAAAAAAGAAAAAGCTCTTGCTATGGAAAGAGCATTTTGAAAAGGATATTTGAAAGGTTCCCCATTGTATATTGCCTAAATTGTATCCTGAAAAAAAAAAAAATTCTACTTTCTAACCTGTTTAAAACCTTCCAAATGAAGAACTTCAGTAGTTTTAACCCAGTTTTTAAAATAAGACAACTAACTGACATCTAAGAAAACCTTTACTAGCTAAATTTCTACCAAAACCTTTATAGAAAGTGGACAGATGTTAAAATGAACATCATGATTTATAAAGTACATCCAATTATACCCTCTTCTAACTGGATCAACATATCTTTCTGCAATATCTAATTCTGATGGTAAAAATCAAGTGTCAAAATAAACTCGCTCAAACAGGAATTTAAAATATCAGTCTTAAACCAAGATTTGTTTTAAAAAGCACAGTGAAGCATATTCAATCATATTTATCTCTCTAAAATATTAATAATATTTAACTATTTTACATGCTGTATGAATTTACATGCCATATTTAACTGATAGCAAAAAAGGTTTTGCTTTTATTTTTAAATGTTTTATTTCCATTTTTATGATTTTAAAATTTTAATTTGCTAAATGCTTTATAATGTACTAAATAGCACACTATATAGTATAATAGAACTTGAATGTAATTTTAAATGTGCATATATTTGAGATGTATGCTCAACAATATTTTACTGAGAGGGGAACTGATCCAGAAAGTTTGGCAGCTTCTGTTCTAAAAGCTCCTCACAGCTGGGGATACAGAAACCCAAGGCCCAGAAGCACTCCTGGCCTCTAGTCACCTTTGTCAGAATCAGAGCTGCTCAGCTTCAGATGCCAAGTTCCTGCCATGGCAGCAGCCAGATAAAAACAACTAAGTCCTCTGAGTTCCTTGAATCCAGAGGAAACCCCAAGGGTCACCCTCTGGCCCTATCTCAAGCCTAACAGGCTACAAGCTATTTGAAAAGCTTTACAGAGTTTGAAATTTTGTGCCAAGCTGGTACCCAGTCATGTTAATACTCTCTATGAAAATCTTCAAAATTTCCCCCTTGCCCAAAGTTTACAGTCCCTGGGCCTTTCCCCATTTTCCACTTGGTTTTTCTCACCAAATATGAAATCAGTCTTGCCAGAGGAAACTGGTTAAAGACTTCAGGGACATTAATCCAATGGAAATATAGGTAGACATTAAAATAATGAGGTAGATATATAATTGTTAATATGATATAGAATTATGTTCATGATATAAAGTAAAAGACTATATGTACAGGATATGTACAAAATATATGTGAAGACTAGTTCTCTTCAATACACATAGAAAATGCTAGTTAAAATTATCTCTGAATGATAGGTTTAGGGACAAATATTTTTATTGCTCATTTGTATTTTTTCTATTATAAACTTACGGCATTTGTGTAAAACAAAAAAAAAAAAAGGTGTTTTTTAAACTGAATTGATTCAAATAGACATTTCCACTCAATAGCCCCTAGTATGGGGTTTTATCTACAACAATGAGAATGAGAACTACCCTTTACCAGAGAATGGTAGTTTTGCTTTTAAAAAGCCCTTTTTAGTGCATTATCTCCTTCAACCTTTACAGCATAGTGATATTCCCAAAGCACCCTATAAAATTATCTCTCACCTGCCCAAACCCTTTCTATGCCTATGCGCTATTTCAGGGAAAAAGTCCAAAATAATTTGCATGACATTCAGACCTCTTATAATCAGGTCTTATCCTACCACTTCAGGTTTATTTCTTTCTGCCTCTCACCACCATGCATTTTCCAGCTATCCTGTGTGCTGAATTCACCATATAATTTTCTGCTTCATTTTATGCCTTTCTCTCTAGAATGAATTTTCTGTATGTTCTGCTTTGGAAACACTTGTTAGTTCTTTACAACACAAACCAAGTGCTTCTCTATTGAAAAGTCATTACTCAGGCATTCTATTCTCTCTCTTCCCACAGCCCTTTCATTTTTCTTTTATAAAATGCTTTCCTGTGAGCAAAAGACTGTTTATTCAATTCTAAGTTCTCAAGAACAAGCACAATTCCTGGCACATAGGAGGTCCTCAATAACAAGTAGCTGCCTCAAAGAAAAGCAATGCACCCTTGCATAAGACACAGAAAAGAAGTTAGATTAAGATAGTATTCCCAAGAGACCCAGCCAGACTGATACCGGAAATCTCAATGTGGTTCAACAATAAGTGACAAGACAGACCCACCCAGGAAAAAATCTTGTAGCTGCTACATTTGAGTCATCCCACTCAATAGGGACACCTAAAGGTCTCAACTTCTCAGATGGTCTCTACCATCTAACAACAGTCAGAAATTGGATCCTTTGCATGAACCTTTGGGACGCCAAATGATCTGGTGGGAGCTGTCCGTGGTCCTGAAGCTGTTAATCTTCATCCACCCATTTTCCTTCCCTAACTCTATAAGGAATATGACACCAGTTCTTCTGTAATAGGGTTGCTCTTGGCTCTATATTAGAAATGTAGTGGTCAACAAGATAAATAATAGTTCTATCTTCTTGAAATTTACATTCTATTTGTGGATAAAGACACTGACTTAAAAATAAAAAATACGTGTTCAATCCTGAAAAAGGCTATGCAGAGAATTAGAATAAGGTGACAAGACAGATAAAAATGGCCTACCTTAGCCTTGACCAGTGTGGCTCAGTGACTGGGCATTGTCCACAAAGTGAAAGGTTGCCAGTTTGATTCTTGGTCAGGGTACATGCCTGGGTTGCGAGTTTGGTCCACGGTCGGCGAGCATACGAGAGGTAACAGATCGATGTTTCTCTCCGTCTTTTTCTTTCACCCTTCCCCTCTCTCTCTAAAAATGAAATCAAATTAAATTTAAGTAAGTAAATAAATAAAAGTGGCTACCTTAGATGGGGTGGTCAGGAAAGGCTTCTCTGAGAAGACACGTCAGATGAGGTCTGGAGACAAGAATCTGCCAGCCAAATTAAGGGCATTCCTTGCAGTTAAATCAATGTAGGGGACAATGAACTTGGTGTGTTCAAAGAAAAGAAACAAAGCCAGTGTGGCTGCAGTATGCTGAGTGAGGGAGACAATATCTGGAAGAAAAGAAAAGGCATAATCAAATAGGGCTTTTTATACTACAAAAGGATTTCAGTCCTTTCCAAATGTGGTAGCATAGTTTGCTGAGGACTTTCTGGGCAGGGCCTACAGATGGATGGAGAGCTTTGACCCTCCTCTGAACTAGTCCTGAGCCTTTATCCTCAGGACTAGCCAACCTTGTGATTTCTCTGGTAATGTTCTTGATCCCTAAGATCAAATGATCTAAAAATAAGTTTAAAAAAATAAAATAAAATTGAATGTAACAATCAAGCCAGAGAAAATATGGGTTATTACACAGAGATGAAAAAGTAAATTATTTATAAGTCTATTATGGACGAGCATA
Source organism: Furipterus horrens (assembly GCF_987537825.1). Taxonomy (NCBI): domain Eukaryota; kingdom Metazoa; phylum Chordata; class Mammalia; order Chiroptera; family Furipteridae; genus Furipterus; species Furipterus horrens. The sequence continues at coordinate 85,349,398 of NW_028327180.1, forward strand.
AAACCCAGGGAAGTTCAAAGGACAATCAACAACTAGACCAACTAGAAGGTAAGCTTCATGAAGGGAGGGACCTTTCCTGTCTTATTTAAAACTAGATCTGCAGAGTCCATAGTGGTGCCTGACCATATTACGTTCTCAATATATACCTACTGAATAAAAATGAACAGAAGATGTGGTGGCCATACAAATGTAACTCACACATCTTCAGCCACAGGGAGCATGATTCACCCAGGACCCTGCTGATGACCTCCACCAAGTTTCTCCTGGGCTGCACCCATCCTGACTGAGTGTGGCAGGAACACTACAGCATCCCACTCTTGGAGACACATGATTCCTGATAGCCTCAAGGAGCTTTTCTTTGACCACATATCATCTGTGGTGCTTCCACCAAGACTTCCTTCCCTCTCTCCTTCATTAGGAGTCAGATTCCTGTTGCAGTCAAACAGCTCTCCCAGAGAGCTTTTTTTCCCAGTTGTTTCCACTACAGAAGGCCTTGGACATTTAATCCCATCTTGGCTTCTGCTTCTTGGAAGGCCCAGACAAATGCAAACAACTTAGGGCACTACCCAACTGAGCTAGACACTAAGAGAATCTCTTGCTCTTGTAGAAGTACATCTACTTATGTAATTCCTTCCAAGGTGGGAGTTAAGCAACCCTAAAGCTAAAATAGAGGACAGGCAAATAACTGCTCCTAAACGGAAAGGGAAGTTAAGAGAGACAAGTTGAAGGAAGAGTCTGAAAATCTTCCTTTTATTTTCTCCTATTTCTTACTGTATAGGAGCTACTTTATATCCCTAGTTTCAAACCACAGTAAATTCTATTTTTAATGTTTTTAAAAATTAGTTCCTCTATAGCTATAATTTCCATAACCAAAGTGTTTGAACAGAAGGCAGTTTCTCATCTAGTCCCTTGAACTGCATTTGGTTGATAAAGGAACCAGTGATTGTGGATTATAAAATATTTGTGTTGTACTTTAAGATCCACAAATCTCTTATACATCCTTGATGAAAATCTATTCTCCCAACAATCATGTAAATTAAGTGGAGTGAGAAATATTAGATCCAATTCACAAGTGAAGGCACTGCCATTTTAAAAGGCAAAGTAACTTTTTAGTAATTTACAGAATATAGAGTACCCAGACCTACGTGTTTTGACTTGGAGCATGGATCTCTTTCCCCAATTATGCTATCATTAATAGTCCATAAAATGGATGCCTTTTTTCTTTCCCAGCAACCATTCTTTCTTTTGATAAAGAGTATCTCTCCCCCATTTCCAGATCATGTATAAATTATGGGATGAATTCCACTACAGCTCCAGGGGTGAACATGTGACCCAAGACTGGGCAATCATAACACTGAATCTCCCGTGGATAGGCACATAACCCAATCAGGGCCACTGAGAGCCACCTGAAGTCCTTGCTGAATACATTGGGGAAAAGGTATTTTTACATGGGTTCCTAAGCTAACAGGCTGGTAAACCATATTACCACCACATGGAAAATTCCTGCCTGGATGAAGCAAGACAGTAAAGAGCAGGCTAAGAGGTAGAGAAACATGAAACCATGGTGATCCATATGCTCTAGACTTTACAGTTATGAGAACCAATAAATTCCCTTTCAAAGATTTAGATAGCTTTAGTTGTGTATCAATCAGTCAACTGTCAAAATCTTGACCAACTGAATCAATATTATGTAAGTAGCAATAGGAACAGTTACCTTAGAAAGGGAAAAAAAGTAAGTAATGTTTATGATTTAGATATAGAATTTCATGGGGCTTTATGCAAACCAATGCCCTCACCATCCATTTTTATTTCCCATTCCTACTAATGGCAGGGAACAGAACTGAAATGAAGAAATTTCCAATTTTTCCTTGAACTTCAAGAACTCGGTTGAATAATTATCCCAGGACATGTTAATGTCGTCACCAGAAAGAATAAAACAAAGTATCTGTAATCTCATGAGCTTTAGATTGGGGGGTGGGCAGCTGGTCACTGAAGTAAAGAGATGAAAAGTGGGGAGGATAAAGGTGTCTCTCTATAAGGTTCTCAAAGGAAAACGAGGAAAAACTTTAGATCACTACTGGAGAATGTCAGAATTTACAGGTAAAGACTCACTGTCCCCCTTTCTCTATTTTTCTCCATAGCATTTATCTGACACACAATATATTTATTTATTTATCACCTACCCCCCACCAAGAACGTGTGGCTCCATGTGGGTGGTCACTATGCCTGTTTCTGTCCATTGCTCCCAAAACAATGCTGGTGCCTAGTGAGTACTAATAGGTAATGGCTGAATATTTGTTGAAAGGTATTTGCACTTCTAGAACTCTTACTCTAAATTATGTACTATAGCAACATTAAAATATTATAGCAACACCAATTGATAATTATGTTCAACTATTTAAATAGACAGTACTATACTCACACAAAAAGCAGAAATGTGTGTTATAAGCCACATCTCCATTTACCATGCAAATTGGGAGCATGGTTGACTGAATCATGAATTGTAGCAGCATTGCCTTTGCGGCAAAAGCTACTCAGAAGAAGCAAACAGGCTACAGAATTGTGCTAATACATTAACCACCAGTCACATGTGGCTATTGAGCACTTGAAATATGGCAAGTCTGAATTGAGATGTGCTGTAAGTATAAAAGAATACATAGGACTTCAAAGCCTGAATTTTTAAAAAGTGTAAAATATTTTATTGATAATTTTTACTTGGTTACATGTTGAAATGACAATTTTTTATATATTTGGGTTAAATAAAATATATTTAATAATCTCTCCTGTTTTCTTCTAATATGACTATCAGAAATCTGAAAATTTATGCCTCACATTTCTGGCTTATGGCTCACATTCAGAAGATTGAAAATCTGAGGCTTGAATGGGTGGCTCACCTCCTACTTCTGTTGGACAGATCACTATGCAGCAATAGCTGTGCAAACTCAAGCCTGGAAAGTTGAATGATGGACTCCTATGTCCTTCTCCATCCTCTGGCTTGATCATTCCAGGAAGTATTGTTACAATAATTGTCATAATAAAACTTTCTCTTGGCTACATTCTTTTTTTCTTGAGCCAACTTTCTTAAGGCTTCACAAGGTAATGTATTTGTTGTGCCAAGATTTCCAGGAGTGGAATTCCTGACAAAGCAAATGCCACAGGTAGTAGCCACAACGTGCCCTGGGATGGGAGAGACAGTTTGCTCTCTCTCTGTTTAAAAATCTCCCATGTCAAATCAGCAACAGTGAAAAAAAATGCTTCTCTTAATCCTTATTCCCCTGCTGCATTGCAGTTCATAATGTTCTCTCTTCTTGGGGTTCCTATTTCATTTTTCATCAGTTTCATATGTTTTTTTCATCTTGTCACATTAACAGAGAGACTTTGATTGTTGCTTAACTACTTTTGGTGTCTATTTCCTCTCGTGTCACTCAGAGTGGCATTAAGTTACGATTCACATTGCCCTTCTCTCTAACCCAGCAATGGTCTCAGAAACAAAGCCTTCTAATTCTTTGTTTCAGTCCTGGTTCCCAGGAGAAAATAGTTGAAATGAATGAATGAGTCCTTCTAAGTTCCCAGAATACTACCTACATCAGCTGATTTCTCAAAACCAAAAGAAACCCAGCTGCTCTGATTTCCCACAATAGAAGGTTTAGATGCTATGCATGACCCCTTCCCTGCTTTCTCGTGCTAAGTCTCCTGGATAGACTTACTTCTGTAAGGACTGGGAGGCAGAGAGACCAGGGAGTGTGGTCCTCAGAACAGGTACTTCAGAATCACCTCCAGTATCAAACTGTGATGACTTGTGTGAAGTGTTGTCACCACAGAAGCTCACTAGAGACTCGGCACCTTTTCATTGTATTTGGGGGTGCTCATGCAGGAACCCTCTATCTAGCACATACCAAAATTCCAGACTCTTAAAGGGAAAGCAAGTGTGCAGCATAAATCACGTCATTTGTACGGACAGTTTACAATGGGGGAATCTGTTAGACTGATGGGAACCTTCCCAAATCTAAGTTTCCAGACACCAGCCAAGGGTCCACCTTGCAAGCAGGGCTTTCTGATAGCTTTCTCAAGCCTGCTATTTTCATCTTTTTCTGCACAAGCAGGAAAGGCTTCCTGCACCCAGCTACCAGGTCCACGATGAGAATGAGAATGGAGAAAAGCTCACCACTTCAGAAAGGGATGTAGGAAAAATGAAACTTGGTCACAAAAGGTTGGACCAAGAAGTGGGCCTTCATCTGCCACAACATAAGGAGCTGGAAACATGCTGCTCCCCATGCAGGAGTCTGTGGACGGTCATAGTGGTACCAACTACTGCAATGGTCACACAAGATTGGTGACAAGTTCCCAACTCTGAGAAGGTGTGGCTGCTCAGCCGGAACAAGTGGACAGAGATCACATGGTCCTCACTGAGCAATTCCTATATCCAGAGGGTCCATTCACACTAGTGATCCACTCCAGCAGAAATGCAAAATCCTGTCTGCTAAGGACCGAATGCTAAGGACTGTCTGCAGGGGGCTGAGCAGAACTGAGCCTCCTTCCAGCTCTGGGGAGGGAGATGAACAGAAGTTGCTAGGTTGTAGCAGCAATAAGGAACGAAACTACCACACACTTGCAAATGAGTGAACTGATCTTCAGAATGTGACTATTTAATGATTCATTGCACATAAGTTCTAACGGTGCTTAAAAGAGTAGTGTTTTCTGTTACTAGAGTTTCTTTGTTTGCAATAAAATACTCTCTTTTTGTCATTCAGAAAATAAAATTTTAAATTCACTTGTAATTCAAGCAGCATTTGCGGAAATGTTTTTGCTCTGTTTGGTTATAAGGTTAGACCTACATATATGTATCATATGTTAGAAGAAAACTGCCCTCAAATCAACAAGACACAAGAACACTATGGAGCAGAAATTTTAGGGGCAAAAAAAATCCTCTGGTGGTATACAACTGCTCTTGCCTTAGAATTGAGGTTGTGGGTATTTATGTGATTGTTTTTATTTTTAAAAGTGATTTCTTGATCACCTGAGAATAATCTCAAAGACAAAGAGAAAATCTAAATGCAAAAGTTCCTTGGGTAGCCTTGATAGCTCTCCATGTCAGGACTGAAGAGCTATGCTATGCATAGTCCCAAAGGGTCTTTGCTCTTCAGCTACAGGAACATTTCCTTTAAACAGGTGAATATCTTTTATAATCAGAAAAATCCTTCAGATAGCAACCCCAGGGAAAGATTGAAAAGCAAGGTGGGCCCATCTGTTATCTTAAGAGCAAGTGCTTGGAGCCTGCAAAGGCATAAACAATGTCTTCCAAAGAGCATCTCACTCCCTCGCTCAGATTCTATTATACCAATAGTCATCTGTTAGCAATTTGCTTTTTAAAAGACTAAAAAGTTGAATTCTGAAGCCAAGGGGAGCCACCATCTTTTTTAGGTTAGACAGTATCTAGGGAATTGGGAAGAAGAGATGAAAGTTCTGCTTCAGTCCATGAATGATAAAGGAGTCTATCCAGAGAGGTAATCATGCAATATATAATGCCGTGTCCCACGCTCATGGAAAAGATGCTCTAAAAGCTTCCAGTTGCAGACATCTTGTGTCTTCCTCCATCTTTCTTATCACTAACAAGTGGTAGAAATAGTTGTATTTGGTATTTACCTTTGGGAGAAATCTCGTTATGTTAAAATGTACTTGATGATTCTATCATAAATCTGAATGTAAAAACATGAAACAGGGAGGAAGGAAACTAAATTGTGTTCCTGCTGAAAAGCAGTGGGTGGATGCAGAGACAGTGATCAAGTTATCTTCATCCTTCAGTGAGGCTGGGGGAATGACAGTTCTTCCCATCACTCTCTTGGTTCCCAAACTGTATTAAACAACTTCCTGGCTGTCTGTAATTTCTCCCCCGCACCAGATTTTTTTAGTTGCATTAGACAAAATGGATCAAGCCTAGCATACTCTCATATTTCAAATAATTGTGGCAAAAATCTATTCGATTTCATGTGAAAATTTTTTCAGTGTCAGGGTTACAGTACAGTTTGGTATAGTGCAGTGGTTATCCAAACGGTTCCCCCCATACCCCCTTTAGAGGTACTCCAAAGGAGGTGAAAGGAAAACCAGAGTGGTGGAGCTGTTCATCACCCTTACTTTAATTAGAGCTAGTCCACCCTTATCTGTACATGTGTGTACACATGTGCATGTATATATGCATATGCATGTGGATATAAATATAACTCATATGATTGATTTGAAAGAAGACTTGCAAAATATAAAAACATATAAACCATTTATGAACACAATGAAGTAGTAGACTAGGAATCAAAAATTAAATTCTTATTAGCCTCAGACAAGTCACTTCATCTCTCTAAACCATTTTACCCTGATCTGCTAAATAAAAAGGGGTATCTTTTCTGATGGCCAAAGTTTCCTCTAGCTCTGGGAGTTTATAACACTTTGGGGGTGGAGGGAGCAGGCAGAGGAAAGGAATCAACTATTGTGAGCATAAAGAACTCTCCCTGGAAATCAGAGCAGCCATAAACACCCTCAGAAGAAGTGAATTGCCTTTCCTATATTATATCAAATATAAGGCTTGGCAAAAAATGCGACTCCAAGTCATGTCTGAGTTCCCAGACACTTTTTGAGATAGCTGCAAAGCTAGAGAAATAGTAGTCCACACCTTGCATTAAATGTAATGGCTTTGTTTCCCTGGAGACTTCACTTTGCTTTCACACCCCTTCCTCCACTGATGTATCCAGCACTAGTCTACCTATGAGCAAGAAAATCCTACATCATCCTGGAACATTCAGAGGGTGCACAAGCTGGGATGTGAGACTAAGTCGTACGATCCTCTGGAGAGGCTAATCATGAATAGGGTCAATGTAACTTCGGCCCATCAGCTACCCTTTCTAATCTTTCCTTCTCAAACTCTTCAAGCACAATGTATCAACTGTATCATGCTCTGCTAGAAGCCAATGTTCCAGAGATGAGTAAATCATGGTCCCCTCCTTGAGGAGGCCCTGGCCTATGCGTAGGCAGAGAGCACCCACTTATGTATACAGCTGAAAACTAACAGGTGACAGCAGGAATGTCTTGGGCTTAACTCTCTAATTGGTATCTACTAAAATGTCTGACAATAAACAGTAAGTACTCGATAAAGGTTTATAGAATGAACAGATGAATCTATTGATGTATAGAAAAGCATGCAATTAGTGTTGACTGCGTTGTGCATGGAGGAGAGCGAAACTGAAACTTTTCTACTTCATCACAGGAAGACTGGTAAGGTATGAAATGCCTGGTGAGACTTGTTGCTGTTCTAAGTAGACATCCATCTTATCATGATACATTCATCTTATCATGATGCAAGAAACTTTCAGCCAAAGGAATAAATCTCTAGTGCTGAAAGGTCTAGACACAACTGAGAAGGGTTTGTAAGAGTTGTTTTGTTTAGCTTGTAGGGTAGAAAGGGGAGCACTGATATGTTTAGCCCCAGTTCTAATCTCTACCAAATGGAGCTACACTTTCTTGCATTTCTCTCACCCCTACCTTCCAGGAATATGCACCCAAGGCAATAAATGACTTACAGTTTAATGCCCTGAACACACAAGTTTAATTGAGAGGTACAGAAACGCTAAATCCTCAAAATATGATTAATATATTTCAATTTACTCAAACCTTTTTTTCCAGTTGTAATTAATGGTGTTGGAGTAAGGACTGCCAAATAAAATACTGGACATCTAGTTAAATTATAATTTCAAGCAAACAATAAATACATTTTTAGTATAAGAATGTCTTAAACATAGCATGGGACTTACATAAACACAACAGTCCCAGCTGTAGGGAGAATAAACAGTGGAGAAGGGTGTCCTTAATAAAAGTTACCACTAATTCTAAAGCTCGTGGGCTAAAATTGTTCCATGTTTTTCCATATGGTTCCATTTCCTTGGAATTCCAAGACAGTAGTCCCTCTTCATTTTGCGGTTCACTTATCACGGCCTCACTGTATCGCGGGATTTTTTAAAATATTATATTTAATTATTTATCACAGATTTTTCGCTATATCGCGGGATTTTGTGGTACTGTATACGTATGTTCTTAAAGTTACGTAGATTTAAGAGTGTAGAATAAATGTAAGATTCCTACTTCGCAGGGGTAGGTACTGTAATCCTACAAACATTTTCCATCTTGTGGATAGTCTTATGAGAGTCTTGATCAAAATGAATTGAGTGCAGCTGTATAGAATATTCTAAGAGAGAAAGCTCAATACAGTTTGGCTGAAAAAGACAACCTCTTCTATGCAGCCCAAGACCAGGCTCAAGATAGTGACTGTGCACCTCTTTATGGTGTCTGCAAAGCTCCCTGAGGATACAACATGACCCTGCCCCCAAGTCACAGTTTTTAATCCTTTTCTTTTGGAAATGGGACTGAGAGCTTCTAATTCAATCTAGGCTAGTTCCTTGAATAGAGGAGATGCAAATTCAGGAGCTATGATGGGACTATAACCTGACATCCCTGTGGTCCAACAAGAGAAGAAAACTGGTCTTTGGAGTTATTTAAAAAATAGTAGACAACAGCAGACATTCAGAAAGGCAAGAAATTCCAGAGAATGAAAAGTTTCATTGTCTTCACTCTAGCCCCTTCCAGGGTTCAGCTGAATCTCTGCCTGTGATTTCCACTCCGGGGGGGGGGGGGGGGGGGGGAGAAACCTTACAATAAATTCCTGCTTTCACTCAATCTAGTTCAAGTCTTTTTTGTTTTTTTTAACTGACAGAGTTCCAGCTAATACTGCCATCAATTCATTTTTTTAACCTGTCTATATTCACAAAGGATTTCAGTCACCCATGAATAAAGAATGGATGGGCAGATGGATAAAGGGTAGACTCATTTCTTCCTGAGAGGGCAATCACAGAGGGGCAAAGGAGCTAAACCACTCAGACTTTTCTGGATTCTTTGTTGTGGGTGCCAACAGTCCTCCAGGACAGTGAGCAATGATGGGCCCTCCTAGAGCTGTATGTGTGCACACACACACATGTTCACACGCATGTCCAATGTGGCTACAATCCAGACCTCAGTGATGCTGGGAAACAAAGGACAGTGAAGGTCAAATACAAGGTATGTTTCAAAGAAGAAACTGAACAGTGACACACTGAATAGATGGAAAGAAGACACAGATAAAAAGATGATTTCCATGTCCACTGTCCAGGAGAATAAAGGTGACACTTAAAAAAAAAAAAAGAACTAGAAATTAGGAAATACTAAAACTAATCTTATGTTATGCTTCACGTACAATAAAACTATTTTTATCGCTATCTCCAAATTCAGTCTCCCTCTGTCTTCCAACAAATCCATATTCTCCCCAGATTTCAAAAAGGTAATTCAAAAACTACTACCTCAGATCTAATCAGAAAATCAGAAAAAGAAAAAAAGATTCAAAGGAATAAAAAAACTGATAGAACTGACTATTAAAAAAAAGAAAAATATATGGAGTTCATCAACAAGGATAAATATCTCAGTGTAAGTATCCCAAAAGAAAATTGTACCACATATGAACAAAGAAATATAAAGTAGCTAGTTGGTAAATTTAAAGCCTCCTTCTCTAATAACCAAAAAAGTAAATTAAAAAAATGAAACTTATCTTCACTTATCAGATTGGCAAAGTTGTAAAAGAACAGTACCACTCACTCAGCACTGGTGACCTAGTGGGAAGCACACTATGGTAGAGAGGACTCTTAACACTTCACAGAAAGCACTGTGGCAACACATATCAAAATGTTAAATACGTTCACTCTGTGACCCAGCAACTTCACTTCTCTGAATTATTCCTCAGGAAACAGGACAGTGGCATATAGTTATTATTACAATATATTCACATTGTATATATGTTTAAAATTTTTTAAATGAAAATTTTTCAACTTAACTTTCAATCAATTAATCTGAGGAATAACCAAATAAACAAGGTATGAAACACTACCCAAATAGCAAAGATAATAATGAAGGTCTATATTACATTTAGTGGCATGGAAAAGATGCCTACAATCTACTACATGAGAAAAAGCAGTTGCAAAATAGTATGAAAACTGTCCTCCACTTTTTCTCATTTTTGACATATATATTTCTATATACATATATATGATAAGGAGGAAAAACCTCTAAGTACATTCACTACAACGCCAATAGTGCTTATCTCTGGATAGTTCAATTATGGCTGATATATACTTTTTTTTTTTAATGTATCTTCATTTTCTGATTTTTTAAAAGAGAAGCCTTATTATCAGAAAAAGTTATTAAAAGCATTACTATATCTCACTAAGAAAAATTATAATTTCAATAGAACTGGCCAAAAAGTATCAGTGAGTAATTCATAAAAGAAGTTTAAATAACATACAAGTATATGTAAAAATATTCAGCTTTACAAGTAATCAAAGAGCTGAAAATTAAAATATTTACATCTTTCAATTTAGCAAAGATATTTTGTTTGTTTAGAATACACAGTGCAGTTAAGGAGTATTTAAACAAACATGATCAAACACTGTTAATAGACATGTAAAGTGGTACCACACTTTTGGAAAGCAATTTTGCAGTATTTTCCAAAAATCTTAAATTATTTAATTTTTTCCTATACTTTAATGCAATATTTCTATTTTGGGTAGTATTTTATTATAAAAAGCAATTTTAAAACAAAGTAAACATTTATCAACTGGGAAATGGTTTGGTGTATCTTAGAATATCATGAAACAAGTATTATATTTATGCAGAGTTTATAATAATACAAAAAATGTACATTTTTTAAGTGTAAAGTTAAACATATACACTTTACATATACAAATTATATCTGTATGTGTAAAAGCTAAGAAAATAAATAAGAAAACTATAACAAATTCTTTAAAATATCTGTGAGTAGTAAGATTAAGACTAATATTTTTCTTCTTATATTTTTCTGTTTTTCAAAATGTTAAATCATGAACAAACTATTTTTACAGTTGAATTTTTTCTCCAATATTTTTCTCTAGGCTTGGTAGATTTTCTACTCAGCAAACATTGTTTGCCACATATATTGTCATGTCCATTTTGTCATGCCGTTCCCTTGTCAAAAAACCTCCTCTAGCTGTTCACTGCCTAGGATATCAAGTTCAAATGCCACACTGGCATGACTTTCGAACACTCAATAAGCTGCCTCCAGCTCCTGGCCTGCTGTATTGCTTACTTCTCTCTGTACTGGCACCCACAGGATTGTTTCTGACCATTGGTTCATCCCTAGCCTTGAACCCTGGTCCCACCTGTCTCCCCATCTGAATGGCCTCTCTCCATCACCTTGGACTCATCAAGAACTATCACTTCTGGTATATGCTGAGAAGTCCCACTTCTTCAGGAAGCTTGCTGTGATTACTCTGGCTGTCCTGACCTCACTCCCCTCTACCTCAATCTATACCTTATGACTCACCTTACGCTGCCCTCCCTGGCTACTTGGGACAGCATTGCTCAGGGAGTCAATGTCTTGGCACAAAGAGACTTCTTCACACAGTTAAACACACTAAAAATATCTGAATACTTGCAAAAATAAATCAGAAACTTAAGTCAAAAGGAAATGTCCATTCAGAGCAAAAAAACAATACAGCATTTCTCAGATGTCCCCAAGTCCCCTAGTGGGGGACCACCAGCTACCCATCACTTTCTCCACCAAAGCTAGGATCTTCCCTGACCTGAAAAACTTCACCACTCAGGAAGGATTTACCCAAACAACCTGTGCATGTAATGACTCTATGTGAGGAAATATTTCTAGATGTTGAAACTTCCTGGTCCTTGAAACAATCTTAGCACCAGTGAGGCTGCATCTTCACCCAGGAGAGAAAAAAGTAGATTCTGTGCCCAGGAATCCCTTTGGAGCACAGCTCTTTCAAGCACCACAGGGAGTCATCGTCCCTCCCTTAGTTACTGGATAATTCACAAGCATACAGCTTCATCCCCAATGAGACTGCAGGGTAAGAGAACAGGAACCAATGCTTGCTGATCACTCATCATAACCATCAGGATCATCATCACATTAAGCACCACCGGTTTTGAGCCCCTCATGTGGACCAAGTGTGCAGCAGACATTATCCAGTCCTCTGACAATGCTTTAGGGTGCATATATCACCTCTGCTTTTTCAGAGAGAGACACAGGGTTTCAAGGTCAGTACTTTACCCAAGGTTACAAACCTCAAGGGTAGTACTACCAGATGCAGAACCTCTGTCTTCAAAGCCTCTATCTTTCCACTATCCTGTGGGCCTCTCAATACCCTTCATATCTATTCTAATCTGTTAAAGACCATTTCTGCCAAGAAATCCTTCCATGTGTCTAACCTAATTCCATCATGCTGCAATTTCAGTTCTTTCCTCCTGTTCTGTTCTTGGAGGAACTGGTCCCCAGGCTTTGAAATAACTGCTCTCCTACCAAGAAGAATCACCCCTTGACCAGCTTTTAGGCTAGGTCTTTCCAGGTCTGATTTTGGGGACTAGTAATCACTTCTTCGCTCTTGTCCCAAATACTCTTCTGATTCTCTGCAGCCCTCAGACATGCACTCTCCATTTTGAAAAGTACTTAAGAATTTACAGGGGTTTTTTTTTGTTGTTTTTTTTTAAGGTATGACAGTTGGGGGAGGGAAACTTTCCATCTGTCCAAACAGAATGCCTTATTCCAGAGGGAAGAAAGATTAAAGGAAAGCTCAGAGGACGGGGGCCAGGAAAATCACATAGAGAATGAAAACAGATGAGTTTAAATGAAGATGAATCAGAAGCACGGGATTAAACTTCCCTGAGGCCTCTAATTTTGCCAGGAAATGCGCTGAATAAAATAGATATGGGTTTGATTTATCAAATGCAAATTTTTTCTCCCTTTAAATTAAAAAAAAAAAAAATGGCAAGATGCTGAGTATACTCCCAATTAGGCACTGCTGCTGAGTAGGAGTCTAGTCACAGCGAGGTGACTGCCTGAGTCTCCCTTTAGCCAGCATTTTCAGGCAAGTTACCTCCCATGTAATTAGCTTAGGAGGCAACAGGGGTGTTAAGAGTAAACACCAGTCTGGGAATCAGGAGGCCAGGGTTCTAGCCCTAGCTTTTCCACTAACAACTGGTTGACCTTGGATGACCTTGGCAAGTCCCTTCACCACCCTGAGCCTCAGTTTCCCTAAACTTAAATCCAAGAGCTTCAGACTATAATCTTCATCATACAGTCTCAAGACACCTTTGCAGGTCTCCTATTTCAAAATTCTCCATAATCCCTTGGCATGCCTCTCCTGCCCAGCCATGTCTGGTCTTAGAGAACGCCACCCAGGAGCTAGAGGCTCTGAGCACACCTCATCCTTCAAGGAGCGCACCAGACAGCACACAGCCAGCCATAGAGCATTCGTGAGTTTACAAAGAGGACCGGCGCTGAGATGGCAGGATGATGAGTTGGTACGTAATACTGTTCTGCTCTCGGTGCCCCACAGATAGGCTACAGAGGCCTCCCCACCCCAGAGCTTCCCCAGTGGAGGGCCTCACAGCACACACCTTTTCCCAGAGTCTTGAGTGTTTCTGGATGACCCAGAAGAGCAGGGAGGCCATCAGAAAAATGACTCCTCTCTTGGCTTCTATTTCGGAAAAGCCTAACCTCGCTGAGGAGCTAAGTCTCCCAGGCTGTCATAACAAAATAGCACAGTTTGTGTGACTTAAACAACAGAACCTTGTTTTGTCACAGTTCTGGAGGCTGGAAGTCCAAGATCAAGGTGCCATCGGGGCTGGGTTTTGGGGACACCTCTTCCAGGCTTGAAGATGGTCCACTTTCTCTCTGTGTCTTCGCTTGGCCTCTTCTCTGTGCCCAATATCCCTGGTGTCTCTTCCTCTTCTTGTAAGATGCCAGTCCTATCAGATTAGGCCCCACCCTTATGACCACCCATTTAACCTTAATTACCTCCTTAAAGGCCCCATCTCCAAATACAGTCACGAGTTAGGGCTTTCACCTGTGAGTTTTAGGAGGAACACAATTCAGTACATAACAGGGGGATTCCTCTGGATTATTACAAAGAGAGAAGGCAAGAGGTGAGTTTGGAAGTCTAAGCAGCAGAAAGCATCAGAGGGGGAACTGTCCTCCAGGGCTTGAGCAGATAAGGACAGTGGTCTATGGGTGTCTCCTGCCCCTTGCCAGACTGGAAGTGGTAGAAAATCCAAGGAGACCCCTTCTGGCACAACGGGAGAGAATGTGCACTCTCCCCATATGTGATCCCCTAGGGGTCACTTGCCTGCAAAGGCACAAAATTTTGGACAAGAAGGGGTATCAACTGTCACTGTGTAGACACAAGGCTCCAGCTGCCCACTAAGCACACAAGACCTCAGGACACTTCCCCAGGTTCAGGGACAAGGAAGAGCCCCAGGGATGACTGAAATTGAATTCCCCACCACCCAGAACAATGAAATCCTGCAGCAGATTCAACTTGTTTTAGAGTAAGCATCACACTTGACACTCTGACATTACTGGCTATGAGCAGGCGTAGAATCCACATGGGGCAGAATTGGAGGTAAAGCCACAAAAGGCTGGTCCAGGCACTGGTGAAAAAGATTTGGGGTATTCCCAGCAAAGGTAGACCTAAACTTCATTAAACAACACAGCTGGTCCTTCCTGACCCCTTTAGGACACCAAGGCCCCAGTAGCTCATCTTGGCTTAGCCACTTTCATTGACTTGGTGGGAGGAACACTAGTTTCCGGAAATAACAACTTACCACGAACTTGATGCCTGAAAACAATAGGAATTTATTCTTTCACAATTCTGGAGGCGAGAAGTCCAAAATCAAGGTGTTGGCAGCGCCAGACCCTCTCCAGAGACTCTATAGGGGAGAATCTGTTCTTTACCTCTTCCAGCTTCTGGTGGCTGAAGGTGTTCCTGGGCTTGAGGCCTCATCACTCCAATCATGTCCTCCCTCCTCATATTGTCTCTCTTACAAGGATATGTGCGATTGTGTCTAGGGCCCACCAGATAATCCAGGAGGAACACCCTCCTCTCCAGATCCTTAACTTAATCACGGTATTTGCAAAACAGGGTTCATTCACAGGTTCCCGAGAATAGAAAATGGGTATCTTCTGGGAAGCAACTCAGCCTATCACAGGAGGGTCAAGAACTTTGGAAGCCTGACCAAGTACAGCCCATCTGCCCACTAGCCATAGCTCCCAGTACAAGGCCCAGAACAGAGGGAGCCCTTGAGATTTGCTGAGTGAAGAGTTTTTGAATAAAAGCCAGTATGATAACAGCTAAAGCCAGGACTTAGCAGTAGATTCTAAAGTTTTGGATTTTTATTGACTAGATAAACTTACACTCAAACAGAAAGGCTGGCGGGGGCTGGGGGATGCACCAAAAGGTACCCACATAGAACTTCCAGCTTTTTAAATTGCCAAGTGAAGAAGGTGAAAGAAAATGCCACTTACTTTCATAATTACTTCATAAAAGAAAGAACATCTGAACACCAAAAGGAAGGTCATTGCCGCAGAATAAAGAACAGTCCCTAAAATTAAAAAACCCAGCCTCATTAAAAAATCACTTCACAGTCCTTTTTTCCTCCTCACTTTGCCACAGACAAATGAAGATCCCACACAGACCTACACCAGTTTGCAAATGGGCGTCTGGAAGCAACCTCAGGGAAAAAATGTTGAAAGGGGAAAAGCCACTTAATCCTAGGAACGACAGAATGAGCACATCTTGTCCAGAGAGCCTCCCCCTCCGCAAAACGCCCCAATCTGACCACCAGAACTCCACGGCATCAGCCTAACCATGACCTTCCCTACCATGAAGCAGACGCTGCAGCCCCTCGCCAGGACCCACTGAGGGTTCCCAGGGGACGCAGCGATGGCTCCACACCTGCTGATATCAGACAGCCTGGACCCCTCCCTCCAGCCTCTGCCCTCAGATTTCCTCCTCCTCGTGACCAGCTCACCCCTCTCACAAAGCTCCCCTTCCACACTGCTACCATGTCCCCAAGGTCTTACGCCATCACTCACCCCCTCCAGCCTCACCAGGCAGACGTGCGGCACACACGGGCTGTAGGCGTACCTGTGCGCCCTTCGAGGGCATCTTCCCTCATCGGGCAGGCATCCGAGGACTTTTCCAACAGCACCTGTGCTTGAAACACTTGCTATGTGTCTGTTCCCCATCAGCAGGCCCAGGTGAGGTGAGCTCCAGGTGCCACAGCAAGAGAAGGCAGCCAGGGGAGAAGGCACATTCCCCTGGGTGCTTCGGGGCCAGAGGATTTCACTGTTGGACTCCCGGAAGGCTTCGGGACATCTCACAGAAAGAAGCCACTGAGTCCCTAAGCCTGGTGACGCCCGGAGAGCTAGACAAATGGTCCACTTAGGACTCTTGTGTATTGCTGATGGACCTGAACGTGCACAATAGTCTAGAGTACAAAAAAGACCAAATGTCTGACAAACAAGCCAGACCAGAGCTGGAGGGATGTGCTGCTCAATGGGTACAAAATTTCAGTTTTGCAAAATGAGTAAGTTCTAGAGAGCTAGTGTTCAGCACTGAACTTACTGATAACAATACTATGTACACTTAAAGTTTCACTGAGAGTAGATCTCATGTTATCTGCTCTTACTACAATAAAAAGATTAAACAAAATACTTTTTTTTTTTTTTTAAATTGCAGACCCTCCCTGGACAGTGTATCTAAGTTGGCTGGAGCATCAACCTGGAAATTGAAAAGTTTGGGGTTCAGCCCCTGGTCAGGTCATGTACAGGAGGCAACCAATCAATGATTCCTTTGCGTATCGAGTCTCTCCCTCCCCCTGCCCCACTTCCCCTCTCTCTAAAAATCAATAAGCATGTTCTCAGGTAAGGGTTCATAGATTAATTCATTCATTCATTAAAAAATTTAGACCCTTTGGCCCTATAATCCCACTGCTGGAATTCTACAAAAACATCAAAGATCCATCCACATTTTAGGTATGTTTGTCACCATTAAATACAATAGTAAAGCATTGGAAAAATTAAAAATACACATATATTGGGACGTCTTACAGATAATAAAGGTTACCTTGTAAAAGAATTCTTAGTGACGTTTAAAAAGTAGTCACTGTGTGATAAGTTGAAATATTTGTTGGTGTTTGTTGCCACTGTGAAGAATCGAGGAGAATGAGAACAATTATATTTTTAACTCTCCCACACAAGCCAAGACTGTGCTCGCTGACCTCAAGGGAGATTTGTGTTGCAAGACAACTTCCATTCTGGGTTCTGGTTCTTAATTCTAAATTCATCAAGGCAACCTGCCGGGGGACGGGAGACGCTGCTGATGGGGAGAGAAAGGTGAGAGAAGGGAGAGGTGGGGGAAAGGCTGGCAGACAGCGGCTCCCTGCCCACTCCTGTCCCTTCGCCACCTCCCCACTTCTCCATCCACCCCGTCACCTGGCCGCACCACAAGCAAATGGCGATCCTCAGGGGAACGGCGGCAGCGTGGCCCACAGGACTCTACCCAAGCGCTGTCCTGCCCCATCGTAACAAGGAGCCCCTTTGAAACCTGGCAGAGCGCCTGCAGCAGCCCCGCCCTCAGGGAACCTCACAGGTGTGGCAGTGAGTCCACACGTACAAAGGACCCAAGACAAGGCTTTCACTATTTCCAGGTCAGTTCAAGGGACACCTAAGGGGTGGGCATGGAGGGAGCCCCCCAGTGAGGCAGAGTAGATGTGCAGAGTGAAAAACTATTTTATATTCTTAGGAACTAATGCCCAGATTTATAGAATAAAATCCATATCGACTGTAGGATCGAAATGGAAAAAAACACAGATCACAAAATATGGATGCGCGTCATTCAGTGAGGAGGGTAATGTCATTATTCTCATTTCAAAGACCAGGAAACTGAGACACAAGGAAACCAAGTAGGTCCCTGAAGGTCGTGCAGCTATCAAGCGTCAGTGTAAGATTCTGAACCCAGGTCGCCCAACGCTAGAGTGTCCGTCGCCTTCCACTGCCCCCAGTGTCCCTCACACCCATGGGACTGACTGTGCCCCTGTAGAGAAGACACCCAGAAGTATAGATACTAAACGGCTCATAGGATGACCTTGGTAGCAATAATTTTTCTCTGTGTTCTTATCCATAGTTTCTGCAATGAACAGGCATTTCTTTCATAATTAGAGAAAATGAACTTGTATTTAAAACAGAATCAAAAGGACTGCATTCCCTGAGGTCCGGAAAAGCTCCCAAAGCTCAGAACAGCCCTGAGGCAGAGCAACACCTGCTAGCACAGCCTCTGGGACTAAGCTGAGTCCAGCTGCCTCTGTGGGACCCGGGGAGCGAGCCACAGAGACACAGGCGTCAGCTGAGCAGGCTTCTCCCCTCATTTATAGAGTCCAAAAGGGACCCCAAAGGGCAGCTCCACAGTGCTGTTTTCCCTGCCCCCAACCCCCATTCCCTGAATCCCCTTACTCCCTGGATGGGCAGGCTCCTGGGGGCTGTCAGGCTGAAGAAGCATTGGCAGGAACTGCCCTCTAACTCCTTTCTAACTTGTACCAAAAGGTTCTCTCTCCTCTTCCCATGTGTAGTTTGAATTCAGCTCTCCATTTCAGGAGTTCCAGCAGCCCAGGAGGCCCTTTTCTGCCTCAGGCCCTTTGCACTTGCTATGCCCTTTGAACACCTTCATAGGACAAGCTGGGCCTTCAGGTCCCAACTCGGAGTCACTGCCCCTGGAGTCTCCTGACCTCACTAAGTGCTGAGCACAGCATCCCCAGGCCAAAGGTCACATACTCAAAAGAATGAAAGTGGCCCAGTGTAGGTGGCTGAATGGCTAGGGCACTGGGCTGCTGGGCTGGACGATGATGGGAAGAGTGGGTGCTCTGTCCAAAAGGGGCAGCCACTGGGCAGTCCCAGTCAGGGGCATGCCTTGCAAAAATGTAGGCTCTGGAGCAGAATGTCTAGTTTTCCAAGAGAAGCCAGAAACCTGGATTTCCATGCAAATGATTTAGATTGTTTATAACACCTTCCATACACTGCCACAGGTACCAACAGTTTGCCCAGGTCTCTCCTCTGAGTCCCTGTGGCTGAGGCCCACCACGCAGCTTGACCATCTCTTGCCTGTCTTCTGGTTCCGCAGCCCACGCCTAGACTCAGGCCTTGCCCCTTCTCGTGCCTGTCTTAAGCTCACACCCCACCCACAGGATGTGCCTATTGCCGAGGCTCTGATCTCGCTGACTTCACTGCCCAAAAGGCAGAGCAGTGACCCCACCTCTAACCCCACAGAAGGGAAGAAGAGTCTGGACCCTCACAGGGTTTTTCAAAGACTGCCAACCCCATGTGAGTGCCCAGCAGCCTCCATTGCCAAGTCACCAGGGAACACAGACAAATGCCTCCCCCGCCCCTAGAGCTGGTGAGCTATTTCCCACCACATCCTGTCCTCCCACCCACAATCTGCAAACCAGCATGTGTGCCTCCATTTCACTAATTGCTGGCTGACTGATGGCACTGGAACAGCCTTCTGGCTCCTGGGTACCAGCAAGCAGGGGCAGACCGGAGCCTCAGGAAGGTGCCGCCTGGACCCAAGTGGGCTGGGACAGGCATCTGACCCCTGTCCGGTTCCAGGGGCCCTGGGATCCTTCGCCTCGTAGTCTGGGGCTGATCCCAGCATTTTTCTGGCTCTGGAGCTCAGTTCCCATACGACCCGGGAACAGCCTTGCAGCTAGAATAAAGCTGTCAATCTCCCCACCTCCCAGGCCCTTCCTCCACAGCCTGAGAGTCCAGCTGTGAAGAACATGGCAGGGAGAGGTGTGACCTTCTCCCGCTGCTCAGTCAGGTGTGGAAATGCCCCAACCCCGAGACAAGCTTCCAGACTGAAATCATTTATTAGTTCCACACCTGGCTGAGCAGTGCCCTAGAACCAGGGGCTCAGAATATGTTAACTCATTGAATTCCCAGAGCAGCCTGGTAGGCTGGCACTACAGATCCTTTTTACAGACTAGGAAACCGAGGCACAGAGTAGTTAAGGAAGTTTCCCAAACTCACAGAGCTACTTAGTGGCAGCACTGGTACTGAAAGGCCAGTGAGACTCCAAAGCCTTAACGGCTATACTGTATTTGCCAAGAATCTACTGCAGCTGTTGTACGTGTGTATTTATTCACAGGGAAACATGCTCGCAGTCTATTATTACGCAAAAAAAGTGGCAAAAGACTACATAGAGTACAAGCCCTGTGGGAGAAAAGACACACACAGGAACACGGAGTCGCAGAGGCGAGGACATGGAAAGCCATGTCACAAGGACAAGGCGGCAGAGGACGTGGCTGACCTCGGCTGAACCCTGACTGCTGCACTCAGACCCACGTGGCTACCTCCAGCAAGTCATCTGCCCTCCCAGAATCTCAGCTCCTTTGTAAAGGAGAAGCTGCACGTGACAGCATCAGTGCACAGAAGAAACACAGAAGACCTCCCCGCCCCCCCCGTGTGTCATTCCATTTGTGTGAAATTTCCAGAAAAGTCAAACTTTCTCAGCAAATAGAGAGCAGTTGCCCAGGGCTGAGGTTTGGGAATGGGGATTAACGGTCCCTGGGCCTGGGGGACTTTACTGGGACCACAGAAATATTCTAGAATTGGACTATGCTGATGGTTGCGCAACTTGGTAAATTTACTAAAAAACTTTGCGTTAAAATGATTCACTAATTAAAATGGGTGGGCTTACCATATATTAATGATACCTCAATAAAGTTCTTTTAAAATTATGTAAAGCTGCTAGTATACAACAGGCCCTCAACGTGAAAGAGGAGTTATTATCACGGTCATTGTTAATGGGATTGCTGACAGGCTTACAAAGTGGTACTTGCAGTGAATTAAAATGTTCTTGCTTATCAGTATTACTTTACGTTTGTACAGTAAATATGTGTTTTTTAAGATTTTATTTATTTATTATTAGAAAGAGGGGAAGGTAGGGAGAAAGACAGGGGGAGAAACATCGATGTGTAAGAGAGACATCAATCGGTTGCCTCTCGCATGCCCCCCAACTGGGGACCTGGCCCACAACCCAGGCATGTGCCCTGACCAGGAATCGAACCAACGACCTTTCAGCTCACAGGCCAGTGCTCAATCCACTGAGCCACACCAGCCAGGACTAAATATGTATTTCTTGCACAATAAAGAAGAAAGGGGTAACTCAGTTACATTAAAATATCATTGAAGGAAAGGATCCTGTCATCATGGGGGTGATTTTGATTTTCTTCCTTTGGCTAATTTTCTGTTCTGCAACAGTGACTATGCACTGCTTGGATAAAACAGTAGACTGTTATTTTCGTCTATAGCTTATTTTATTATGTTCAACCTTGTGCTAGACACTGTGAAGCATTACACAGGAACAGAAGCGATTGTCCCCCAGAGTCTTTCCATCTGGAGTGGAGGCAGGACAGATAAAGGACTGATCTGGGAAGCTGAAGAACAAGGAGACCGTCTGTGCATGCTCCCAGCAGGGCAAGAGAACCCCAAGAATACAGAACACCCAGTTGGTTAGGCAGCCAGGGAAGAGGGCCTGAAAAGATAGTCAGAAAGGAGGAATGTCCATTCCCTCCATAAACACTGAGCACCGACTATATGCCAGACCATGCTAGGATCTGGGGACGAACAGTTACAGCACTGATCGGTTCCCTGACCCACGACTCCAGACTCCCAGCCACCTCCAGGCACAGAACCTGTGCCTGAAGAGGGTAAAGGGTGGGGGCCCACCCCCACAGACTCCCTGTTGCCAGGCCTTCATCCACAGCTGCAAGAAGTCAAGAGGCAGGGAAGGCCTAGAATTCTGAGAAGGCCTAGATTCTCGTCCTAGCACTACCACTAAATCACAGGAGTAAGGCCCTTTCTTCTCCAGGCATCAGTTTCCCCATCTATATAAAAAGAGCATACTGGTTACATGCACGGCTCTGAGGCCAGAAACTTCTAGGTCCAAGCCTGGCTCTGCCACTTAACCAGCTCCTTGACTTCCAGCAAGTGACTTAACCTCCCAGAGCTCAGTTTTCTCTTCTGAACGAATGGGTTGCATGATAGTACGTAACTCAGAGGTTTTGTGGGATAGGCAGAATGAACCAAGGTAATGCAGAGGAAGCACTGAGGGTGCCAAGAGTACACTCAGC
Source organism: Furipterus horrens (assembly GCF_987537825.1). NCBI lineage: Eukaryota > Metazoa > Chordata > Mammalia > Chiroptera > Furipteridae > Furipterus > Furipterus horrens. Next base: position 85,371,475 of record NW_028327180.1, read on the forward strand.
AAATGCTATACAAACTATAACTCCAGCTGGTTTCCAAGTCTACAATCATCGGATGTGGAATTCCTGGGCTGTCCCAGCCTGGAAGATGCTGAGCTACCACAAAGCACTAGCTCAGCAAATGTAAATCTAACAGCCTAGGATGCCTAGAGTGAGAAGAAAAGAGGCTGTAAAACCAGTTGAGGAAAACAAAAGATTCTAGTCCTCCAATTAGTGGCTCCATCGCCTTATCCACATACCTAGTCCAGCACTGCCACCTACTGGCAGAAAAGGAGTTTTGCAAGAAAAGACATTTCCCCACTGGCTGGGGGATATAGAACAAACTTTCAAAAGTGGAGGGGTCGGGGTAGTCTTAGAAACCCGGGTGAGGAGGTGTGAGGATGATTTCATTGGGAAAGTTTAGGTAGAAGGGATTTGGGCTGTGGAACTATGAACCCTGAGTTCAAATCCCAGCTTTTCAATTTTGGATTAACTTGTGTAACCTCCCCAAGCCTCAGTTTTCTCATCTATAAAATGGGAATGATAGTTTCCTTCTTGGGTGGTGATCCATTTACAGGGTCTTACATAGCTGAGGACTCAATAAAGGCGGTTTTTCCCTCTGGACCTCTCCTAAATGCCACCCCCCTGGGATTTAGAAGTTGAGGGGTCCTCAAGCTCTGCTGTGCGTCAACATTCCTAAGCACGTGTCAGAAATGCAGATGCTCAGGCCCCACAGACGCTGCTGTGGATCTGCTCCCTGCGGATAGTGGCCTGGAAGTCTACATTTTAGGACGCTCTCGTGTGATTCTTAGGCCACTTCTGGCAGTCATCTGAGTCATGCAGAGAACACCAGGGTATGAGTTCTAGTTCTGTCTTCTCAGTGACCACTCCCCACATGAAACGTGGCCCAGGGTCCTGCCTGGAGTGCCTCACAGGGGTGGGGCGGAGATGTGCTTTGGAGACTGTGATGCTAGTGCTGACAGGAGCAGCAGGAGTGGTCGGAACAGCGGGTGCTCTCCCCTTCCTGTGTGGGCAGACAATGTCACTGAAGTCAGGGTGGGGATGAAGAGCGGTGATGGAGGGGAGAAGAGGAGGAGCAGGTCCAGCTCCCTGCCCCCACCCCCCACCAGGAATGGCCAGAATGTCCAGGGGCCGAATGTGCAGGGCAGGGAGCCCAGAACTCAAAACCAACAGGGGCTCATCACCTGTGACCTATGGAACCTGTCCCAGCAAGAGAGAGGCAGGAGGGAGAATTCCTAATGTGGGACCCTCAGCAGCTACCACAACAGGCTGGTCCCTTCTGAGAAGCAAGGGAGAAGTGGAGGGAAGACTCCTGGTTCTGCAGCAGCCCCTCCAGGCCCCAGGGACCCTCCCAAGTCCCCTTCTCCCCCGCTGCGTGCTGCATCCTGGCAGATTCACAGCCCTCCTGCATCTGGAGGTGGATGGTGCCTCCATTCATCAAGCGGTAAAATCAAGGTCCAGAGAGGAGAAACGGACCCCTTGCCCCGCATGTCTTAGAAGCTCCTAAGCCCAAGGCTCACTAAATCCTCGTGCCAATTACAGAGTAGTGTTGGGAGGGAAACTTTTCCCTTCCTCTCTCCTAGGTTCTCTGGCTGGTCTAACAACTTAGTTGATAAAAGACAGATGAATAGGAGAAAAACAAATTTTACTTTGTACATATGGAAATCCCACTAAAAATATGAGACTCAAAAAAGTGACCAAAGCAGGCAGCATTGATGCCTTTTAGACAAAAGAAACAATAAATTTGTGAAGAACCGACAAGACACAGCGTTTGGACCTGCGGTAGTAAACGAGGAAGAACAAGGTTTGTGTATACACAGCGCTCTCTGACCTGAACTCCCTCTTTCTGGTGAGAAGGATGCCTCCCTGCTCCTGGTACAGGGCGGGCACCTGTCACACGGGAAACGTATCTCCTGGTTTCGGGGACACAAAGGAGCTCAGAGTCCTTCTTGCACTGGCTGTTTTTCAAATAACTTTAATTCAAGATAATAAATATGCCAAAGTGGCATATTTGGGGAAGGCAGACTCGGCTCTCCTTCAGTAGCCAGAGCAAGAATTACAGAGCGCCCCCCGCCCCCCACTTATCCACGGAGATGCGGCCCACGACCCCCAGTGGGTGCCTGAAACCACCAACAGCACCGAACCCTGTATATACCGTTTTTCCTATACACACATACCTAGGATAAAGTTTAACTTATAAATTAGGCACTGCTAGAGATTAACAATAACTAATAATAAAATGGAACGACTATAACAATACACTGTGATAAAAGTTACGTGAATGTGTTCTCTCGCTCAGAAAATATATTCTACTCTACTCACCTTTTCCCTTCAAGGAAGCACTTTATGGCTTCTCTTAGCATAACCGAATTGCCAGCGTCACTACTTTCCTGCTTTGGGGCCACTACGAAGTAAAGTAAGGACACTGAACACAAACACTGTGAGCGAGGGACACGGCCATCCTCGACCTGAGAATTAAAATGGCTGCTACGTAACTAATACGTAACTAACCGTCGCGGCGTCCCCTGCGTGGAGACGCTGGGTGAAGGGATGATTCACGCGAGATGGCGCGGGATTTCATCAGGCCGGTCAGAACCGCGGGCTTTTCTAAACTTATGAGTTGTTTATCTTTGGAATTTTCCATGCAATATTTTTGGACGAAGTGGATCGTGGGTAAATGAAACTGCAGAAAAGGAAACCGCTGATAAGGGGAAACTACTACAGAATTTCGATCACACAAGAGCAGAAACCCAGGTCAGAGATGATGTGTCATTTATCCAAGAACACACAGCAGAGCTGATCTTCAAACCAGGCTCTCTTATTAATTACCGCCAAACCACGCATTTTTATTCCCACCACAGATCCGAGTTTGAGCGAGATGACCCCTGCCCCACTCCCAGTTCAACCCTTTATGATCGCAGAGCCCCACCCTGTTCTTTTAGGTTTATCTCCCTCTGGTTCCCAACAGCTCAAACTAACGTAGCCTCCTCTGTCCCCAGAGCAACCCCTCCAGACTTTCCACTTGGTTTCTATGTCCCAATCTTCCCTCCACCCATCCAACCTCATGCCCACTCTGGCATATTTGTGCAAACTCTTGAGTTCTTCAAAGCCCAGCTCAATTCTCACCAGCTCCAGGAAGACTGCTCTAATCTGCCCAGTGAGAAATAAATCAGCTTGCTGTGGAGCAGGGCACTGGGGTCAGAAATGCCAGCCACACATTTGAGTGTGTGCGCCAGGCACTGTGCTGTGAAATGCATGTATCTCTATTATAGGTACTGTATATATATATATATATATACAAGCACATTATCGTCGGCAGCCGTCCGTCTCCAGAGACGATGGTGTAGCTTCTTAAGAGTCTATCTGCACCGCCGAGAATGGTTGTGCAGTCCGACTCGGGAGTGACACGGTATCTGTCTCCTCCCGTGTTGAATCGACATCTTGCGATGACGCTGGAGTGTCCTCTCCAGTGGAGCTGAAGCTACAGAGCCTGGGCAGGGTGATATGGAGGGTCTGCTGTTGCCCATGCAGCAGACCCCCCCTCTCTTCGAAGCTGAAGGATCCAAGGGAAAGACGGAGTCAATACAGCTTGGCTTCAGGTGCGCCGCAGGAGTTGCTGGTGTTGACTACAACGTCAAACCGCCTTAGGGACTCCGGCTCCGGATTTTCTGTCGGGGTTTACTCCCTTAGCCTTTCCCCTGAAGAGGTATGCCGCAAGGCAGCGGAGGTTTTTTGGAATCAGAGTTTTCCTTCTCTGATGTGCCCTGACTGGAAGATCGAACCAGCGACACTTAGCTCGCAGGCCGACGCTCAATCCACTGAGCCAAACCAGCCAGGGTTACAAGCACATTATATACATGTATATACATTCTCTCATGCATCCTCCAAGCCTCCCTTTGGGGCGAGAGTCAACAGTACGCCCCTCTTGCAGATGTGAAAGCCAAGTCTCAGATCACCAGCATGACACCTGAGGTTATCTGAGAGGCTGTCAAACTGAAGAGAAAGGCTCTGGAGAAAATAGTAGAACGCAGAGTGACAAGGAGAGAGTATTCTAGGGCAGGAGGTATCAGACCAACATAAAAAAGACTTCAGATAAAACCCCATGAGAATCTGTGGTCAAAGGGCCGAGGATCCAGAAGGCCATGGTGTGGTCGTTCTCCTTGTGACAGCAGCTGGTTAACTTGTCCAGGACTTTGGCAAGCCTTGTCACTTAATACAATAATATTTTTAGATAGGATCACCATTCTACGCAGAAAGAATCAGCACCTCAGTAAACCCTACCCAAGCTCACACAGTCCATGGTGGGACTGGGGCCTGAAGCAAGCTGGATTCCGGAGTCTGTGCACGTCCTCATTCACGGGCGATAATATTATTTAGGATGTTACTTGTTGATATTCGTACAGAAATCTCCCTCCGCTCCTGGCCCCGCTCACTGTCACAGTGCCTGTACTGTCACTCCTCTGGATATCAATACATACACCCTCTCAATGCTCAGTCGACTGATGTTCCAGGACTTGATTCTGTGAAAATCCGCTTGTGAGCTTTCAAGTCCTTTTACTCTTGAAGAGCTCAATGTGAAAATAAAACTCTGGAGTGACTCCCTCTTCAGTAGGTTCATGGGTAGGTGCCCAAACCAGGCTCTGGATAAACAGAAAGCAGAGGGACGGAAAAGAGGCTCAGAGAAGGGAGTGGATGTCTGCTCAGTCACTCAGGGAAGGTCTGAGGGTCCCTCTGCAGGTGTCGGACATACAGTAAAAACAAGACAAGCATGGCCCCTGCTCCCTGGCGTCCCAGACACAGATTCTTACCCCCTCCCAAGTCTACTACTTTCCACAGTCAGAGGTGTGAAGGGAGCCACCACACCCACCAGGGGCTAACCTGCTTCCGCTGCCCCCAGGAGTTCTGTCCTCTCTCAACCACAAATGCCACCTGTCACCTTGTATCACCCTTCCAGGTGCCAGTTCTGAGTGCACCTTCCCTGGGTGGTCTCCCAGACTCCCACCCCCACCACCCCTGCCTGGGAGTGAGCTCTCCCTCTCCACAGTCCCACCATCCTTTGTCCCACCCACCTCCCTGTGTGGCCATCACATCCCTCCAAACAGACCCCAGGCCAGGACACTTGATTAGCTCAGGAACCACCCGCCTCCAGGGCCTAGCACCTTGAAGATGCTAAAAACATTTTCTAAAACAACAAGTGAGTGAGTTCAGAGTGAGTGAGTGAATTCAGGCAAGGACCTAGGAAAGAAGAAGCTCTGGTTCCATGGTCCTGATGCTATAAATGCAGCTGGTTGGTGACAAGGCTCCTGAAGTCCTGGAGAAAGGAAAATGTGAGTAGTTTGGGTCAATGAGTCTTGCCAACCTGAGAAACGACTTGGCAGGCCAGCCACCAAATGCAAACACCAGTGCGTGTCTGCAGGAAGCACTGCAAACACTGTGATAGTGATCAGTAGTGGCGTGATGACGCAGTGGGTTCAGGCAGGATTTCTCAAAGAAGGTTCCATAAAAGTCTAACTTGAGAGGTGATCCATGAGAACAGAGCCCCATGGCCAATTTGTTTTTGTGAATAGAACTCATTTCTCCCCTTCTCATAGACTCACAGCACAGCACCCCAGCACGGTGAGGCTCTGCGAAGTCACGCCACACAGCGGCTTAACCTAGTGCTTCCTACACTTGACTTTTTTTTTTATTTAAGTAAAACCTATTTAACATACCAAGGAAGTAGCATTCCACGGGACAGCACACTTACAGAATGGGAATGTTCTGGCTCTTGGGGTCATTTATGAAGGTCTGGGAGGCATTCCTTCATCCTTCCTCTGCTCTCCTCCCAACATCACCACCACCCCCAAAAAAATCTTTATTATACAAATTACAGCCTTAAGATAAAAGGACAAATTTCCAACCATGGACTTCCAGGTAGTAGCCAGTACAGCAGGAAAGGGGAGGAATCTGCCACGAAATCTCCTTCACCCTCTATCACTGACTATAGCTATGACCCTGAGCAGGTGACAATTTTCTGTGCTCCAGGTTCCTGTTCTGTAAATGAGAATCAAATCAGTTGCTAGAGAGCAGGTGCTTAGAACAGCTCCTGGGAGAGGCACGGCATCCAGATAATGTGTTTTGTGAATAGCTCTTACTATCTGAAACAATAGGAAGTTAGCGATTTCCTTTTTCACTCACAGGGTTAGTGCGGTTCGGCTTAAAACATAGAATAGCGCTTTACCTGACAGATTATGCAGCAAAATGCACTCAAGGGCAAAGAAGACAATAGGTACTAAGAAAATTTTAGAAAGGAAAGGCTTCCGGGAGGAGTGGGGCTTGGCCTGAGCAGAGAGGACAGCAGGGACGGTCCTGGGGAGGGAAGAGCATCAAGTGAACATCAGCCTGGGGGTGTCAGTGGGCACAGGCTGAGCCTCCTCAACTCTGCTCTGGGTGAGCGGAAGTCCGCTCCCAGAAGCGCCGCTCTGACAAGATACCAGCCAACCACTAGGAGTTGGCAGCTCTGTTGATGTTTTCCCAGAAATAGAGTCATCTCCAGGTCCTGGAGGTAATGAGAAGCGACAGATGGTCTGTTGAGCATAAGGGAGCGTTTGCTTCCCCAGCTTGCAACATTTGCTTCCCGGAGGGATACGAGAGTGCCCCCAGCCCCTCCCCAAACCCCTCCAGAGCAGAGTGGGTTGGGAATCTTATCTTTGCATGAGGCAGAAACGCACTGAAGTTTGCTCAAGTGCAAAGGTGGTTGGGGGAAGATTCGGGGGTATTTCAGGGAAGGCAAGGACAGGGAAGCCAGGCAGACCTGGGGAAAAATTGGAAAACTACAGAGATCCAGGGCAGGGGCTCTGTCTGTAGAGCCTCCCACTTCTGGTTGTTTCTCCCTGCAGCCTGTCTTTCTCTGCCTGCGCCTCCGCAGTGGGGAGATACCTGAGGGGCTGGAGTACTTAGAAAGGCATCAATGAGGAGGCAGTACTTGACCTTCCAGTCGTTTGGGATGGACCCGAGATGGCCATACTTCTCATCTTCTGGCTTCAGAATCTGGGGCCTCCTGGCAGAGTCTAGTGTCAAACTCACTCCTCCTGCCCAGATTCTACTTATTTCTGGAAGTGAGTGAGGACAAGTTCAAGAGAGTAGATTTGAAGCACTTCATTGACCTAGAACCCAGCTATTAAAAGCCCAGGAGGTGTAATGGGAGAGGCAGAGGAGGAGCAGTTTGTCCTAGCTGCCCCTTCCCTTTCCTAAACATAAGATCCACGGCCACTGGTTGAGGCCCAGAGAAGCAGCTCCAGGAACAGGCAGCACTCATTCCCTGCCTGGTCTTGAGCTCAATGCAGTGCTCAGAACTGACCAGAAGATGGAGCCAAACACCCTAGAAACCGAAATCATTTTGTTAAGGAGCAAAGGTGGGCACGTTCTGATGGGGACTTGGTGTATGACCCGAAAATTAGTGCTGAGAAAAACAGGTTTTTATTTACAATATTCCAACTTTGGCGGGGGGCGGGGCAGTGGTGCTGGGAGCACTTCAGCTCAGAGCCCTGTTCTCCCAGGAGACCCAGCACTTTCCTTGCTCCCCAAAAGGCTATAACCCAAAACCAAGCACAATAGCCCCCCACCCCTTACCTGTCAGCTCTCTCCTCCAGGATCTGGGGTACACTGTCTTCAGCTTCTGTATACAGAAGTCCTTCTCTATATCGCGGTTCACTTATCGCGGCCTCACTGTATCACGGGATATTTTAAAATATTATATTTAATTATTTATCGCAGATTTTTTGCTGTATCGTGGGATTTTGCAGTACTCTACAGTAAATACTAGAATAAATGTAAGGTTCCTACTTTGGAGATTTTCACCTATCGCGGGAGGGTCTAGAACAGTAGTTCTCAACCTTCCTAATGCTGCGACCCTTTAATACAGTTCCTCATGTTGTGGTGACCCCCAACCATAACTAAAGCATAGTGATTAATCACAAAAACAATATGTAATTATATATGTTTTTTCTGATGGTCTTAGGCGACCCCTGTGAAAGGGTCATTCAACCCCCAAAGGGGTCACGACCCACAGGTTGAGAACCGCTGGTCTAGAACGTAATACCCACGATAAGTGAGGGATCACTGTAATAGTCCAGGAACACATGTGCCATGTTACAATGGATCATGGTGTGAGAAATGCTCACAATAAAAACCGGGACACAGGACTTGAGCAGCAAAGCGAGGCGTTTATTCACGAGTCTGCAGAGTCGGGCGCACCCTCAGCCAGGAGAACTTGCGAGCAAAGTAGACAAAGAAAGCTGGTTTTATAGTAAAGTGCCCCACCCTAAAGTGAAAGTGATTAGTTTCCCCACCCTAACGTGATTAGCTCCCCCACCCCTCTCCTTCTACCCTGTTTCTACATTACTGGTTACTCCAGTAGATAGTGACAAGATAGTATTATCCCTGGCTGGTTTGGCTCAGTGGATTGAGCGTCGGCCTGCGAGCTAAGTGTCGCTGGTTCGATCTTTCAGTCAGGGTACATCAGAGAAGGAAAACTCTGACTCCAAAAAACCTCCGCTGCCTTGCGGCATACCTCTTCAGGGGAAAGGCTAGGGGAGTAAACCCCGACAGAAAATCCGGAGCCAGAGTCCCTAAGGCGGTTTGATGTTGTAGTCAACACCGGCAACTCCTGCGGCGCACCTGAAGCCAAGCTGTATTGACTCCGTCTTTCCCTTGGATCCTTCAGCTGCGAAGAGAGGGGGGGTCTGCTGCATGGGCAACAGCAGACCCTCCATATCACCCTGCCCAGGCTCTGTAGCTTCAGCTTCACTGGAGAGGACACTCCAGCGTCATCGCAAGATGTCGATTCAACACGGGAGGAGACAGATACCGTGTCACTCCCGAGTCGGACTGCACAGCCATTCTCGGTGGTGCAGATAGACTCTTAAGAAGCTACACCATCGTCTCTCGAGACGGACGGCTGCCAACAACGACAACGACAACGGTTACTCCGGAGTTACAATCTAACACGATTATCTAAATGCCCCTATTGTGATTTGTATATATGCTAATGATGTCAACTCCCTTCTCCCATTTTCCCTTTGTCTGGTGAGGACTATCTTTCCCCCTTCAGGATGCCCCTTTTGCTATTTGTAAATATGTTACTATATGTCAACTCTCTTCTCCCATTTTCCCTTTGTCTTGTGATGACTATCTTTCCCCCTTCAGGATGTCCCTTAAGACCCTCTAATTACATTTGCCCTTTGTTACTACTGATTTCCTACTGGTTTGGGAGTCACTATGTCCTTGTTTCCTACAATGGTGATGTGTCCCAAATTCCAGGAGTCCAGATAGAGTCTGGGTCTGCAAGGCAGAGTCCTTGGTGGCTTCGGAGTCAGCTGGAGCGGGCACGATCAAATCGGCAGCGTGCCTGCTTTCCTACTAGCTCAGGCCGCATGGCTGAATCATCCCTATGAACTGCAAGCTGCTTGCCGCTTCCTACATGGCTGCTACAGCATCCTCCTCCATCCTTGCACCCCTCCATCATGCATCATCATGCTCCTCTCAAGGCCACCCACCCTTCCTTTTAAATCCTGAAAGTCACCACACTTTCTGCCCTGGGGCAGTAGCACAGCTATTATCTAGCTCTCAGCTTGCCATAGATATGCAAAGTATCTTAAAAGCTGTATTATCTCTTCCCCCATCCCCTTGGGCTGTGGGAACTTTGGGAATCCCACCCCTCCCCACCCCCGCTCAGTTTCACTTTAACTCTGGGGGTTTTAATTTCCAGGGCTACAGGTGCAGAAAGTAAACCACAAAGGCAGTGAGAGATGTGCTCAAGGTCTCCCATTTGCTCAGTATCAGGGCTTGGATCCAGCCCCCATCTCCTGCCCCTGGGGCCAGCAAGTATCCTACCCTACTCTGCTCTCTGCTGTGTCTTGGGATTCTTGTCAAACCTAGTTTGTTCCAAGATGCCCTGAGTAGTTCCAGCTGCCTTGTGTTAGGCTGATGAGGGCTGGGGGTGGGTGAGTGGTGAGGGAGATACAGTGAACTGTGAAATGGATGGGCTCAGGATTTTCCTGTGTTTCCCTGTGGATAGGTAATATCATCAAATACTCAATGTTTGAAACTCTCCTGTCCCCCCTGCCCCACAGCCATGTTGATTTTGAGCAAGCCTCTTAACCTCTCTAGACCTGTTTCTTACCTGTAATTCAGAATCTTGGTACTACAGGCCTATTGGGTTGTTTGAGGGCTTACAATATACTGAGCACCATGACTGTGGTATACATACACATACATAGCAGGGGCTCAATAAATATTAGGATTTGCTGTTGCTAGGATGCTGTCAGAATGAGCTAAATGAGACAATAAAGCACAGATGAACACAAGACGCTTGACTGGGGTAACAATTGCACTGGGTGACATTCCTCCTCCACTCTCCCCTCCCCCCACTGCCCTTGCTCCTGGGCTCCGATGCCAGGTGGTTCCTGAAATTAATTGAAGCGTTTTCTTCTTTTTCTTGGTAATCATCTCCTGGTTCTGTGTGACAAGAAAGAAAATTCAGACCTTGCCAAGGAGACAAGGCAGAAAGGAAGTGGGAGGGGCTCCAGGGCCCCAGAGACCTGGACACTGGTTCAGAGCAGAAGCAAGGGCCACTGGGGCCTACCCCTCCATTCTTCATGACTCTATCCCCCTGCCCATTGAAGCCTGCAGGAACTGGACTTTGTCTGCATGGCCATAGTGGATAGAGTTAGGAACAATGGGTGAAATTGCAGAGACAGATCCTAGCTACACAGGGAAGAACTTTCTTGTAGTCACAGCTGTTCTGAAAGGGAATAAGCTGCCTCCTGAAGTGGTGGGCTTCCCAACACTAGAGGCAACACTGGAGGCAACCGGCTAGGGACAAAATAGAGCAGGGTTCCTCCAAATGTAGCCCTCGGCATGAACGGCCTGGGGAGTGTTAGAGGGGCAGACTCCTGAGGCCCACTCCAGGCCCACTGAATCAGACTCTGAGTGTGGGCCCAGCATTTAACCTTTTTAACAAGCCCCCAGGTGATTCTGATGTAGGATTCTGACTCACAAATGAAGGAGATTTCTGCTCTAGAAGAATGCTGTATGGAATTTTTTCCCTTTCATCTCTGCGATTCTATGATTCTGTCATGCTATGAAATCCGTATTTGGGTATTTGTGCATATAAGGGGCATGCTAAAGACAAAGTACCTTTAAGTAAAAAAGTCACCACTCCGTGATGGAAGACGGCTGGCAGAGGAGATATTGGGGTGGGGGGTGGGGGAGGCAAACCACAAAGGCAACCGTTACTCCTGCCTACTCCTCTACCCAGTGCTCACTTGAAGTGACAGCCCTGGCTTTATCACAGGTCCCTGGCCATATAAGACTCAGTGGTCCCTTCCAATTTCATCTCAACTTCCTTGCACCCAAATTCCTTAGTCATACCAGGAACCTAGGAAGAGAACGAATCTGGAGCTGGAGGGCAAACTGCTGTGCTGGGCTAGCAAATGCTTTTCTCTGGGACCCCCTCTAAAGTTTGTATACTCTCTCCCCTTCCGGATTTCAACCCTAAAGTGGACAAACTGTTGTCCAAATGTCATCAGACATCACAGCCAGGTCATGACAATTGTTTCTAGCCAAAGTCTGGGGTCCAATCCCACCCTCACCCCCCACCTCCTACCTTCTTGATCTCCCTGTCAGCTGCAGGGCCCACCTTCCAAAAATTGTGGACACACTCTAGGCCAGCCTTACCCATCCTCTCCCCTCAGACTCAGTGATGCAACCTCTAAAAATAATCACTTACAGCCCTGGCTGGTATGGCTCAGTGGATTGAGTGCCAGCCTGCGAACCAAAGGGTCACCACCAGTTCAATTCCCTGTCAGGGCACATGCCTGGGTGGCAGGCCTGGTCCCTGGTTGGAGGCATGCGAGAGGCAGCCACACATTGATATTTTTCTCCCTCCTTTTCCCTCTCTCTAAAAATAAATAAAATTAAATTAAAAATAATCACTTACATATCCAAAGGTGTGTATAAAATGGTATCAATTATAGCATTATCAAAATAACAGAGCCAACAGAATATTAGCTAACACATACATAGCACTGTTTCTTGTATTAATTTATTAAATCCATGAGCCAGGTACTACGATTATTCCATTTAGAACTTGCACATTGCCTTTCAGTAATTGAAAGATAATTGGGAAAAGCCTAAGAGTCTAACGATAGGGGATTCGTCAAATAAATGATGGAGCTTCCCTAAAATGGAATATTATGAAACTCTTATAAATAGAGTTAAAAATACTTAATGAGCCTCAAAGATGCTTGTAATGTTTGGTAATATAAAAAGCACAGATAAGACTACATTTCCTGTGATTAAATTTTGGATGACTATGCATGTGAAAGAAAAAAAGTGCTGAGGGGAAGTCTTTGGCAGGAAAGGCTTTCTGGGAGGCTGGCATTGAGCCAGGGTTCAGAAACCTATAGGGGGCCGGGGGAGGGCTGCTGCCCAATGGAATCTGCCTGAGCTGTTGCCACTCATAATCCCCAGGTCACGAAGGCCAGAGGTGGCAATGAACTTGAGATGCTCAGCACTAAATCTAGAGATAACTGTTCACTTCTGGCTGTTACTGACTCCAAGGTGAACATAGCCAAGTCTTACCCTTCTCTGGGCCTGTTTTCCCATTTGTACAGAGCAAGTAATAACACCGTCCCTGACTCTCCCATGAGCCAGGCTGGAGGTGCAAAGCTCAAATGAAAACTTGAGCTGTGGGGCTCCTGAGGTGAGTGAAGCTGGGGCTCTCTCTACTAACTATTACCGAACCCTTGCTATCCAGGGCCAGCTTCACAGGCATGTGACTGCTACAGTCACACAAGGCCCCCACTTGGAAGGGCTTACACATGGGGGTTTGATGTTCTGGAAATGCTTAATGACTTGATCTTTGAATTTAGCTCCTGGGAGCAAAGCCAGATGTGACAATGAAACATGTGCTGGGATATGAAAGGGTGAGGCAGGAGAGCTTGTATGTACGACCCATGGGCATGGACTTGGGAAGGGGATTGTTGGGGAAGGGGGGTGCTGGGCGGAGGGGAGCAAAGGGGAAAAAATTGGAACTATTGTAACAATATAATCAATAAAATATACTTAAAAAAAGAAAAAAGAAAATAAAATACTTTCTGGCTAAAAAAAAAAAAACATGTGCTGGGGTCTTGGAGCCTCAGCTCACCCATCACTCTGATCACATGGTCTCCAGGTGGGGCCCCAGGCATCTGTGCGGGTCTGCACTCACCCAGCAAGCGTCCCTGCACCTGAGGTAGAGCAGCTTTCAACAGGAAAGAAAACACACCAGGACAGGCAAACAGAGGGGACCATGGAAGAAGATGCAACACTTCATTCTTGCTTTTTGAACAAAAAAAACCCATATTCTCATTTTGCCCTGGAGCATGAAAATTAAGTAGCCAGCCCTGGGTAAGTCCAAAACGTCCCTATGAGGAATGTGCTCATATCACTCCATTTCATAGGCGAGGAAGTTGAGCTTAAAAGGGATTTAGCCAAGCTAACACAGCTGGAAGTAGCTTGGGCAGAATTTAAACCCAGATCAATTTGACCCCAGAGCCTGTGGTCTTGACACTGCCTGCAGGCTGTGAGGTAACTGTATGGGTGGGGAACCCCTCCAGCGCTGTAGACCCTGATGCCCTCCAACCATAGGCAAAGCCATCACGATTCACACTGGGGTCAGCCTCTCACCTGGACGGAGAAAGCAGAGCCCACCTGGAGGTACTGTTTTATATTCTCTCTTTTCTCATGTTGGATCCTGGTATCTCCCTTCCACCTCAGTCTTTAGTGCATCCTATCCTACTTTCTCTCTAGTTTCTTAATGGCACCAAGTGCTTTTCCACATGGGCTTTATGTGAACTTGGATGAGCCAACACACAGACATTTTATCTTCCCCACTGCCTGTATTTAAGGTAGTCAAAAGAGACAAGTTATAATATGCATTCAACCAACAGAACTCTTTAGAGAACAAAACTCCTGGAGAGAAAGGGCTTTGTTCACGTTCAATCAGGACATAACAGAAAGTTCTAAGTTAAGTCACATCCCTTTGAAGGGTGGAAAATCATTCAGTTACCCTCTGTCTCTTAACTTACCCAGGCTTATCTTTTTACCTGTAGGGTAAGACTGTCAGTTTTTGAATTATTTCTTTACTGCTCCCTGTTTAGGTCAGGTCAGAATTAGCTAATTGGCTCAGCATCCTTTGGAGCCAGGGAGAACCCAAAGCCCTTGACCCCAGCTCCTCTTTTAATGGCTGAGAATGGAGAAGTCAGTGCCCTGGTTATGAAAACAAGCAGAGCATCTGCTCCGCTGCCTCACACTTATGACCACAGGCTCCTGTCTTCACCTCTGCAGGCCGCAAGTGCCTTCATCTGAAGCTACAGCTAAGAACAGCTCCAACTTTGCAAGGCTGTTGTGAGGATACATGAAATAATGTATTTAAAACCTTCAGCACAAAATAACCCCTCAGTTAATAATCGTTATTATCATTATTAATAGATTGGAAGTGGCTCCATATAAATCCTGCGAGTTAGGGGCTGAGCCAGAACTAGAACCCAGCTGTCCTGGGTAGCTTCTGTCAAAACCTTTGTTTATGTGATTTATAATGCATCTTTTCCCAGTCTGACACAGGATATGGCTTTAGTGATGCCAGACACAGAAAACCACTACATTTGTGAATTTCAGTGAAGAGTGAGGGTCCAGAATCACCCAGGAAACCTTCTCAAATTCCTCCAGTTCCCTTCTCCTCCGACTTTGAAACCTTCTACTAAAGTACCTGCTTATTAAGAGGAGTCAGAGAGAGCCATGCTTGGCCCCATTCCTGCTTCCGAGTGCCTGTGATAGGGACAATCACAGGACCCCTTCGTGTTTGTTAAATCCAGGAAGTGGGCAATGTTACTTGACTCTGGTTCCCGTGGCCCAAAGCCCCCCTCCTGCCTTCTTTAAAAATAGAAATTGTTATTGAGATCATTGTAGATCCGCATGCAAATATAAGCAACAGAGAGATCCTGTGTACCCTTTACCTAATTTCCCTTAATTTCCCAACCAAAATATTGACAGCAATATAATCCACCTTTCTCATTCAAGGTCCTGTTTTCCTTGGTACTCACCTTTGCATCTGCACGTGCGTACCCAGTTCTATACACTTTGTCACACTAGGTCTGTAGCCACCACCACAAGAGCCCAGGTGCTCTGTCACCACAAGGATCTCTCCAGTCACCCTTTTAAAATCATACCTACCTACCTCCTCTCCCAGCCCCAGCCCTAACCCCTGGCAATGATTAACCAGCTCTCCATTTCTATAATTCTGTCATTTTAATGTTATATAAATGGAAATATACAGTATGTAATATTTTGGGACTGGATTTTTTTTCACTCATCATAATTCCCTTGAGATTCATCCAGGTTCCTGTGTGGATCAATAGCTCATCCCTTGTAATTGCTGAGCAGCAATCCATGGTGCAGGTGTACCAGTTTGTTCAGTCACGCACCAGTGGAGAGAGATCTGTGTGGCTTCCAGTTTGGGGCCATTACAAATAACGCTGTGAACATTCACGTGCTCCCCTCTCCTTCTTTCCGATCACTAAGTGGTACAGATGCTCTGACTTTGCTGAGATCTCTGTTCCTGCTGCTGCAAACACGACTTGACACCACACCGTCCTTTCTATGCCAGCTCCTCGTGGCTTTGGATACTCTGCCCAGATGTTCCCCTATACACATTTATCACCAGACAGGCACCTCCAAGCTTTTCCCCTGAAAGAAATAAAATATAACAAATGTGAGTTTGGGAGCCAGACGACCTGGGCTCACATCGCAGGGGCTCTGACATTTGTATTTGTACAACCTTAGCAAGTCACTTAACTCTCTAAATCTGTTTCGTAATCACTGCAATAAAGTAGCTAATCGACATCTTACGATGACCCTGGAGTGTTCTCTCCAGTGGGGCTGAAGCTACAGAGCCTGGGCAGGGTGATATGGAGGGTCTGCTGTTGCCCATGCAGCAGACCCCCCCTCTCTTCGCAGCTGAAGGATCCAAGGGAAAGACGGAGTCAATACAGCTTGGCTTCAGGTGCGCTGCAGGAGTTGCCGGTGTTGACTACAACGTCAAACCGCCTTAGGGACTCCGGCTCCGGATTTTCTGTCGGGGTTTACTCCCTTAGCCTTTCCCCTGAAGAGGTATGCCGCAAGGCAGCGGAGGTTTTTTGGAATCAGAGTTTTCCTCAGATACCGTGTCACTCCCGAGTCGGACTGCACAGCCATTCTCGGCGGTGCAGATAGACTCTTAAGAAGCTACACCATCGTCTCTCGAGACGGACGGCTGCCTACTACTACTACTAAAGTAGCTAATAGCTTATGGTGGCAGCTATCAGTGTAATGTAATGGTTAAAAACAGAAACTGTCGTACCAAACTGCCTGGGCTAGGATCCTGATGTCACCACTTGTTGGGTGTGTGACCTCAGGCAAGTTATTTAACCTCTCTGTGCCTCGGTGTTCCGTCTGCAAAATGGGCATGCTACTAGCTCCTATTCCATAATGAGGATTGAATTAATACACGTAAAATGTGCAGAACAGTGCCTGGCACACAGAGTTCACTAAGCATTAGCTCATTTTGCTATGTGGGGGACACTATTCTAAGCATGTTACACAGATTATTTTATTTAACCCTATCAATGACTTTATAGTACAAGTGCTATTATGAGATCAGTTTTACAGATGACTAAACTGCAGTTTAAGGGATTAAGTCACTTGCTCATGATCCATGGGCTGGAAAATGAGGGGGCTGAGATTCAATTTTGCATGTCTTTGCTCCTAACTTTTACACTACCCTGCAGACCCATAAATTGGGGTGTCATTGTCCTGCTTCACAGAGCAGTTGGGAAGATTTATAGAGGAAAGTATATTCCAAGGTGCCTAGTATTCAAGCTGTCCCACATGTTAGTGTCCTCTTAACTCTTGGTGGCTGAACAAGATTAATCTGCAGTTCGATATACAGCAGAAATTGGCCACTTAAGACACAAACCACCAAAACAAAAGGAACAATTTGAAGGTTTTGATGAATGCATCTGCAAACGTGCAACACTGACCTGCCTCAACTATCATAACCAGATTTGGGACAGGTCCATCCAGATCAGCCACAATTCATTGCAACAGGCTTTGCACCTACAATGCAGAAATTGCTAGGTCAGTGGCACCAGTGTGACCTCCTACGGGACAGAGGCCACACGTTCTGCATTTTGTTCCCCAGCCCGTGTCTGGGAGTAGCCTCTCAGGAAATGTGTGCAGAACCCCAGTGAGGCTCTGGCGTAACAGAGGCCGGGCCAGGCCAGGGATCCAAAGACTTGCATTCAGGTCCTCACAGAGCTTCCTATCAGCTGTGTGACTTCAAGGGAGTCACTTGCTCTTATGAGGTCTCACTGTCCCCAGCTGTGAAATGAGGGGTTTCAACCTTATACACCCAAGAGTCCCTTCCAGCTCTATATTCTCTGTTAGCAGCAGAGCACTAGGTCATCCTTTCCCCTCTCCTTCCTTTTTCTTCTTTCTTCCAGTCAACCAACATATATATAAATGTTTCCTACCGTGTGTCAGATCCTGCCTATGCCGGAAGCTGGAAACTCAGGGAAAGCAAAACAAAGACAAAAAACAGGAACTTGAGTGTTTGCTGATTTACTGACTGATGTAAATGTGTAATATTCAATTCTAACTCGGAAACTTTTGCTTCAACATATATGCTAACTGTGCAGTTCTTACTACTCTCAATATGTGTAAGAGGTAAAGGAAGAAAATAGTTAAGAGAAATCCTTCAGTTCTGACAGAAACAGCTACAATTATTGTGAAGACAATTCAGGCCTCAACAGGTTTGGCTGAAATTGCTGAGGAGAGTGAACCAGTTACCCAGGTGAGACTGGCTGGTAGAAACTGCCATAAACTAGTCTCCTTACAACTTTAAAAACTAAGCATATTTTCCTGGCTGGTGTGGCTCAGTGGATAGAGCACTGGCCTGTGAACCACACAGTCCCCAGTTCAATTCCCAGGCAGGGCACATGCCTGGGTTGTGGGCGCCCAAGAGGAAACTACACATTGTTTCTCTCCCTCCTTTTCCTTCTCTCTAAAAATAAATAAAATCTTTTAAAAAAAGAACAAACAACTAAGCATATTGGTGCCTTCACAAATTAGGGAAAATGAATCCCGTTTTAGAACCAGCTTAAGAGCGTGGCAGGGGACAGTGTGCACAGGGGGCACTGACAGAAACACACCTCTCTATATCGCGGTTCACTTACCACGGCCTCACTGTATCGCGGGATTTTTAAAAATATATTTAATTATTTATCGCGGATTTTTCGCTATATCGCGGGATTTTGTGGTACTGTATACGTATGTTATTAAAGTTATGTAGGTTTAAGAGTGTAGAATAAATGTAAGGTTCCTTCTTTGCGGGGGTGGGGGGCGATCTAAAACGTAATACCCGCGATAAGTGAGGGCATACTGTAGGTAATTTCATTGAATTTGTAATCGCTGTATCTGCCCTTTACAAAAATAGGCCAGTCAGAAACTTAAATGTCTAGAAAATTCAACATTGATGTACAAGAGTGAAGTGATCAATCACTGCAGTCTTCCTTTGTCTTTAGCTTACAGGACACATGAATTCAGAGAATACTCTGATTTTTAAAGAATATTTCCCTGCAGATTGGGGAAGTGATAGTTAATATGAAGGGACTTTGGGATCTGACCAAATGATGAAATAACAAGACAGAACATAGTCACAAGGGCCAGAAGTAAAACTGGGAGGAACGAGTGGACTGGTGCTTGAGGACTATCGGGGTGCAGTTGGAAAATGACACTACTGAGGAAGTTCTCAAAATTCTCCTCATACATATTAGCCAGAGATCTTGATGACATGTGAATCGAGGTCTGCTATTTTTAGAACTTCATTTCTCAAATGCTTCAAGTCTTCTGAAAATGAGCATCACATTGTTGTTAAGACATTAAGAGATTTCAATATTTGCCACTTGTAAAATATCCTGCTTATTGGGTGCCCACTGTGGCTAGATTTATTCTGGATTTTCCCAACATGAAGAATATTCTCACCTTTAAAATTCAGAATGCATCTAAAAATATAGACAAATGTCTTTCAAATGATGACATCAATAGCAACTATTCATAAAACATCTCTCCTTTGAGCAGGTCTTTAGATAAAAACAAGTACAAAAAGATGGTCCTCATTCAAGGCAGAAACCCACAGGTCTTGTGTCCTGATCATAGGACTGAAAAATTAATATTTGTGTGTCAGCACTAATTTCGGATTTGTGGAAACACCACCTATAATGAATTTACTATTTCACATCTCAGAGGCTCGTCAATCTGGCTATTTATATTAATAAATATATTTTATATTATTAAAATATAAAATATATTATATTAATAAAAAATATATATATTTGGATATATATATATCAAAAGCAAGTAAAAAAAAGTTTGTCCAGCAAGTCTCCAAGGTACTAATGAAAAGGGAAAGAAAATAAGTATTAGTTCATAAAAGTTCCTATGTTTTTTATATCAAATTAAGTCTCTTTTTAATCACAGCCTTTAAAGATCTCAACAGTAGGAAGAGAAGCATTTACTCCAATAATAACTGAAATTTTACCTATCGAGTTAAGTGAATTGGAAAGGGGTGGGTAGCATGTATTAGAACCTAACAGTAAATCTTAGACACCAGAAAATTTATAGGAAAAGCACCCGAAGAGTAGGTATCAAGAAATTACATCACGCATCGACCTCAAATGGAATAATCAAGTAGGAACCATCCAAAAACCATCAGCATAATCCAATAGGTTCTAAAACGTCCCCTAAATTGACCTATTCACCTATGAATGAATGTTTATGCTCTTATTCCTCTATCTCTGCTGAATCAAGGAACTTTATTTTTCATATATTTTAGGTGTTATTCAGAATTAATTGGTCCTTTCATCATTTCACTGGGGTATCCTAAATCCATCAGCAAGCACTTGCGTGGACAGGGGGAAACTGATGAGAGAAACGAGCGAGAAAGGAAAAAGGCAGTGAGTGGGTCACATGTGGCTTTTATAAGGTCTCATCTAAAACCAGTCAACTTCAGGGCTACAATCTGGTTAGACATGTAAAAGTCAACTCTTCTGTCCCCCACCTCTCCATGCCTCTTCTTAAAAGAAAAAGCTTGGATCAAAGAGTAAAAACTGCAGACTTTCGTAGGCAGTGTGTCCAATTCTAAACCTTCCCCAAGGAGCACCCTGCTCAAGGGATCCAAGTTCAGACACAGCAACGGAGCTTGAAGGCAACAAATCAGACCTGCAACACCAACTTTATTAACAATTAGGCAACTGTTTTTCTGAAATTTCAAAATTACTCAGTTTGGGAAGGATAAAATTTGTCTATATAAGAAGAAATATTCAAAAATGTTCCGATCCCTTTAGAAGAGAATATAAGCAGAGCTACATGTTAGCACTGTTGGTATATACACCTCCTTGCATACAAACGGCCCCTACCCCAAATAAGGTAGTTACATATAAACAGTCGTGATATAGATCTATGTCATGGCTTTGCTATTTCTTTGGTCTGAGAAAGATATTGGGGCTCATGTTTAAACAAATAAAAGGATCAACTGAAACAATTATTACATTTTATTTAAAGGTTTTAGAAGATGAATGGCAGAACTCAGAGACGTTCTCTAAATCACTGTTGAAGAACTTTTTAAAAAAGAGAATGCCAAAAAACTTCCAGAAAGATGATACCCTTTTAGTCTCTCAAATTTTCAGGGCAAAAAGGAGGCTTAAGATATAAAGGGTAAATCTGTATTTATAAACATGCTAAAGAATACATTAAAAACAAAAAGAATAAGGAAAAATATACCATGCCTGACAGGTTAAATCCCATTATAAATGAACATCATTTCTCTGGGACTCTACAGTCCACTGCAACAATATTCAAACAACAAAAACCCCAGTACTGAAAGTGCTTCAACACTCCTTGGAGCTGCCTCTTACAGAATTTATCCTGCATGTGGGATATGCATGAAAAACATCCTGTAGAGACTCAGAATTTCTGCAGACATAAACCGTTTCTCTGAATGGCACTTTTTAGTCTTGAATCCAGTTCAGTGGAGGTCAACTTCAACTTGAAGCTTGTCATCTTGGGGTGGGAGAGCACTCTGAAGCCGAAGGGCACATCGATAGTTAATTTGTGTGGCCATGAGTATATTCTATAAGTTTCCCCTCAATGCCAACTATCTCCTGAGAATTAAAGAACAGATGAAACTTCCTAACCAATTCCAAGAATTTTTGTAATAAAGGGCAATCTTTATGGAGTTTATACATGCTCAGTTTCTTAAAGTCATAGATTTTATTAAAAAAAGAAAGTGCGTGGCATCAACAGATCAAGCACATGAATTCTGAAATACTAAAGCACTTTTTCTCTTGCTTAACAATCAATTATATCCATGAGCTGCAAAACCATATCCTTGACAAAATTGTTAGTGTTTTGCATGGTCAAAGAAAAGACTAGTATTTTTGCCTGAGTGTCCCACTAACCTTTACCTAGAGATAATACTTTTGAACGTTCTTTAAAAAGTTCTTTTCAAATAACTTATTAATTATAACAACTGGGAAGAGCAGTGTGAGAATCTGAATACTTCAGCCAAACAGTGAAGGCAACAAGCTTCCTGTACAACTGTTATCCTGCCTGAATTTTTATGTACTGAAATAACTCTTCTCCCTCACTTCTGCAAGGCTACCCAGGACAGAGTGGCATTTCTCAGCCATCACAGGTCTCAGGTCAATCTTCTCTGTTCTTCAGTGTTCTGACAAAGGCTTCTGGCCCTGCAGCTCACGCCTCCGGTAATTCAGTCTTGTTCTCAATGAGCGAGATCTCCAGCACAGGTAAGAGTAGCTGAAAGGCATCCTGAACGTAGGAAGCACTATTTGATGCCTGTCAGGATTGAAAAAAAAAGAAAGAAAAAGAAAAATATCGGTCACTTAAAAGAAAAACTATACCACAAGACAACAACAACAAAAAAGATTAATTTTTATAAATCTAATTACATCTATAGCCTGGCAAATAAGGGCAGACTTAACCATTTCAGTAAAGTCACAGGGGAAAGAATGATCTAGCTCTTAAGATGATATCAAAGCACCAAAAGAAAGTGTCAGCATTTTTGTCCAACTTGCCCATCAGAAATAATAGCCATTCTTTGGCATCCTGCTCAAATTTGACATTCAAAGCTTATTTATTCCTTGACTGAGTGGGAAGATCATCTCATAGCATTTTAGTCAGTTACTCAAAGAGGATTTCACAAGGCTATAAATCCCACACCAATATTATTTCCAGCCCATTGTGATCATTCTTTTATGGACTTAACACAATCAATGAACAAGAGATCGGTGCTCGCAAATATAAACAAGGAATACTGCTTTCAAAGATGATACAGTATAGATGTATTTCTATCTAGTAGAACAAGCATATTTATGAGAAACGTTATGAAATTATGCTCAGAGTTTGCCAGTCTTCCTTTGTATATGACAAATTCTGACCTTCCAGAAGAGTAACAACAGAGTTCATTACATTATGATATAACATATAATTTCAAGGACAAGTGTTTCAAATCTGGAGGCAAGAACAACCAACTCAAAATAGCAATAGAGAACGCATATCAAGTGAGTTTACCTGTTTTGAGTTTACCAATGGCAAGTACTCCTATTTAAACTTCAGTGTGACATGATACCGAATTTTCCAGCCAAACGGAGACCTCAGAGACTATCTAGTTAAATCTCTCATTTTATAAATAAAGATAATGAGATTGCCTAGAAGGTAAATGCCTGGTGTCGGTTCGTCGGCAGCCGTCCGTCTCGAGAGACGATGGTGTAGCTTCTTCAGAGTCTATCTGCACCGCCAAGAATGGCTGTGCAGTCCGACTCGGGAGTGACATGGTATCTGTCTCCTCCCGTGTTGAATCGACATCTTGCGATGACGCTGAAGCTACAGAGCCTGGGCAGGGTAATATGGAGGGTCTGCTGTTGCCCATGCAGCAGACCCCCCCTCTCTTCGCAGCTGAAGGGTCCAAGGGAAAGACGGAGTCGATACAGCTTGGGTTCAGGTGCGCCGCAGGAGTTGCCGGTGTTGACTACAACGTCAAACCGCCTTAGGGACTCCGGCTCCGGATTTTCTGTCGGGGTTTACTCCCTTAGCCTTTCCCCTGAAGAGGTATGCCGCAAGGCAGCGGAGGTTTTTTGGAGTCAGAGTTTTCCTTCTCTGAGAGTTTTCCTTCTCTGTCTGGTGTCGGTTAATACAGCAAAAATCAGGGAAGATCCAGGACAGGACTGGACTCCCAGCTTGCAAACTTCTTTAACCTATATTATTCTGCCATCTACTAGGTCACAAACTTACTTTAAAAAAAAAATTATTTAAGTGATCAGAATAATTTCCCTGACTGGTCAAGGAAAACTGTGCAGCTAAGGAATTAAAGGCATTTCATTGGTGGTGACTTTAAAATAATTTAAAATGTAGCAAAAAAATGTCTTTCTCAATTCATATTAACCAATTATCAAATATATTTTCTCCCCGCCCCAAACTTACACAAATGTTTTTTAAAAATCATCAAACACCTAAATTGTTTACACAATTAATTGACAAGATAAAGAGTTCTTAAAACATGGAACCCAGAAAGTGTCGCCCATGGAAGCCATATAATCCATCATGGGCTCCTTCTGTACCCGCCTTTTCCATGAATTTACACAACACACCTCCTTAAATCTAATGGACTGAGGATTACATAAACATGGTTACCACTTTGACAAAACAAAGCAAATTTCTTGGCAAGAAAACGACAAGACGTTTTGTATTATTTTAATAAACCTCTGCATGAACCTTAGTTCTTTAAGAAGCAGTGCTTGTCTGTTTTTAATTTCCAACCCTTCACGTTTACCCCCTGGTCTCCAGAAGGTGTTTCGTTACTGAGAATTGTCCGTTAACTGCCAAGCAGTAGTCCTAAGTAATAACAACTCATAATTCAACTTTTTCCTGTGCACTTCACCCAGCAGCCTCATCTCTTATATTTTGTAATTAATGAACAGGAAATATTCATCAGATCCACACCATTTTGGTCATATATGCATCAACATGGCTCAACTACCAATCTCGTGAAAAAAACAAAAGCCAAAATATAAAGACTTAAGAGAGTTAATTAATACAAAATGCAATTTTTACAAAATTGTAAAAAACAATTACTACTAACCTCTAGAAATACTGCAGTAATTAATGGATTAAGGACATCTGCCTTTTCTTTGAGCTAGAATAAAGAATACAGTGTTAAATACGCACAGCAGATTAAAGAAAAAATAAACATGGTATGATCCCACTTGGAAACACATACTACACACACATGCATACACACACAACAGATACACATATCCATACATAAATGTAAGCACAGAAAAAGTCTGGACTGAGGGAGAACAAATAGTCATTTCTGGAAGTGCGTTAAATCTCCTTCTTTATATCTTTCTGTGCTGTCCAAATTGAGAAGTGTACACCTTTGTAATTTTTTTTTATTGATTTTAAAAAGTGTTTTCATTTTGGAAGAGAGGGTGGACATGATACATCTGACCAGAAAATGTTAAGAAAAATTTAAAAACAAAATATGCAGGTATGAAACACCTGCTCAAAATACTCAATGGTTTTTAAGATGGCTGTTTGAAAACCATGGAAATAAATACTGCAAATTTATTACTCGCATGTGTTAGCAGCTAATAGTTAGTTGACTTAGTGGGTTAAAGCATATTTATAAAACACATGGAAAGTTTTGGCCTCAGAAGAATAACTTCAGGAACCCAGGAACTCTTTTAAAGAAAATATAAGAGGAAAAAAGGAGCTATATCATTAGATTCTATCTGTAAGGTATAATCTGAATTCAAAAGTAAGAAAGTTAAATTTGGGCCATGCTCTTAACTGAAATAAATCTAAAGGCCCAGAATAACTTTGCTGCCACAATAACACATATGCTTACTATAAAGTAATTTTTACTTTAATGGAGGTATAATCAACATATAACACTATAGTAGTAGTTTCAGGTGTACAACATAATGATTTGGTATCTGCAAATACTGCAAAATGATCACCACAATAATTCTAGTTAACATCCATAACCATACAGAGTAAAAAAAAAATCTTTTTCTTGTGATGAGAACTTTTAAGATCTACTCTCTTAGCAACTTTCAAATATGCAACACAGTATTATTAATTATAGTCTCCATGCTGTACATTACACCCCCATGAGCTATTTTACACCTGAAGTTTGTACCTTTTGACTGTCTTCACACACTCTGCCCACCTCCTCCCCCTACATCTGGCAAGCACCAATTTCTTCTCTGTATTATGAGCTGAATTTACTACAAAGTAATTTTTAGTTGCTCATTTAAAATGTCCTTCATTTTATCCTAATTCATAATTACTGATTTTTGAATCATCTTCCATAGTTTATACACCCTCAGTAAATTATTATAATTCCTTGAAAAAAAAATTTCAGCTTTAACTACAACTCTCCTACTGGCTAGCAAGTGAAAAATATGAGCGTTGCCAGAGTTTAAGGTGCTACTCCTTAAAACTAGAGTCAAACTTTGGGGTTCTTATTTTATCAAGGACTCCATTTCTAGTACAAATACCAGAGAACAGCACAAAACATACTGTAGACTTCATAAAAAGAGGACAAGAATGAGTTGTAACATCAGTTAGACATAAACAAGCTAATCCTAAAATTAATATAGAAAACTATAGGGCCCAAATACGAAAATAATCTTGAAAAAGAAGAACCAAGTTGGAAGACTTAACACTTCTTGATTTTAAAACTTATTACAAAGCTACACTAATCAAAACAATATGGTACTGGCATAAAGGTACACTTAGGGATATGGTGTATATCCATGAAAGAGGATACTATTTGGTAATAAAAAGTACTGACGCAATGTGGATGAACCTCAAGAACAGTATGCTAAGTGAAGAGACCAGATACAAAATACTACATATTGTATGACCCCATTTATATTAAATATCCAGAATAGGCAAACCTACAGACAGAAAATAGATTTGTGTTTCTTAGGGATAGAAGAGTGGAGAGGGAAAGGGAATGACCACTGATGGTATGAGGTTTTCTGGGAAATGATGAAAATAGCCTAAAATTAGATTATGGCAATGGTTGCACAATTCTATAAATATACTCTCAAACCACTGAACTGCACACTTGAAATGGGCAAATGTTATGGCATGTAAACTATAGCTTAATAAATCCGTTTTAAAAACAAAACGAGACAGACAGTAGCGTAATAAGAGGCATGAACTCTTACCCCGGCGGCTGTTAGGCAGGCGGTAAACGCTTTAGACAAAGAGGACAGCTCTTTACACAGCACAACCGTCATCCTAGAAAAGAAGGGAGAGAAGTCAGGAGCTTTCCTTTTCTCTTTCTCTGTTTCTTTTAATAAGCTACATTTAACAACTGTCAGAAGAAAACAAATCCCTCCGGGTACTAAATGTGAAAGAAGAAAGCGTCTAAAGGGAGTAAATATGCCTAAGTCAGCAACCTAATATATCTGGGGACCCATCTGAGTAGGCATTCCTGCTACAAGAAGAGGAGGTTCTCTCCTTGGAAAACCATTTCTCTACAAAATCCTCTAGAAAGTAATGTACTTTCAAGTTAAATCAAATAAAATAACTAAAATTCATTTTAAGGAAACAAGATAATACCTAAAAGATAGTACATTCCATTTAGAAATATAGTTAAAACATGCATTCATTCAACAAATATTTTTCGGAAGTCTTCTTTGTGCCTGATTCTAAGTACTAGGGATGTATCAGTAAATAGGCAAAGTCCCAATTTTCATGGAATCTAACTCACTCGCTAATTAAGGGAGAGACTATATATGTATATATATATGGAGAGATGTGTGCATGTTTACATACACACATATATAGTATACATGTCTATGTAAACACATACACAGATATATAAACATACACACATCCATGTAGTCACACACACACACAAGGTGGTGATATGAGCTAAGAAAACAAAGCAAGTGAAGGATCAGAAAAGAGAAGAAGGCACTATTTTAGACTGGGTGGTGAAAGGAAGCAGCATGTGAGCGGAAACCTGAATCCAGGGAGGGAGTGACTTATGACTGGGAGAGCATTCCAAGCAGTACAAACAGCCATTTTTCAACAGAACAGCTTCTTTGGGGTTCTGAGTTCCCCGTCCTAAGGATATCCAACACAAAGCCAGGCCCCCATTTGTGGGACACTACAGAGGGGCATCAAAGCTGCAGGTGAAAAAGAGGCCCAGAGAGCACCAAAGGCCCCTCCCGAACACAGCCCACTGGACACTCTCTCACACATTTTTTCCTAATGAAAATTCTCGTTATTTAATTAAGAGATTTATCATATTTAGCAACATTCTTTTTTGTTTTCCTCCTATGACTACCTAAATTCTATTATTTTTGAAATTTTTGTTCAAAATCAACAATATAGTGGGGGATAAGTTTAACTCCTAGTCTGCATACCCTGAGCAGATTACTTCTCTTAAGTCTGCATTTCTTCACTTTTAAAGCAGGACTGATCATTTAGAGTTGTTACAAAAACTAGAAATGGTACGTATAAATCCCTTAGCACAGTGCCTGGCATATATTTAGCACTCAGAAACTTAATTATCCAGAACTGAGATTCTTAGAAACATTTTCTGCTTTTACTTATATCAAATTCTATTCCTATTAAGACTAATAATCTGAGAAGAACTAGTTTTCTGAGTAAAAACTAGTTAATAAAAAGGGCAGAATTATAATGCAGACTTATGGCTTAGTAAAAACAAACACCACACTTGGCTACAAACTAACTAAAAACCAAAATGAACAAACCTTTAATATGTAAATGGTACGGTGTGAATAATATGTATCCCGTTCAAAGTTTCTAAAACTTTGGAAATAAGCCAAGAAAACTCTTTCAGCAATCTGCATCACTTAGAGGGATACTTATTACACTTACTGCGAAAGGGTTCTGCTTCTTTCTATAGCTGTCACTTTCTGTTTCCGGCCATGCAGAACCAGAGCTGCTGTTTTGTGAAACATTTCAATTGAGCAGGCAGTCAGTTCTGCTAGGCTCTGGATTGCAAATGCATGGATATCCTGGACAGCAAAACAAAACAAAGCACGGTTTTTTGTTTTTGTTTTAAATCTCAGAAGAAATGACACCACCTTGCTTCCGTCATACGGAAGGATTCAGTATCTGGAAACCCTTCCGGAAACCCCTTCTTCCACAGTCTAACTTTACAGCTGGACTCATAGCTGCAAAAACAGAGGCCTCCCTGAAGTCAGGTATGACAAGGTGACTAATTTTCACCAAAAGATTTAGTGTCTTGTGGCAGCTGCTGGAAAGCCTCAGGACGCCACACATATACCCGCTGTCTCTTTTTCTTCACTCCTTCTTTCCGTCCTATAGCCTGGAACTAAGATGACGCAATCTTGGAACACAAGGTAGAAATTATGGATGGCAGTGGAACAAAATGCAAAGCACTTAGGTCCCTGACTGCAACACCCTCAACACCCCAAATCTTTAAAAAGAGGGGGAAAAAAACCTTATTTGCTTTAGTTACCTCTATTGAATTTTTACTGATTTGTTCTGTTTCTTCTCCTTCCAACTGTTTTTCTCCTTCTTCCTTCTCTTCTAATGGCTTCTCCAGAGATGTCCTGATCCATTCATAGGCTGTATTTCTTGCCTAAATACAAAAAAAGATTATTGTTCATCAACAATTCAATTCAGCTCACCGGGATTACTGCACTGACCAAGAACACACTGGCATCATGAAATCTGGCGCTTTTGATCTCATTCGAACATAACATCTAGCTTTTCAGTACTTAACTCCCTAGACCTCTATAACACGTAACACTGCCGGCCACTCGTGCCTTCCTGAATTCTCTAACCCTTTGGCTTTTTCTTAAAAACGGAGGTACAGTGCTCACTTTTGCAGCACATATACTAAAACTGAAACGATAGAGATTATTAGCTGGCTCCTGTGCAAGGATGACAGACAATTCATGAAGTGTTCCCTATTTTTTTGATATTTCGCTTCCTCTTTCTCCCTGCCTTCCCCTTTCTAAAAATAATAAATAAATAAACAAGCAAACAAAATATTTTTCTAAAACTAAGATATAATTTACGTACAGTGAAGTGTACAGATCTTCAGAACACAACTCAAGAAATGTTTACATGTGTACATGGCTATGTATCTGTGACCTAGATCAAGGTAAAGAACATTCCCATCACCCTAGCAAGGCAAGTCCCCCACACCTCTTCCTAGTCAATATTGCTCAAATGGAGTCTTCCTCCCCTACCCAAAGGTAACCCCTCTTCTGTCTCACCATAAATTCATTTTACCTACTTTTAAAATGCACGTAAACAGAATCACACGTATGTTCTAATTTGTGTCTGGTTTTTTATGCACAACATATTCTCTGTTCAGTTTATTCACACAGTTGTTGCATGTATCAGCAGTCCATTCTTATTTACTGCTGTGGAGTACAGTACTACTATTCTGGTTCTCCCCTCACCCTATGAGCATTCCTCCTCCGTCTCTTGTTATGTACTGGCCTCTTCTGGCAGT
Source organism: Furipterus horrens (assembly GCF_987537825.1). Classification (NCBI taxonomy): domain Eukaryota; kingdom Metazoa; phylum Chordata; class Mammalia; order Chiroptera; family Furipteridae; genus Furipterus; species Furipterus horrens. The sequence goes on from NW_028327180.1 coordinate 85,401,152, forward strand.
CCCTTAAACACCAGCACTACCTGGAGTTCTGGCCTTGGCTCTCCTCTCACGCTCCTGCTCCTCCTCCTCCTCTCCACCCTAATGCAGTGATTTTAACCATTTCACTACCTGCTGCTGACTCCTAAATCCTAATTCCAGCACTGCTCGCTTCTGAAAACAACACATTCCAACTGCCTGCTGGACATATGTATCAGGATAGTCTCTAGGCATCTCACATATAACATGTACAAAATTTAAATTGCCTCTCTCTCAAGTTTTTAATTCTTTTATTCCACCGAGCTTTAGCGGAACAAACATGTATCAGTTACCCAAGCCAACATATGTGAGCTATCCTCGATTCTTCCCTTCCCAGTCAGTCACCAAGATGGCCTGATTTTACTCTATGTACTTCTCCCATCAGCCCCTCTTTATTACCACTGGAATTCAGATGCACTTTGGGGCAACAGCATTCTGACTGGTCTCCCTGCTTCTGATCTGGTTCATCTTAAATCCCTCTTCCATAATGCTACCAGTGATCTACCTAAGTCGAGTTGACCATTCCTCTTTCGCTCAATGGCTCCTCATCAACTAGGTCACGCTCTTTCACATGATTTTAAGAAGTCCCCATGACCTAAACCCTACCTGTCTCTCCAGCTTCATCTCTTACCACTTGCCACCTTATGATCTGATAGAAATGGGCCTATAATGTGTCTGTTCTTTGTCCATCCCCTTAGTCCAGAATGCCCTTCCCATTATATTTTTTTCTTCTAAATCAGGATAGCTCTTAATTTTTAAAAATTTAATCTCTATTGTATTTTTTTTCCATTACCATTTAGTCCCCTTACACCACTTTCCCCCAGCAATCACCACACTGTTGTCCCTGTCTATGAATCCTTTTTCCTTTTTGTTTGATCCCTCCACTCAAATATCGTCTCTTCCTGGTAACATTCAAAGGTCTTCCAAGAGATTGGTCATCTAAACAACTCTTCTTTGTATGTCCACCGTCCTCTGGGAATCCCTTCATTAGCACTTACCAAAATGCACTGAAATTCACCATGTGACTACCTCCTTAATAAACTTTGTATAGACTAGCTGTAGTATCTTGGTTGGATATGCACACCCAGTGCCTGGCACACTGCAGAGAACATGTCCTCTTCTTACCTAACCAGCTCCCACCCCTCCTTTCTTTCGCTAGTAGGCTCTAGATTTTTCTCAGCTCGTGTGGTACCAGTGGGGTTGCTTCCACCCTCTGGCTCCAAGGGTTGACAAACAATTCAGGTTTAGCTACTAAACATATTAATCCCCTAGTCCATAAAGCAATTATTAGGTCATGGATGAAAAAGTGACCTAAGCCAGGTGAATGGGCATCAGCCTCAGAACATCTATACAACTAATGGGAAAGGGAAACCTTTCTGTTGGAGTTACTCAACTGGAAAACGTTACCCTGAGGCTTCCAGTAGTCATCTGAGCAACACGTGGAAAAGCTTCCCTAAGACTGAAGTCAAACAGAAGAAAGCAGGTCAGGAGATGGGGACAGGAAGGCTTCTGTGCAGAGAGCCGTGCCTGAAGCCAGTCTCACTCCTTGATTTTAGCTTCTTGAGCTAATGAATGCCCGTTTTTTCTTAAGCCAGTCTGACCTAAGTTCTGTCATTTGCTACTTAGAGTCTTGGTTTCTAAGGAAATGTTTATTGTCATTAAATGAAGGCATCCACTTGAGTAACTTATAGACGAACATGTTCAGAGATGTAACCAGGCAACAGAAATCCAGAGAAGACTGTGAGACTATTCCAACTGAGAATTGAAGGAATCTGTTTTTATTACAGATATAGCATTGGGGCTAAGCCTTTAAGGTAGGGCTATCAGCTATCCATGACCACGACAAAATGTACACCTGCTATTAACGGGTCCTGGAACCTTTCTGGAGATCGGGATAGGAGGGTGAAGAGGCAGCCAGCAGCCCAAGATGCAGTTCTTAGTGTCCCGTTAGCTGCTGACACTGGTATACATGCTGTGTGGGTCGTCGTCGGCAGCCGTCCGTCTCGAGAGACGATGGCGTAGCTTCCCGAGAGTCTATCTGCACCGCCGAGAATGGCTGTGCAGTCCGACTCGGGAGTGACAATCCCTGCCGCACTTGGTACAGGTGAAGGCAGATGGCCGTTGTTGCTGCTGTTGACGCTGCTTCCGCCTCGATCTTTTCTGGACCGCCTCCTCGTTGCGCGCAGCCTCTGCCCGTGACGTACCTTGCCTGCTGTGTGGGTACTGCCCTGGAAACAGGCTTTGACTCAAGTCCCTCTGTGCCCCAGATGTGTAAAGACCACTCAGGTATCGGGCCTAGGCCATGGGACTCTCTCATTTCCACAAGCTAAATGGTCATTATCTGAGTCACTGGGCTCTAAGAAATGGCAACCTCTAGCTTCTTTAGGACAAGGGCCACAAGCCATTATCTCTGGAACATTCAGAGTGCCGCAAACAGTTAAAACCTCAACAGAGGCTAGCCCGTTGGTATCATGAAGACGGTAAGCACTGCCAACTTTGGCTGACCAACCCTGTGCCCTAATTTTAAGCTTTCAGACAATCAAAGCATTCCAAATGAAAACAGGCGAGGATGGCAGATGTGGTGTCCAGGGGAAAGGGAGGGGTACAGAAGTGAGTTCAGCTTGCTAACCTGGGAGAGCAGGAAGCAGGCAGAAGATATGAAACTTCAGAACATACCCTCGATTTTGGTGACATCCTTGCCAGGAATTTACAATCTTACCGTCTTTATCCACTAAATCCATACAAGTAAAAAAATAAAAGAAAATCACCAAGAAGTAATCACTTACCCTGGCAAGTTTCTCTGGTTTGGAGGAGACATGAAGCTGGGAAAAGAGCTCTGTTATCTCTTTGGTAAAGTCTTCATCCCCTAAAAAAAGAAAAAGAAAAAAAGAAAAAGTCCCATGTCAAACATGGCAGAAAGATGGGTGAGGATCATGGGGACAGGAAGGGTGGGGCAAGGGGCAAGAGGAGGAGAAGAGGAACGGTAGTAGCAGCAGCAGTAGTAATAACAGCAGTCACAGTGAGCACGGTGCTTTAGTGCTTACAGAATTCTATTAAGTATTTCAATGAATTATTGCAATGGACTTATAAAAAGTGTTCTTATCCCATTTTTGAGATGAAGAACTACAGCTTGAACAGGTTAATTTATTACCCACAAACCTCATAACAAATTAGGAATAAAATCTTGGCCTTCCTACCCCCAGTTCAAATTCTGTGCTCTTTGTATTACATCCCAGAAGTATAAATGGACAGCTAGTGAAGGCAGAGTCCTAAGCAGGTACTATGTATGTGCTTCCAAGGAAGTGGAATTTAAATTGAGATTTAAGAAAAAAAGAAAGAAAAAAAAAGTATACATTAGGAGAATGGAAAGAGTTTCAGGCACAGAAAGCACGGTTAGAGGTTTCATACAGCTGGAAGAAAGAAGAGGGCTAAAATGAAGCTAGGAAGGTAAGTAGGATCCAGGTAATACAGGGCATTATAAACCATGGTGAGGAATTCAAACTGTTAATTAAGGGAATGAGGAGCCACTGAATGATTTTAAACATAAACAGATATGTCCAATTTAAATTTTAGAAAGATCAACTTTGGCTCCTGGGGGAAGGGGGTGGATTGAAAGCATAACAGGAAGGGAGGCAGGAAGGCTAAGGCAATAATCCAGAGTGCAGGTAAAAAATAATGGATAAAAAGAAAGAGGAAAAGAGATATCAGAATGTTGAAAAGGATGGTAAGGAGGGTGTTGGAATAAGCCTGGTGGGAGACGATGGGGAACACAGGATACTCGCAATAGGGAAACATACATGTAAAAGGTGAGTCAAGATAAAAGAAACAATCAACTCATAAAAACAAATGGCAGAAAATGCTCTTTTCCTCTCTATTCATTTAAATCCTATCCAAAATCCCCTTTGAAGCCTAGCGTAAGGCTTCTCTGTTCTACAGAATGCATAGAGAACTCTGGTACACAGAAACCTTCCAGCGCTAACAAGCTGTATGAGTCTTTCTTAGGTTTATCAGAGCAAGTTATTACTGTTCACAGCAGCTTTTCCTTCAAAATCCTTAGGGGAAAAAAATTCTGTCTTGGCTCTTCTCTCTCTATCTGCCATTCTTTTGTCCTTCTCTTGGCATTTAAGGTGGATAATTCAGATGGCTTAGTGATCCCAGGTATCTGGGAAAAGGGGATCTCACTAAATGATACAACTGTAACTGCTATAATTCATATAAACAACTCCTGATCATATCTTGCTGTCTAAAAATGTAAAACCTAACTCTCAGGCAGGCATTTTGTTTTCCCAGCTAAGCTCAAAATTATGTGAGTGCAAGGGATGAACCTGAATCCATACTGGGATACATGCACCCAGAGGGATTCACAAAATATTCCAATAGAGTGTAGGGGGAAAAAGGTGAAACTTTAATTTATAGACATTTATCTCATTCTTTTAAAAATTCTATTTTAGGGTATACTTTAGAATGTAAATAATAATTATTACAGGTGTATAATTTATAAACACTCAGATATGGATATATTAGATCTAAGTGCTAAGAAAACTCTTACTGCTAAGGGCTGATCAAAAAATGTTTGGAGATCACTGTCATGTAGTCCCCCACAGATCTGAGTATATAAAGTAGCTGTTGCACTAGAATAAGAGTATATAAGGAGGAAAAGGAGACAGGGCCAGTGCTTTGGAGGGACTCAGGAGACAGGCTAATATCTCCCCAACCAGGAAGTCTTCTTCCAAAGCGAAATGATCAGGTGTGTGAGACAGAGGGACAGGGGCTGACAGAAATATAAAGGTAACCGATATACCAGAACCAGGTTCTGTGGTTTTCTCTCCCCTCTGCTACCACCACTTATTTTTTTCATTGAGATATAATTAAATACCAAGGTCAGTGTTGCATTCTCAACCAAAATCACGGGGGAGAGCTGTGAAACAGGGGCATGCAGCACTCCACAGCCATTCTTACAAAATCCTGATCTCTGGCAAATGGGTTGAAAAGAAGAATATCATAGAACACAAATCTGTTTCCAATCTCCCTTTAAAAATCAAGATTTCTGATTACTATGCAAAGCCAGATGTTGACTCGGCGGCGGCAGCCGTCCGTCTCGAGAGACGATGGTGTAGCTTCTTAAGAGTCTATCTGCACCGCCGAGAATAGCTGTGCAGTCCGACTCGGGAGTGACACGGTATCTGTCTCCTCCCGTGTTGAATCGACATCTTGCGATGACGCTGGAGTGTCCTCTCCAGCGAAGCTGAAGCTACAGAGCCTGGGCAGGGTGATATGGAGGGTCTGCTGTTGCCCATGCAGCAGACCCCCCCTCTCTTCGCAGCTGAAGGGTCCAAGGGAAAGACGGAGTCAATACAGCTTGGCTTCAGGTGCGCCGCAGGAGTTGCCGGTGTTGACTACAACGTCAAACCGCCTTAGGGACTCCGGCTCCGGATTTTCTGTCGGGGTTTACTCCCTTAGCCTTTCCCCTGAAGAGGTATGCCGCAAGGCAGCGGAGGTTTTTTGGAGTCAGAGTTTTCCTTCTCTGATGTGCCCTGACTGGAAGATCGAACCCCAGATGTTGACTAAATTGAACAAATCCTGTAATTACACTATGCACAAATAAAGTTTATAAACAACTAGGGATTGTCATACCAGGCCTTGATTAGGAACAATAAAGAAACTTAAGCGAATCAAATTAATTTATGGGTTTCCTGCTAAGTGAGACTTTTAAAATGCAGATCTTTATCTATTTACTTATAACATCCTAAAAATGAAAGAGCCATTATTTGAGTGCTTATTATGTGGCACAAATTACGTATAATATTTCATTCAGTCCTTGTAACAACCTGAGAGGAATTAGCATCCTCTTCTTATAGCTGAGGAAACAGAAGCTCCGTATTAAGTAACTTTCCAAGGTTGCATGGCTCAGTAAATGGCAGATCTTGATTTTGAACCCAGGTCTAACTCTACCTTTCATCCACCATGCTATACTGCCTTCTCAATACCTCAAGAAAGTTTCAAAACCTTACTTTCAAAAACCATTTCTTATCCAGACTCTTTACATAGAGTTAAGATGTCATTTAGCAAAATGTTGCATAACCAGCTAGTCTGACTTCTTAGAACACAGAGCAGAACACAAAGGGAACACAAAAGAAAAAACCATCTCAGTCCAGAATCTAAACATTCAACTTTACTTCCTTCTCTCACAAGAAAGATCCTAGGATTCTCACTCAGTGCACTCTTGCTTTTAATACACAATTTAAATAAGACAAGTTGTTTGGTTTTCTAGCCATAACAGATTAGAAATAGGAAATGAGGTTTAGAGAAGTTATCAGAAGCAAGAGAATTTTAAAATGGGCAGATAAATGCATAGAAGGAAATAAGAACGCACAATTCTAAAAATCAATTATATACATTTCCAAAAGCACAGCAGTTTAGGAGAATTTAACCTAGCAGATCTGAAACATTTTGGTCTCCGGACACCTTTACACTCTTAAAACTTTTTCAGAGCCCCGAAGACTCTTTTTAATGTATGTTATGTATCAAATCAACATTTATCTTTTAAAAATTAAACTAAAATATTTGAGGTATTTGTTAATTTATTCAAATAATAATAAACCCACTAGTCATTAACACAAATAATACAGTGCCCTCATTTATCACAGGTATTACATTCTAGACACCCCCCACCGCGATAGGTGAAAATCCGCGAAGTAGGAACCTTACATTTATTTTATAGTATTTACTGTACAGTACCGCAAAATCCCATGATATAGCAAAAAATCCGCGATAATTAAATATAATATTTTTAAAAATCCCGCAATACAGTGAGGCCGCGATAGGTGAACCATGATATAGAGGGACTATTGTATACTTTTAAAAATAATTAACATACTTTTTAAGAATATTATATCTACCGAAAAAGAAAAATTTTAGTGAGACGAGTACCATGTTTTAGATCTTTGCAAAACTCTTTAATGTTTAGTTTAATGACAGATTTTTAAATCCTTTTTACATTCAATCTGTTCTATGCTGTTTGTTTAAGTATATGAAGAAAATCCAAGCTCATGAAGATATGTAGCTGGAAAGGGGAGAACTATTTTAATAGCCTTTTGAAACAACTGTGGATATTCTTTATTATCACACGAAAACTCAAAAATTGGCTATTTCTTAAAAGGTTAGTGTATTACAATGTGGAATCTGAAACCTTATCCAGAAATTTTTAATTCAGTTACATTAAATTAAAATCCATTAGTCTTTTGCCCATACATGATTTTAAAACATCATGCATTAGTCATTTAGAAAACACTGGTTCTCTGAGTTATCCAGATCTTCAAAATGCTAACACATTTAATTATAAAATATCCCAAAAAGATCAAATTTGTTATTTTCACCACCAACTTAATTGGAAAAATCTGTAAGCACTGGGAAGCTGTCAACTCACCAGAATAACAAATATGTTTTTAAAATCTTAACTTTTGCTTATTTTGAAATTTATCAGTCCCAAATACTGTCAGTTGCTTTCTTTGAAGTGAAGGTTCACTTCATTCATTTTTAAGAAAATGTTTATCAAATATCCTGCTCTGAATAGTCTGTGTGACTGTAATCTTTTCAAGTAAAATATGTATTTCACGGGAAAAAAAATAAACAAGTAGTTCAGCTTAAAACTCAAATAATGCAATCGCTTACCCTTGAATCAATTTCAGGATGCATCACCCAGAATATAAAAAGAAGTGTATTCTAGGGTCAAGATTTAATAAAATAGCCCTGACCGATGTGGTTCAGCTGGCTAGTGTTGCCCTGTAAAGCGAATATTCGCCAGTTTCATTCCTGACTGAGGCAGTGCCTGGGTTGTGGGCCAGGTTTCTGGCTGGGGCACGTGCAAGGGCTGACCAATCAATGTTCCTCTCCCCCTCTTCCTCCCTCCCTTCCCGTTGCTCTAAAAATAAATTTTAAAAAATCTTTTAAAAAAGATTTAATTAAGTAGATAATTTTCACTGCTTCATCAAGTCAAGATCAAACGAAACAGGTACTTTTTTTTTCACTGTGAGTGCAGTGAAAATACATATTAGCACAGTTTAATGCCATTGACTTGATTTCTGCTAAAGCACCATTAATTTTACCTACCACTGCTTCTGCACTATCAGTGCAAGTGTCAAAACAATGACATTTTAAAAAGCAAATAACATCTTGGTATTAAAATGCAGACATTTGACTCGCGGACTGAGTCCCTGAAGAGATCTTATGGACCCAAGGATCTGCAGACCACACTTTTCAAACCAGTGATTTAATCTACTACATGGGTAACTGGCCCTACACGTCCTATTGCTTCATCAAAAAACAAAGGCAAAACTGTATTTCTATGTTCTACTGAAAAAAAAAATCCAGTTAGTATGTAAATATATGTTAAAAATATTTTCAGCTAAAATTTTAAAATAAGTCAAAGGTTAAGATTCAGTTGCTTAGAAATTATGCTTTAAGTAAACCACCTAATTTCCTGATAATTTTGCAAAAAATTACACTTACATTTTCTGAGAGGTGCAGATATTAAAAACATGGTATAAAATATTTTTTGAAAACAAAAAAGACATGAGGGTAAGAGGGCTTGGTGAAAAAGGTGAAGGGATTAAGCAAAAGAGAAACACCTCGTAGACAGACAACAGCATGGTGATTACCAGGGGGAAATAGGGGTGAGGGGAGGCAGGAGAGGGTATAGGTGATGGAACACACAATACAATATACAGATGATGGATTATAGAACTGTACACCTGAAACCTATATAATTGTATTAACCAATGTAACCCCAATAAATTCAAGTAGAAAATGAAAACGACAAACAATCACCCACATTTCGGATAACTGCCGCCCTACATGCCTTAATTCAAGGGGAAGATGGGGGTTACAGGAGCCAGAGCAGCAGGGGAGCATTATGTAGGGTAGAAAAGCTCATAGAGATGACCAGCCAGACTGAGGCAGGAAGCTGACAAGGGCAGCCCTCTCACTGAAAAAGCAGGCAGAGATGTGAGTTCCAAGATCAGATTTGAAAAAGCCAGTTTGGAGATAAGAGGGTTGTGGATGGGGAGACACACACACAAGGCCAACTGCTGAGTCAGGAGGCAAGGTGCAGAAAATCTGCATGAAAATTCTAAATGAAAAAGTAAAATCAGGCTAGTGTAATCAGAGAGAAAATAATTTATTTTAAGGGCAATGCAATGCATTTAAACACACTACATACATCCTTCCCACTGAGATGCTGGGTTTGCCTATTACCTTTATTCTCTTCTTCCTCTTCCTCAGAGAACTCTGCTAGGGAAAATGCTTCTTCCAGTTGTTCCAATTCAAGTTTCAGAGTCTCTAATTCTTCTCCACTTAGAGAATTAAGGATAGATTTCACCTGAATCAATATAATATAAAATAGTAAATAGTGAGAGTATTAAAAAAAGAAAAAAAAACATTCTCACATAAGGAAGACATTATAGATCAAATTAAAGTTAAAATTATGAGCTCACCAGCCAACATAATCTATTTCTTAAGAACCTTAATACAATAGGCTGGTCATTACAGAAAGGTAAAATTTGTACTTCCAAAAATAATATAAAACAGAAATGTCTGCAAATTGTTAGTGCTTAGCAATGGCTTAGAAATTGGGGGGTGGGGTAAAATAGTCTTGAATTAATTAAAAGTTAAGAGTTAACTGGATCTAAATTGGTAGCTCAAGCCAAAGAAATTAAAAAACGGACCAAGGTAAAGAAAAAAATACAATTGTGCTATTAAGACTTCTTTGTTAATTTCCATTTTTTTGTTTAAATTTAGAGAAATAATAGTTGACTCATTCTGTTTCTCACAATTAGTTCAAACATTAGTTTTTAATTTCTTTTAGCATGGTATTCTCAGTCTCAAGGCTCCATCTGAAATTTCATTTTCTAGCTGTACAAAAAGAAACTTCTGAAGGCTATTTCAGTTGAAATTTTTGGTTTAGAATTACCTTTACTTCACTTTCTCGGGAAAGCATCTCCAGAGCTTCTAGATGTGAAATGCCTTGAAATTCATCAAAGAGTAGCCCATAATGAGTTTTCTTGTCCGTTTCCATAGTAACCTCATTGGCAGTGCGGTGCTCTTCTTTCTCCTTCGCCTCTCGTAAAACCTGAAAAGGAGACAGAGGCATTACTCTGAAGCAAGTAATGAGAGCTCAAGGGTGAGTTTTGAGAGTGGAGGGAAGAAAGCTGAGATGGGTAACAGTATAGAGCACTACCCTGTAATTCTTGACACGGTGATTCAGATCTGATAGGCTCAGGAGCTACAGGGAAAACATGATCACACATAATTTGATTCCAGACTGGGTAAATAACACCCAAGGAACCAGCCATTTCTCTAAAAGTTGTTTAAATATTAATCCAATAAACAACTCTGAAAGGGTTTGGCATCTTACACTGCACTGAAAGGAGGCTTCTGCAGGAAGGAAAGAGGAGGGAAAAAAGAACTGGGGAGTTTTCTAAGCTTTAGAGCTCTCCCTCCTCTCCTCTCCACACCCCCTCCCCAAAAACACCTTAATTAAAAAATTATTTAACTCTTCAAAAGTGAATGCTAACAACATCCCAAGTTACAACAGGCAAAAATACAGATCAAAACAGAAACAGGAAGCAAACAGGTAAAGGCAGTACCTGAGACAGAGTAGAATTCCGGTTCATCAGACCCTTGGTTCTTTTAAATCCAGGATCCCCTTCTGCTATTACATCCATCGTCTTTTTCCCAATGAATTCTAAGGCATCCAAACCCCCACTGATAAAGGTCTTTCCCTAGGAAGGAAACACATGCAACCTCATTACAATAATATTGAAAAGAGACACCTGGATGTTTCGACTGTATAAAATAATGGCTTACAATACCAAGTACAAGCAAGAATTAAAGCAACTGAAACAACCATACACTGCCCGTGAGAATATAAATGGGTATAACCTCTTTGGAAAACTGTCCTCACCTACAACAGCTGAGCCTAGGAATATCCTGTGACCCAGCAAGTCCACACATGGTTACATACTCAGCAGACATTCGTACAGAGGTTCATCAAAAGACATATAAGAATGCTCACAGCAGCCTTTCTGTAAAAGCTACAAACTAGAGATTACCCCAATACTCACCATCTGTGGAATGAATAAATATCACATAGTGAATGGAACACAGCAAAGAAAACAGATACACCACACAGACTTCACCATGGTAAGTCATACAAACATAATGTTGAGTTCAGAAAGCCAGACACAACAGAGTACATTTTGTAGGATTCCATTTATATAAAGTTTAAAAGCAGGCAACACTAATCTAGGATGGTAGAAGTCAGGACTAGTTATCTTGAGAGGCAAGTGCGGGAAGCACAGATGACGGGGAGACAGCACAGGGGGGACATCTGATGTACTGTCATGTTGTTTCTTAGTCTGGATGTGTTCACGTTGTGAAAACTCAAACTGAACACTTAGGACTTCACTTTTCTGAAGTGAAACACGTATGTGTTATACGTCAATAAAAAGTTAAAGTTTAAAAGTACTAGCTATCTATCCTCATCGAGAAAAGATACTCAGCTTCCTACATTACCCTTTAAAAATGTTTCTAATCACAGATAGTTTTACAAGTATCTATCATAAATATATTTCTCCTTGCCTAAAAGATGCAATTATGAGGAAAATATTTTTGGAAAGCAGTTTCCTATGGCCACCAAACTCCTAGTCCATAAAATATCATGTACACTGCCTCTCTGTTACATTTCACCTCCTGCTCCCTCCTTTCAAGAAATTTTTCAAGTCGCTCTCACTCTATCCCTAAGATCAAAGTAACTGATCTTCAGTGATCTGGAATGCCATAGAGTAATTAGTCCCCACGGCTTTTCAAGGAAGAGGGAGAGACAAAAGCCAGGTGTAATCATGGAAGGGAGAAGGACACCTTGAACTTTATACTCACTGTGCTGTGAACAGCAGTAGAGATGGTCGAGAATACACCAAACGGTCCAATCACTGGGGAGGAATTTCCATTCTCTTTGGCATTTGTCTCCCCTACAGGAGGGAGGAGATGTGTAAACATGAAGAGATGGTCCATAAATAGTTTTGCTTTGTTAGCACCTATGTGAACTTTTAAAAAATTAGACCCTACTTCCCAAACACAAGGTATTAGCCCTTTTTGTTTTACTTAACTATTTTCCTGTTCTAAAATAAATGGTAAAATAGCTTTTTTTCACTTTCACCTCATTTCAGAAATAAAATCCAGTTTGTGAATAAACTACTGATATAGTAACAGGCTTATACTGTGCGATTCTATTTACATGATCTTCTGGACAAAGTAAACTACAGAGTCAGTAAGAGATCAGTTTGACTGTCAAGACCTAAGAGTAGGTGGATATATGAGGGGATTTTGGGGGATAATGAAAATATTCTTGTATCTTGATTGCCTATACAGTGATTCCTTACTTATCGCGGGTATTACATTCTAGACAACCCCCCACCCCCCCATGATAGGTGAAAATCCATGAATTAGGAAGCTTACATTTATTTTAGTATTTACTGTACAGTACCGTAAAATCCTGCAATATAGCGAAAAATCCGCAATAAATAAATATAATATTTTTAAAAATCCCGCGATACAGTGAGGCTGCAATAAGTGAACCGCGATATAGAGAGGGACTACTATATATAGAAAATATTCTCTACCTGTATAATCACAATGGACAGTGACTATACAGTGTAAACAGAACTACAAGTTTGTCAAAACATGTAAAACTACATGCTCAAAAAGAGTCAACTTTATTGTCTATAAATTATAGCTCAATAAACCTGGCTTTTTAAAATCGAGTCTATTTTAAATTTTATCCTAGGATGGCTGAAGCACCTGGAATTTGCTATACTGGAGAAGTAAGCAGTTTCAGGAATCTACACAGGAGTGTTCTTTGAGTCTTTGGCTAAATACTAAGATATTCACGCACTGGGAGACTCCACGATACTGGGCAAAAAAACTACCATGGAGCTATAAACTAAACCATACCCATAGCTCATGCTAGGCTATGCAACATGTGACTTCTGACCAATCAGCGCTTAACTAGAAAGGCCTAATTAAACACCTTGGAATTAGGCAGAGACTTCAGACAGGTCAGAGGCTTTAGGATTAAGGCTAAACCAGCATTTAAGAGTAATGGCTGCTTCAGACTCACCCCAAAGAAGCTTAAAAACAAGCCTTAAAAGGAGCAGTCTAAGCTACAAATATCTTAACTGCCTGCCAGACAAAACTCATACCCTTTAAAAGACAACAAAATCTACTCAACAACATAACATATGTAATGTCCAACATTCAATTAAACAGTCAAAAGGAAAACTCAAATAACAGAGATAAGCTGTGCCTAATTTATAAACTTTATCATATGTATACATGTATAAGAAAAAACACAGTCTAGGTCATCAAATTTTTTTAAATTGATAAAAAAATAACAGATGTTAAAATTAGCAGACAAGGACACTAAAATATGTATATAAGGAAGTGAGAAGTGGAAGATATAAAAAAGAAACAAATAGGATTTCTACAGTTGAAAAGTATCTGAAATTAAAAAGCCATTGAACGGACTTTACAGCAATAGACACAGCAGAAGAAAATACCAGTGAACTTGAAGACATAACAATAAAAACTATCAACACTGAAGCACAGAGAAAAAAGGCTTAAATAATGAATCACACCTCAGTGATTGTGGGAGGACAGTCACCGGCTAAGAAATGCGTGACTAGAACACTAGGGGGAAAAGCTGGGGACAGAAAAATTGTAGTAAGAGACAATGGCCAAACATCTCCAAATCCGATTAAATCTCATAAATCCATTTGGTCTGATGAATCTACAGCAGAATAAACACAAAGAAAAATACATCCTAATCAAAGTTGATGAAGAGCAGTGATAAATAGAAACTGTAAAAGCAGCCAGTTCCCAGCAGAAAGAATGTAAGCCAGAGCACAGTTGGATGCCACTTTTAAAGTGATAAAAGGGGGAGAAAACTGTCATCCTGGAATTCTATAGCCAACAAAATATCCTCTAAAAATGGAAATAAAGACATTTTCAAACAACCCTGACCAGTGTGGCTCAGTTGGTTGGGCATCATCCAGCAAAGCAGATCGCCAGTTTGATCCCTGGTCAGGAGACACATGCCTGGATTATGATCCCCTGTCGGGGGGCACGCGAGAGGCAACCGATAAATGTCTCTCTCTCACATCGATATTTCTTTTCCTCTCTTTCTCCCTCCCTTCCCCTCTCTCTATAAATAAATAAATAGATAAATAAATATCTGATAAGAAAAAGTTTTCAAACAAAATGTGAGAAAACTCATTGTCAGCAAACCTACACTGACAAGATATATAAAGGAAATTCTTAAAGCTAAAGAAAAATTATACCAGCTGAAATCTTTAATATACACAAAAGAATGGTGAGCATCAGAAATGGTCGTCGTCGTCGGCAGCCGTCCGTCTCAAGAGACGATGGTGTAGCTTCTTCAGAGTCTATCTGCACCGCTGAGAATGGCTGTGCAGTCCGACTCGGGAGTGACATGGTATCTGTCTCCTCCCGTGTTGAATCGACATCTTGCGATGACGCTGAAGCTACAGAGCCTGGGCAGGGTAATATGGAGGGTCTGCTGTTGCCCATGCAGCAGACCCCCCCTCTCTTCGCAGCTGAAGGGTCCAAGGGAAAGACGGAGTCGATACAGCTTGGGTTCAGGTGCGCCGCAGGAGTTGCCGGTGTTGACTACAACGTCAAACCGCCTTAGGGACTCCGGCTCCGGATTTTCTGTCGGGGTTTACTCCCTTAGCCTTTCCCCTGAAGAGGTATGCCGCAAGGCAGCGGAGGTTTTTTGGAGTCAGAGTTTTCCTTCTCTGATGTGCCCTGACTGGAAGATCGAACCAGCGACACTTAGCTCGCAGGCCGACGCTCAATCCACTGAGCTAAACCAGCCAGGGCGATCAGAAATGGTAATTATGTGGATAAATATAAAAGACTTTCCTCCACATTTTTAAACATCTATGGAGTATAAATGAGAAAAAAGTTTCCTTTTTTTTCTCTTCAAAGAATGTTATTTAGACAGTAATCTGGCAAACTGTTATCTAAATTTTATCTGTGAGTACCCTGTAACTCAGCAGTTCCAGGTTTAGAATTTTCTATTAAAAACTAATTGCAAAAAAACATAGGCGTAAGAATATTAATTGTAACACGGTTCATAATGCTTTAAAAATGTGATTAATTATATATTTAAAATATACGTACATAAATGGAATTCCCCGCACTATTAAAAACGATGATGTAGGCATATTACTGACACAGAATGTAATGGGTTTTTTAAAAGGTGGGTCTTTTTTAAAAGTCAGTACGATTACAGTTTTCTAAATGTGCATATTCACATTCACAAAACATTTTGGAAAGATATACACAAAATGTTATTTCTGGATGTAATTCGATTTTTTCACTTACTTGCTTTTAACTTTCTCCCTCTCTTGGTCTCTTTTTTTTTTAACTAAGTTTTTCTTTAAAACACATTATTATTTTCATTTTTTTAAGTGTTTTTTTTTTCTTTGATAAACAAGAATCTCTATGACATGTAACCCACTTTCAAGCTTGTCTCTCCCTCCATCCCTATACAAATCCTAGGTTTCTCTCTTCCCCAAATACCCACATGCCCCCTCACTTTTTTATATTTTATACATACTGTTTCCTTTAACCTCGAAATCCCTGCACCACAGCTTCTCCATCTGTCAAAACCACACCCGTTCTCAAGATCCAACTCAAATATTTTCCTTCATGAAAACGTAAGTTAATTGCTCAAAGTTCCAGCTCCTTTGCTTGAGCCTCAACCACATTTGGCTTCACCTGATCCGTGCTCTGGTTAGTTCTTTCAACGATGGGTTCATCCATTAGATCCAAAATAGAGGGCAGGCACTATGTCTAACTCATTTCCAAGTTCTTGCAACATCAAACACTGTGCTTCTCCCCTGACAGGCACTCTTCCCTTTATTCCCTTTACCTTTTTTTCCCCCTATTTCATTTTACCACTGAAGTATAGACCTTATTTGGTTTGTTCACTGGTATCTCCCCAGCACTTAAAATAGTGCCTCACACAAGTAGACGCAATAAATTTTTGTTGAATGAATTAATAGGCTGAATTGAGTTCAGAAAAATAATCTTCCTACAACAGTTGTGATGTCTGATGCCAGAGACAATGTTTAATTACACTAGGAAGGAAAATGAGCATTTGATGCAAATACAAGCATAAAACAGGCTTTATTCCTCAACCCACTAATGTATTCACTTGGTATAGTTCCCCAGTTTTACAAATGGCAAAGGACTGTGGGGTTCAAAAGCACAAAAGAACAAAGATGGGACACTTGAAGGGTAAACTCAGCAATAGTCTGAATTCTGAGTCACACCATTTATTTCTTATTTCCTTGATTACTGGTCTTTCCTATGATCATCAAGTATATTCACATAGTCTTTGGATCAAACACCCCATCCCTAAAAGAGGATAGAATGATTTCCACTGGTGGCCTTTTGCTTACCTCCAAGATCCGAAAAGAGACCTCCCAGCCACAACATCCTTAGCAGAGGAATTAACCCCCCTCCTCGGGAACTTTAGTTCTCTTTATAAACTCCTAACTCTTTAAAACTCCTTATTAAACTAAAATCTAACTACATGTAACTTCCAGTAGTAATAATAGTTCTCTCTTCATGAGCCACAAAAAACCTCTTCTCCATAGTAGTCTTCAGACACATGAAAAAAACCCACCTGTTCTCCCAATCTCCCTTACCCGCATTTCCAGATTCAGTATCCATTATGCCTTCAACTTTCTCTTTTAAAACATCAGTTTTACCTACCTAGCTCACTCTTTTCAGGATTCACTCGTTTTTTGTTTATTGGTTTTTCACTCCAATTTTTCAATGCCCTTCTTAAAACATGGCTTGTGTGGCAGACATTTGTTAGGTCTTATGGAAGACCTATTATCTATTCAAAGCCATTTCTAATCACTTTTTCCTAGCCAGTTAAGCCCACCTCCTGATTTGGAGATTCATTATAATGACCAAAATTCTCCCAGCATCTCTTATTGCTACAGTGAGAACATGAGATCCTGTTCTAGCCAATAAAATCTGAGAAATATGCTGAGGGCTGCTGGGAAAACTCTTCCTCCCTTTAAAGGAAGGAAAAATGACACTTCCCATCCACTTAGTCCTGACTTTGAGCAGCTGTACTAGAACACGACACCTGGAGCTGCAGGATTACCTGGTAACCATAAAGAGACAAAGAAAATTGCAGAGAGGTCAATGCAGAACCCTGACATCAATGAGTCACTAACTCTGGAATACCCTACTTCTCAAGTTCCTGTGAGAAAAGTAAACTGACTTTTGGTCACATATTGCTATTTGCAGCCAAAGTAGTGTGATGCAGAAGTCACTAAGAACAGTGTTGCAAACTCATTCATGTAGTCCTTTACAGTCATGTTATATCATGTAATCTTGTCTTCCAGCCATAGTTGACCCAAGGACATGTGACCCAAGTTTAGGCTGATATAATTCTTTCTCCTGGGAATTTAAAAGTGGAAATAACTGATACCAAATAGTCTCTGATGGGTAGTGAAGAGACACGTGAGTGGTGAAACGACACAGACTTCTATCAGCCAAAGATTCCAATTTCCCTTTCTCACCAGTCCCATCATGCCCTGAATGTCAGACACTCAATAATTTTCTACAAAAAAAAAAGGAGCTCAACCATTTCATTTTGATACATAATTCTAGATCTTTGTGTTTCTGTATACTGACCTGTTGCACCTTGGATCTCACTTGAAATTTCACTGGGACTAGGGATTCCAAGGGAAATCTCTGCCTTCTCAATGACAGTTGAAATACCTTGTCCTAACAAGAAAAATGATAACATCTTTACATTTAAATACTACTTGGTATTAGTCACCAAAACTGAGCAAACCAAAAATCAAACCCATAGATTTTTAATTTCATTACAGCCACAGGACATGCTGTTTCGATCTTACACAATCTTTGGGAATGTATCCTTACCATAAGAAAAAAAATAATTCATTATTACTAAAGAACAGTTTTATATTAACAAGTCCTAAACATTGACCTTCTAAGGAGGAAATCTGCAAACTCTAGTGGCTGTAATAATCATTACTAATGTGTCCTCAAACTATTAGGTAAACATAAAAATGAACAAAATCACCTTTAACACAGATCTATAGCAAAATACACATAAAAATTAATGAAGTAACTGATGACCTTACCTACTGTGGCTACTGTAGCTGAGGCTGAGGAAAGTAAGGACTTGCCCCAGTTGCCCCAATAGCCCCATCCAGTCTGAGGTACATCGTTGGAAACAGTCTCCTATTTTTCCCAGTAGCCAGAAAAACAAAAGGCAAAGGGAAATTTAAAAAAAAAAAAAAAAAATTAGAGGAAAATAAGAGTGTATAGACAAGGCATCTATCATAATTACTAGCCAAACGTATGGGCAAACAAATATATATTATTTCGCTAAAGAAATGCATTGTTTGACTGACAGATAAATGTAACCTGCGTGTAGGCATCACACAGCAAAGACAACTACTCATTTATAAAACTAAGAATATTATGTTTTATGGTTACAAAAGGAAAGAAATAGGTACAATCCTAAATTGATATTGATTCCAAATTATTTTTAACCCTAACATTTCTTAATCTCAATTTTTAATAAGTACTCTACTTTGTCTGCAGCCTGTGGTGCTTGAACAGGAAGAACTTCCGAAGTTTCAAGGCCACTAGAAGGTTTGGACTCTGGTCTTTTCCTAGTAGAAACTACAGGCTCTGATTTGCTCTCTGGCTTGATATTTTGGTCAACAGACTCAGAATTCTTGGCTGGCTCGGCGTTCCCATCTTCAGTGATGGGGTTTCCTTCAGTTATCACTGGAGTCTCAATATCATCTTTATCTGACATGATTAGATCATCACCTGGTAAAATAAGAGCCCAAGAAAAAATTAATTATACAGGGTTTTTTGTTTAAATTGTTTTTTAAACCTTTTGAGGTTATCACAGACTCACATGCAGGTTTAAGATATAATACAAAGGAATCTGATATACTCTTCACTCAGTTTCCCCCAATGGTAACAATTTGTATAATTAGAGTATAATATCACAACCAGGATATTGATAGCAACAACTGACCAATCTTACTCAGATTTCAACAGTTCATTTAGTGCATGTGTAATTAGTTATATGAAAATTTATCACATATAGATTTCTGTGACCATCACCAGTCAGGATACAGAAACGTTCAATCACAAGGATCCCTTGGGTTATTCTTTTTTAGCCACATCCCATTCTCCTATCTTATGGCAACCACTAAGCTGTTCATCTCTATAATTTTGTCATTTCAAGATGTTACATAAATGCAATCACTGAGTGTGTAATCTTTTAAGATCAATTTTTTTCCACTTAGCCTAAGACCCTTAAGACTCATTGAAGTTGTTGTATCAACGGCTTCTCCTTTTTACTGCGGAGTAATATTCCTTGGTATACCTGTATCTCGGTTTGTTTCATTATTTAACCGTTGAAGAATATCACAGCTGTTTCCAGTTTGGGGCTATTACAAATAAAACAGCTATGAACAGTGATGTACACATTTTTATGAAAACATAAGCTTTCATTTCTCTGGAATAAATGACCAAGAGTACAATCACTGGTACTTACTTAATTTTATAAGAAATTGTCATACTCTTTCCAAAATAGCATTCCCACCAGTAATGTATGAGTGACCAAGTTCTCTACCAGCTTTGGCGGTATTTTTTCATTTGAGCCATTCTGATAAGTAATATCTCACTGTGGTTTTAAGCTGCATTTCCCTAGTGCCTAAGGGTACTGAAAATCTTTTCATGTGCTCATTTGCCATTTGTATATACTCTTCAGTGAAATACCTATTTGTATCTTTTGTTCATTTTCTAATTGGATTTTATCTTTTACTGTTGAGTTTTGAGAGCTCCTTTTATATTCTGGATTCAAGTCTTTTGTCAGATATGTGGTTTGCAAATACTTCACCCCAGTTTGTAGCTTATCTTTTCATCCTCTTTAATGGGTCTTTCACAAAGCAAAACGTTTTAATTTCAATGAGGTCCAATTTATCAATTTTTCCTTTTATACTGACTGACATTTTTAAAAATGGTATTAGTCATTAATCATTCCATCAGATATGATTTACATCAGACCAGCTATTGAATAGCAATGTTAACCAATTCCATTCCTTCCAGAAGTATAGCTCTTTGGTAATTAAAGCCAAGATACTATTGGTGTTTTTACAAAGAGTAGATGCTGGTTTGCAGTATAACCAAATATCACCAAGGCAGAAATAAATGCATCTCATACATACATGCACACACACATACAACATGAGACCTCAGGTATGTATAAGCACAGATTCTAAGTGCAGAATTAGATCCAATCCATGCTATAAGAATGTTTCTAATGTACTAGAAAAAAAAGGCATATGAACAATTAAGGCAGCTTGGAAGGAGCACTATAATTGAAGTATACACAAAATGCTAAAAGAATACAGAGAAAGAAGTCTGCTAGAAACAGGGAATATTACTGATGAATAACGTAACTGGAATAAACATAGAATACTGGCCACAAACTACAATTTTGAATGCCAAATGCAGATAGTTTTATTTGGCCTGCACAGTTTTTAAACATTTTTTTAAATATTAATTGCTAACATTTAAAACTCAAACTTTATTTTACAAATAGAGATTTCTAACTTCACTTGTAAAATTGAAAGATCTCACATCACTGGGCCCACCTTCAACCTAGTAAAAACTAGCTCATGCCAAATAGTTGCTGAGATATGTTAGGGTAGTACTCTCTAGCTCTCCCAAATTTCCACCCAAATCAGCTGACTGTTGATGTTACCTGATTAGCCTCTATATGCATCTGAGCTTGCAACACCTGCTTTAAATAGCACTTAACTTTGACAGAGGAAGATACCAATGAGAGAATTCAAGGGTGTGGAAACAACCCATGAGAAAGCTCAAAGGCCTGAGGTATAACAGCATGGAATATGGACAGATACCAGTGGTAGTAAATATGGCAGGGAGAACAGTGGGAAAGCACAGGCAAGAAAGGTATATTTTTATAAAACGCCATGGATCCTAGGTCATGTGGTTATATGATATACATGCAAGATATATTCTCAAAACACAAAGAAAAAAAATAATCTAGATACAACTACCCATAGACATACCAACCAGGTGTGGAATGGAATACTCATTCATTCATTCATTCACTTACAAACATTTGGTGAGTACCTACTAGGTACCAAGCTCTGAAGGTTGAAAAATAAAGCTACAATTTTTGTTCCCCTTACTCCAAGGGCCTAAAAGGAAAGACTACACAGTTCCTGCATAAAGTTTAATTAATGTTTTATGTACTTGAATATGTACTTTTTTAACTATCTTGTTACTCTCCTTATGCTCTCTCCAAATTAGAACACACAGTAATACCAATATATATTTTAAATATAGCATACTACACATAATATATATAGTATACATACTACATAAGTAATTCATGTAATTTTATAAATAAAAGACTGGAAGGACACACTCTAAAATACTAAACAGTGGTGATCGTGATTTTCATTTGGGTAACACAGATTTAATTATCTAGAACGTGCTAGACATTTAAGTGAGGTGGGAGAAGTCTTTGTGATGCTGGCTGTTTAGTATCATCACCTGCCTTATTAGATGGCTGCACCACCCCTATTCTCAATGGATTCATAATATACCAGGAAAGGTGGGGGAGAGGACTAAATACCAAGTACATGGATTGGCACTATTTAATGCTGTTAAGTGTCCCAAGTGTTCTGTAGTGTTAAGTTTCATAATTGGAGGATAAAGACTCCAAGAACTGGGACATTACAAGCAAAACTAAATGGTTGAAGAGTTTTTTTTAAGGAAAAATGTATACACTTAACAAACATATGCCCATTCCACCCTCCACCCCCCATTTTCTTGGAGAACTTCCAGCCACACAGCTACCAAAATGGAGAGGTTTAGCTTAGTAGCCGAGAGCACGGGCCCCGGAGTTAGTGACTTTCTTCCAACTCTGTACTGCAGTGATTGGGCGGAAGCTACCTCGCCCATCTGCGTCTCCGTTTCCCCGCCTGTAACGCGCGGCTACGAATCCCGGGGCGCCTAATAAAGATTAAATGGCACGAGGTATGTGCAGAGCCGGGAACAGAGACCGGGTAGCAGCTGCTCTTAGTCCTTGTGGTGGTTGTTTACATCGTGACTATCATTATTAACAAGCTGTCTGTAGAGGGACAACAGGAACTCTCCTGTCCTCCCACACACAAGAACAAGTATAGAGTTAACGAGCCCTAAGCTGACAACGTCCCGCCCAGGATGAGTCTGTCTCAAACAGACGTAGCGCTAGAATACCCAAAGCGCTTCCACAGCCTCCGCGGGGCGAGGTGTCCGCCGCCCAGCCCCAGACCGTTTCATCTCCCTCCCCAGCGAACCGGGCAGCAAGGATGCTGCTCCGGGACCCCGCACGCGACCTGCAGCCTCCCAGGAATCCCCGCACCCAGCCGGCGGCCACCCTCACCGCCGCCGAAGACGCCGACGAACTGCTCCTATTACCCCGGAAGTATTCTTTCAGCGCGGAGAAGGCCGCGCCTCTCCGGGAGCATTTCCGGGTCAAGCCGCTCCTGCCGGAAAAGGCCTGGCGTCGTACTGGTGAGTGAGACTCGGCGGGGGACGGTGCGGGGGAGTTGCTGGGTTTCCAAGGCTTGGGTTCGAAGGGTGGGTTAAGGTACGACGTGAAGGGAGTTAGGGTATCCGCGGGTATTTTTCCGGAAGCGTGGCCTGAGCTGCTGGAAGGAGTCCAGCCATCCTGCAGTTACTGAGCGACCACTACCTGCCAAGCACTACCCTGGGCGCTTGGGACAGACACGTTGGTTTAGAGCCGACTGTGGCTCTGCCCTCACGTAGTTGACGTTCTCGTGTAGAGGCCAACCGTGAAACAGAAACCAGGGGAGGGCAGTTGCGGGGCTGCGTGAAAAAGGTGAAGGGATTAAGAAGTACCAATTGGTAGTTACAAAATAGTCATGGGGATGTAAAGTACAGCATAGAGAATATATAGTCAATGCTATTGGAATAACTGTGTACAGGGCCAAGCGGGTACTGGAAATATTGGAGGGGAACACTTTGTAAAGTGTATGATTGTCTAACCATTATGCTGTACACCTTAAGCTAATATAAAATAATATTGAATGTAAACTGTAATTGAAAAAAATTTTAATAAAAATAAAAATTATAATTATAACACGGTAGTCAATACTTTAAAGAAAATTAAGCTGATTAATGGAACGAAGTGAGGAAATAAGCCTTATGAATGTCTGGAGAAGAGCATTAGAGGCAGAAGAAATAGCAAATGCAAAGGCCTTCTGGTGGGAATAAATTTAGCAAGGTCAGGAAAAAGGAAAAAAGCCACTGTGACTAAAGCAAAAAGAGGGAGATGCAGCGGGAGACTTAAACAGGCCAAATCCTGTAGGGTCTATGAGGAAGGACAAGGATTTTGATTTTATTTGGAAAGCAATGGAAAACAATTGAAGGTTTCTATGCAGAGAAATGAGGTGCTCTGATTTACCACTGAGTTTATGACTGACCCCTCCTCGGAAAGAATCACCTCCCAGCGGTGTGAATGCGTGAAACTCAGACTGACAGCCAGGAAGAAAGGCATTAGAGACACCCTCATTGTACAGTCCCGAAAAACTGTCCCATCTGGGTGAGGGACTTGGCCTTTTTAGAACCCAAGGCTTTCCACTACATTTAATGCCTTAAGAATCATGATTTTAATGTCCTTATATGTAATTGTCACTTCCTAAAAGAATCACATTGTTTCACATTTTTATAAGACTCTAATATCTGGCTTAATAGAAGACAGCTAGATTCTCACATCTCCTGCGTTCATTCTCTTATGATTATCACCCATTATGTATCCTCTGGAAAATTGCACCATATTGTGTGAGAAAGAAAGTGAAAAAGGCAAATAATGTCCTAGTATTATTAGGAAAATTGTTTTGAAAATCATATTTAAGAAGTCTCAGGGAACACTGACCAGTGTGGCTTAGTTGATTGGGCATCATCCTGCAAAACAAAAGGTCGCCGGTTTGATTCCCAGTCAGGGCACATGCCTGAGTTGTGGGTTTGGTCCCCAGTCAAGAGGCAACTGTGTTTCTCACATTGATGTTTCTCTCCCTCTCTTTTTCCCTCCTTTCCCCTCTCTCTAAAAGTAAATAAAATCTTTTTAAAATAAGTAGTCTCAGGGACACCCCCCGCCCAGAAGTCCCTATGCCACACTTTGAAATCAGCAAATTACAATATTGTTATGACAATCAAAAGAAATATGAACTTGACTTGAAAGTCATTAAAACTATATGCACATTTAAAATGCTGATGTTTAGGCCTCCCACTTACAGTTGCCTCATCAGTAAGTCTGAGTGAGCCTAAAAAATCTGCATCTTTAACAAGCACCATAGATTAATTTGATGTAAATGGTCCAAGAATTGCAGTTTGAGAAAACAAATTATAGCTCAAATTTACTCTACAGTTGTCTGCCCACTAAAATTTTTTTGAAAACAATAACTGTGTTTTCATATCTTCAGATCTCTCCATTAACAGCTTCCAGAGCCTGAAACTCTGGAAAGTCAATGAGAAGTTTATAGCAAGTACCCTTCTGACTACCAAGTTGATGAGTGTCTAAATTCAAAATGTTGAATCCAATCCTTTGCCAAGGACTGAGTTTTTTAACTGTGTCATCTGTAAGCTTACAGTTTTTTTGGACAGGTAATTGATAGAAGAAGGAAAGTGTTAAGTCTTAGAATGAAATACTCTCAGTAAGCTAGAGGACTGACACCAAAAGAAATCCATCCAGAATTAAGAGGGTAGAGGTGAACATTGAAGTGAAAGGGCTTTTTGAAGAAGTTAAAGTTTTAGTTGGCTGTTGTAGAGAGGGTCACATTTCCACGGACACTGGTCTGGAGGGGTAGGAAGTTTCAAGCAAAAGGAACAACCGGAACCGGAACTTCAGGTGAAAAGTTATTTGGAGAGAATAAGGAGTAAAACAAGTGTAGTTAAGGCTAAGCCATGACAGGGAAGCTGGGAAGATTGCAGGATTTAAGCAAAGAAAAGAATGGAAATGATAATCAGCCCCTAGATAAGGAAACTAAGACCACTAGAGATCATAGCTAATTAGTTACAAGTATAACTGAAGACCAGATTTCTAAATCCATTTACTCCTTTAGCAAGCAATTGTTGTACATGCAGGCACGACTGGGCTCTGTCTAGCAACTCATGTTCTGCCATCTGAATCTACGCCTGGAGAATTATGGATGCTAGACTAGAATTTCAAACTTATCTCATGGGCAATGGAAAATCGCCAATAGATTTTTTAATTGCTTTGACTTTCTTGGACTTGTATTTAGGACCAGTTCTGAGAGAGCAGTGTTTGGGACGTCAAAGGTGTATAATTAGGTTAAGGAGTCCCATTTAGAAATTAAAAGGATAGTGTGATATCCAGGTAGGGTAATATTTCTATGACTTAGGTTAGGGACATAGGACTTAATTGGAAAACACCAAGGAGGTGGACTGATAATAACAATAGCGTGTATTTGTAATGTACCCACATTAGTTCACCTCATAGGGCAGCTCACAATTACCCTATGAGGTGCTTACTATTGATAATGTGATTCAATAGATGTGAAAACTAAAGCCTCTCAAACCCACTGCTTCACCCCATGATAGGATCAGGCACTCTGAACTCAGTGTTCCTAACCTCCAAGCCATAATGATCCTATAACTTTGATCTTGCAAAACTGGAAGAATTGTATTGTGTAGCTACCATTCAAGCTATATATATGCTGGACAAGTAGGTCTGAGGATGAGGGTGAGGAGTTCTGTTTTAGTTATACTGTACTGAATTTTAGATACTGGGGTATTTTTCAAAGTATAGAGGAAAAAATGGTTAAGGAGATCATAAATCAAACCTGTTATATCAGTGTTTTTGTCATTTGCATCCAGTAGCTGCAGCTTGTGGCAAAAAGGATAAAAGTCCTAAGTATAACAAATACTCCTGGGTTTAAAACAAAGCTCCAGTAAACACAGAAGGTGTTTCTCAGTGTGCCAGAAAATATGCTGAAGTTCGAGCCGAGTGCCAAAATGCCAGCTAGGCAGTATGATGGTTCCAAGATACTATTGGGAGCCCAGGGGCTATTTTAATAAGAAACTTTTTAGAAAATGGCCCTCAAAATGGGGCTTTCTTTTTAAATCTTACTAACCCTTTTGTGTTACAGATCCTTATAATAATGCTTCACTATAAGCAGAACAGCTTTATGTTCTTTGCAAAGGATAGAGGAGCTAACAATCTGCTAACAAAATTGGATCTCGATTTGCTACTTCTCCCCTTGGCCAATTCAGGAGGCCACTTTGACCATTTGTGTGCCAGGGGTAGGGGAACTTCTCCATTTTTCAAGTGTAACAATGCAGGCAGAGAAGACTGGATGAGCTGTAAATATAGCCTAGAACACATTTCATTATGGAGGATAAAACATTAGTATCCCAGTACACTTGGAGCGAGAGCCAATACCATCTGGGCATCAGTGTTTTCCTCCCTTTGTGTTATCCCAGAACTACTTCTGCAAACAGCAGTTTCCTCAGCCAACTTAATCTTGAGCCACAAAAACGGAAATCAGCCACATTACTTCCTTATTTACTGCTGTTGAGAATTGGAACAGGATGCAAATATTTCATAGAAATTGGCAGGAACAGCAGCAAGGCAATCTGTTAGGGATGACAGTTTAGGCACTTCTCTTTCTTTTCTTTTTTTTAATGATATAACCAATATTCAGAATGGTTTTGTAGGGTAAAATCTACATTTCTGATTATTCATGAACTTAGAAAAGCTTACATTTACTACACTTAAAAGATGAAAAAGGCATTGGAATAAATTTGATTATTACACATTTCTGTTATTCATGCTGAAACAAGGTAGTAAAAATTCTACCAAGTAACTTCATCCATAAACATAGCATATTTCTTTTTAACTGTTTACCGGAAGATGGCACTTTGATTTTCCTTTTTGAACTCTTTCTTCTTAGCCTCCAAATGTCAGCTGCTGCTTTGAGAATTGGAGGCACGATACATGGGAAGTCCCAAACTTACAAGTGAGTTGTATTCCATAATTCGTGAAGTTCTTTCTCTTGCGTACACAGCACAATGATACTTCTCGCAGTACATCTCACACTGTCCCATACAGAGTCAGCTGTTCTGGCTCCAGGCTAGCTTGTAGATTCCTGAGGGCCTGGGACAGTATGCTAGTTCACCTGAACTTGCCTTGCAGCACCCAGGACTTCATCTTGAGCATGATGAGCCCCTGGCGTTGCTAAGCTGTTTTAAAATCATTACTCCAAAGTGAGTAGGATGGTTTTGGTGAATGTAGTTTTTGTTGCAAGTAGCAGAAACCAATTCACACTGACTTAAGTAAAAGGAAATCTAGTATGAGGAGATAGGTCAAGGGTGTCCTGATCCCAAGCGTGATTTGTTCCCTTACTCTCTTGTCTGCTTCTGTCACTTTTAACAGACACATATCTTTGCCAGTCTTCTCTCTCCCAACTGCTAAATAGCCTCTTATCTCCAAATGGGTTGTGTCTCTTAGTAGCTCAGACCAGAAGCCCTTTGTGTTCAGGATGCCCAGATATGATTACAAAGTACCCGGACTGAGCCTGTCTTTACTGGCTGGACGTATAAGGATATTATGCAACCTGTTGTTCTGCTCGCATAAATTAGTGTACCGAGTTGCTTCTGCCACCTTTGACCTAAGAGCAGTTTAAGGGTGTTCATAGTATTTTTTTCCTAGGCCCTGTCTTACAGGTTTCTCTGATTTCTAGTAGAGGCATACAGCTATGTCTGTTACAGAACAGGAACCTCAAACCTTGACTGCCCGAGCAGTGTGTGTGCCACCCCACGTGTAAGGAGGGGGAGGTAGGGACCCATAGTGAGGACTGCCTGCCTGGTAGCCACAGCACAGCCCTTTTCGCTGAACTCAGTCTCTTTTCTCCTTGCTAGCCATCTCTCCATTTCCTTTCTTGTTTGCACATTCAGTCTTTACTTTTGTGGTTTAAATTTTGAATAAAGTTGAATACAGATGCTTGTTTCTTTAGCGGTGGGGAAAGAACAGTTCTTGAAACCAGGAAGTAGAATTCTGTCAGGAGCCAGAACAGCATGTGTGAGTCTCATTCTCTTCCCCCCCCCCCTTCTCTCTTCCACCCTCTCCCCTTCTCCATCCCTGTTGTCCTTTCTCTCCGCACCTCTTTGTATGTGGCCCAAACCTGACCGCCTCAGCCCCCTATACTCCTTCTCTTCCTCAAATAGCCCTAACCCGCGGTGTCTCAATTCCCAATTCCAGGAACAAAGATTCTCGTGAGTTTAGCCAGCCAGGGTTGGCTTCCCCCTGGGCCTGAGAAGGCAGGGTTCAAAAAAGGGAAACATGGGCTAGGCTTTCCCACCACAGACTCAGGACATAAAAAAACAATGGTAGCCTATTACGTGGTTGGAGTCCAAGCGCAGTTTACAATGCCTGTTTGATCCATGTTTTTGCAAAGTATTTATCTGCAGTGAGAAAAAGAAAAATATGAAATTTAATATAAAAGATCAGAAATTACATAGTGATGAATTCTGGACTTCTTACCACCCACCCCACCCCCCAAAATTTTTAAGTGGTGGGTGATAGTCGGAGTAAGTGTTATGTCTAACTGAAATAATGGATTTTGCTATAAGGTGTAGAATTTAGCACAATATCTGAAAGGACCATCAACAATAATAACGAGTTTATTCAGTGATTACTATTGCCAGGCTCTGTTTTATATATACTATCTCATTCAGACCTCACAATAGTCCTGTGAGAATACATATTATTATTATTTCCCCTATTTTAAAGATGCAGGGAGTGAAGCACAGAGAGATTATTGTCATTAACAAAAGTTACATGGCTGTTAAAATTAGAGCCAAGGTTGGAACCCAGAATATCTGCTCCAGAGTCTGTACTTTGAATTTCTCTGCTACCCTGCCTTTATCAGAGGCCTGCAATTATGATGTCCCAGAGTCATCTTAATCCAAATGGGAATGTGAGTGATAGTTCTGTCGTATCGGAGGTGTTCACACAGTCTGCAGCACCATTAGACAGAGCTGTTGTAGAGAAAATAAGCAAGTGTATTAGTGGTTTCTAGGTGGCAGCCATGGACCCTCTGCCTCAGAATCTCTCAGGAAGCTAATTAAAAACCTTGAACCCAGGGGTTCTTACTCTGTAGATGATTGTGATATTCAACCTGGTTTGGAAACACTATACTTGGTAATCTTTTATTCCCACCATCGTCTTGTAGAACAAGATGGTAAATAAATGAAGACTTTGGGGGCTGCTTCAAGGAATTTCTTTAGCCATCATGCCTTTAAGTTCTTTCAAGATTATTAGCATTGTCTCTTTTAGTGTCAGAGAACATAAGGGCTAGTAAATGCATGTTGGTTTGAATAATTATGATCCCTGTTGCATAACATTCTTTGATTTACAAAGATTCATCACATACTTTATCAAGTTTAAACTAATCTCCATCAGTGAATATTTATTGAGCCTGTGCTGGTTATGCAGGATAGCAATAAAAATACAGTCCCTGTGCTTATGGGGCTCACAGGTGAGATGGGGTATGCTGCCTAGCAGTACAGAGCGGCGTATGCTAGAGCCAGATGTGTAGTGTAGTGAGGGCTGCAGGGGTCGGGGAAGAGCTGTCATGTGTCCGGCTATGTGCTGGCTCCATGTGGGAGGAAGAGCCAGGCCTTGAGAGGAGGGTCAGGGAGGCTGCCGAGGAAGGGATGACGCACAGCAGTAACACACCCAGGAAGCCCTCTCAGGTGGAGACTGTTCATTCCCCTGAAGCTCCTGCGTCTCAGAGCAGAGTCCATTTCTTCCATTTCCCCTTGCTGCCTTGATCCGGGGGGATAGCACCATCCCTGCATTGACTCCACTCTTGACCCTCTCAGTTCTTCGCCTCTTCCTCTTGGACAAGTTGTCTTCCTCACTCACTTCAGCCGGCCACTCCGATTCCCAAAGTCCACCTCCAGTTTTGCTGTTGACCCAGACTGCTCCCCTCCAGAATCAAGAATCCGACCCAGCACTCTCTGGGCACCACCTCTCCTTGCCACAACTTGTAGCTCTTCTTCCTGAGCACCTCCTAACCAGTAACCTGTCTGCCTTTTCACTGTCCCCTGTCCCTTTACCTAGAACACTTCTCCGTTCTCAAATTTTGTTTATGCCTCAGGTCCTGTTGCACATCTCACTTTCTCAGGGAGGCTTTATGCAGTGCGGTTGGTTTCCCGTTTCCCATGTCGGGTGCTCCTGTAGCATCCTCTACTTTCCCTTGGGTAGCATTTAGAATATTTTGTATGTGGGTAGTTAGTGCCTGTGTCCTCTAGCAGCTTGAGCGCCATTAAGGCAGAGACAGTGTCTATAGTACAGTAGGTTGTACATAGTAGGTGCTCAATAAATACTATTGAGTAGATGGAAAGTTTATATCTCTAAATCTAAAATAGTGGTTCTAAACTCAGTGGTGGGCAGAGGTGTAGGGGAAGGAAATGGCAGGATATGAGATGTGGTATTAGATACAGTAGAATTCTGGGGGTTTACTTGTTTTGTTTCTTTTTGTGTTTCTTTTCACGAGAGAGCCCTGGCCTCTTGTTCAGAGCCTTCAGCACATGGCAGTATCTTTGAAAGTTAATGATACTGCTTTGTTATTGTGTTTCTGTGTACACTTGCTGTTATGCACAGATGTGATACAGACTTTCCTTCTAAAATAAATGTATGAAAGTGAAAAAATGAGTTGATTTAAAGAAAAAGCATAAATAATAACTTGGTACATGGATGTAGCAAAAAGTGCATGAAATTTGGGAAATGCTGACTTGGAAGAAGCCACAGGATCACCTCATTAAAGTCCTGGGGGGCACCTGGGCCCAAGTGCTTTGTTTCCTATTGTGTCAATTTAGTGAGGTCTTGGGAGGAAATGAAAATAAGCACATGTGTTCAATCTATTATGTATAACAAAGTGTGCAGTTTTTTTGTTTTGTTTTGTTTTCCTCTAAATAGTCTGTCCTTAAATTTGAAATACATAGAAGGATTCAGAAAATTATTTTCATCATTCAACCATCCTTTCAAGGTCTGATGAAAATCAAATGACATTTACAGCTTATTGTAATTCAGACTTGGAGGAGTTTAATGGCAAAATACAATGATCCATTGCTTTTTATGTTACATTAATAAAAAGCCTTCATGAAAGTATAAAGGGGAGTAAATGTTATTTCCAAAACTAATTATTTTGGACCTTTGTAAGAATAAAGCTAGGTGTTTCATCCCATATTTTACAGAAATGAGTTGAAATTTTTCTTCAAGAGACTAATTTAAAAAAGGAGTCAGATTACCAGGACAATGATCATAATCACTTAAACTCTTAGACTGGGATGTCATTTTGCTTTTTATTCATGCTACTTTACTCTTCTTTTACATTTATTTGCATTTCTACCAACTAGTTATTTAGGTTGTCAATGCCTCCCTTAGCTAATTTCACACTTTGAGCTAGAAATTTGGTGTTCTTACAAATTCTTAAGTGTACTATAATTTGTGTCTTGATATTGAAGAAATGATTAAGGGAACATTATTTTGTCTTAACATTTTTGCCCAAGAGTGTTATAGCCTCAGAAGTCTGTATATGTATATTTATATAGAGAGAGTGGTGCAATTTTCTTTCTAATATTAAACAAAAGAACACCTCAACTGTCTCTGTATTATTTATAGCTAATATATCTATGTACCTGAACTACTCAAATTGTGAGCTCCATGGTTATGATTATGATATACCAGTTGATTTACATTATTGATATAACAAAACAACAGATGGTGCAGGTTGAAATAAAAGATCATTAGCTAAATATTTTAGCCTTCATTGGCTCCATGTTGCATAGAATTTGTCGGAGTGAAATAAAATCATAGGTTTTCAGAACGAGAAGAATCTTAAAAATTGTCTTTATCCAGTTCCTTATTTGACTGATGAGAAAACAAGCCCAGCTACTTGCCAAGGTCGTACAGCCAGTTTGGAGGACCAGAATCTAGGTCTGCCATTTCCCAATTCAGTGCTTTCTACTGTCTCTGAGATTTTTAGGTGGTGTTCTCTCTATTTCCTTACTCCCTGGTGTTGGCACTGATTATTCTAATCAATTTTACATCTATTCATCTGTAGAACATAAAGCTTTACCCCAATATGAGTTTTTGTTGATTAAACTTTATATTTGGCTTTCTTTTAGGTTGGTCTTCACTCACAAGTTTTAATCTTGAAGATTTCAAAATCCATTTGGATCTACCACTTTTTTGGAAAACCCCAACACCAAGCAATAAGTTACCCATTGTACTCTTGTTACAGTATAGAAACTTTCACCAAATCTAAACAGACTTGTCTCCCATTTTCCCATGAAGCCACATTGTTGTTTATTCACTTTAGTGGTGAGTGTTACTGTGCCAGCTGCTCTCGTTTTGGAAGATGTAGGCTTCAACCAAATGGACTCACTGGGAGCAAATCGTAGTTCTTTCAATGTATCATTTCCCCCAGGCTTTGAACTCTCAGCAGGCCCCCACTCAGGTGATGATGTCATCATAGCCAAAGAGGGAGCTAGTGTTTCAATCAGGTGTCTTCTCACAGTCGACCACTATGAAGATGTCCACTGGTACAATTCAAAAGGACAGCAGCTGGATGACAGAGACAGAGGTAACTATGCCAACGTGTAATTAATCAAGGTTACTCATTTCCTGTTCCTTCTTCTTGGTTTTATGGCATATTCAACAAGAAATCTCAAAGGTGAGGTACCAGAGTGAATATTTAACCCTTTGAGTGCCATGCATAACTCAAAATTTGGATCAATATGTAAACTGAGGTACAAAAAAAGAGAACATTGTTATTTACATTTATAGCCATTGAAAAAAGAGTCTCTGGGAGCGAACTGGCGCTTTTGGGAAAATTTGTCAGTGTCGCTCACCATGACATTGGCACTCAAAGGGTTAAAACTTTTGAAAGGCCTGGAGTATTACACTTCTCAGAAAAAGCAAATTAATTATAATTACTTAACCAGAAGAAGAAAACAATATAAAGAATAGTT
Organism: Furipterus horrens; assembly: GCF_987537825.1. Taxonomy (NCBI): domain Eukaryota; kingdom Metazoa; phylum Chordata; class Mammalia; order Chiroptera; family Furipteridae; genus Furipterus; species Furipterus horrens. The sequence continues at coordinate 85,434,428 of NW_028327180.1, forward strand.
ATACCATTAACAGGTGTTCATATGACGACAGCGAGCCATTTTCTCTCCTCTTGGTGAGTCGGTTTCCTTTTTGGTTGAAGGTGGACTCCATGAGGGCGCTGCATCCAGCTGTGCAGGCTGTGCAGTGCACCGCGCCGGGGGGCCATTCACCGAGGCTGTGATGTGGACGGTACAGTATGGTGGCCCTGTGTGAATACAGCAGGAAGGGTTTTGGCTGGACTCAAGTAAATTTATTAAAAAAAAAATTTGCTCAGAAATCAGTTACTAAAAATGTTAGAGGAAATCCAGGGTTTTAGGATTGTTTGTTGTTGTTTTGTTTGTTTGTTTATGATTATAGATCTATGCAAAAACTTGAAGTCCCTCTGAGAATTAGAAGGCCACTAAGGAGGAGCTCTTTAAGCCCTTCTGGCTCATTTTTCCCCCTCCTATTCTATGCACTTAATTTACTTGGAAACAGGAGCATTTCTCTTGTATTTTTTTATCTCCATCTTTAAAATCACACAAACATCATAATAATGTGCCAAGGTTTACTTTTGACCGGTTTTTGACTTTGTGACCCTGTGAACACATCTTAATCAGAATACTGTTTCCTCAACTAGTTTTCTGTTAAGATTTTTAAAAAAATAGTACTTATGTTAAACCATGGCAAAAAGAAATCACTATGAAAAATCTTAGGATAAAGATTAAATCTGGGATTCTTACAAGGTTCACTTTTGGAAAAGGCGCTTTATCTTTCTTGCTAGAAAGATAGTCTAATCTCTTGGAATGTGAAGGATATTTGGTTATTTACATTAGAGTAAAAAACAGAAGAGGGGACAGATGGTGTTTCCTTCTAAAGTATATTATTAAACATTTTAACTGTCAACAAACTTGAGTAACTGGTCACCAGGGGATTTGAAGTGTTTGAATTGTTAGAAAAAGCAATGTATGTTTAACTAGCTTCTTAAGACTATAGACCTATTAAATCAGAATGTCTAGAGCGGTTTCCAGAATGTGTGTTTTGAACATGGCTTGGTGTTCTACATTTGGGCTCACTGAACTAGACTCTTACCTCCTTTGGGCTGTGACCAAACACATCTGAGATTTGAATTATTCAATTAATGTGATTATTACAGACTGTCTGCATAAACAAAGCTTAGGTTAGGTTGAGACCAGCCAATTGGAATGGCAGTTTTATTTTCCTATTTTGCCTTTACTTTGAAAACCACTAGACTAACATTTATCATTGATGCTTCCAACAACAGCTCTAGAAAATTGTATTAAGTTTTATGAATCTCAAGTGAGAGGAGTTTAAAGAGCATACCAGTCTAGGATGAGGTTCATAAATCTCGAGCTGTTATCAGCAGGTGAGCTAGAGAGCTTACATTGTGGTCATAGCACAGTAACTGATGAATGGAGTCTATGTAGTTCATCATATCTTGGATTCCTGGGGTATCCTTTTCATAGCTCCAAGTTCAAAGGATAGAAGTTTGAGGAATAATTGCTTTATTTATAGCTACATATTTTCCTCCTCCTTTTATATTGGTGAAGTGATGGCTCTCAAATATAACTATAGGATTTATATAAATTTTGATAATGAAAAACATAAGCGCAATCCAAAGTGCTTACTAAGAGGTGCCACTAAAATAATCTAGAACTATAGAACCTTGGGGATTAAAAAGGTCTTGAAGATTAGGATTCAGGTGGTGCTTAAGAAGCAGTAGCCTGACTGCCTCTGGGACACCATCTGTAGTCACACCTACACCCCAGATTAGGCCATTGTTCCCATCTTTACTGCCTGTCATAGTTAAAGCACAGGGTATGCTGAGAATTCACTGCAAACATGAACATAAGAAATGTGCAAGCAGAACCAAGTTATTAAAGGATATTGAGTCAAAGTTAGTATGCTTCATTTTTCATACCCTTTTATAGTTTTATGCACGTGTTTCCTAAATGAAGGTACCTTCGTATGTGGCAGAGAAGTGGCATGTTTTAGGTTAAAAGCAGAAGCCCAGGCATCTTAAAGGCAACTTTATTCTCTTACCAAGCTGCTCATTTACCCTGACTTGTGAGACGTACCTTTTGGCATATGCATCCCTTACTCTTGCCAGAAAACCAAGGTGGTATCATCAACAAACCTTTTCCAACAAAACAAGTTTACATGTGCAAGGCATGCCACATCAGCCAATTAGTAACTGAATAAATTCATTAAATTGGTAGGGTTTTTTTTAACAACGATTTTGTCTATTGTTATATAAGTTCATTATGGAAAATAAGCACAGTTAAATAAAAAGAAGAATAAAAATTACTCATAACCTGTCATCCAGAAATGACCATTGTTTTCTATTTGTGAAGCATATTCTTCTAGTGTATGAAATGCGTAGGTAGAAACTGATGTAGACACACATACAGCACACCTCGTTTTATTGCACTTTGCTTTATTGGGCTTCACATAGGTTGCATTTTTTTTTTTTTTTTTTTTTTTTTTTTTTTTTTTTTTACAAATTAAAGGCATGACCTCCACCAACAAAATGATTAGGACTTGCTTTGTTATGATACTTTCTTTATTGAGGTGGTCTGGAACTGAACCACACTATCTCTGAGGTATGCCTATATACATATAAACATTTTTTTAAGATTAGTCCTTTAGTATTATATACACGTACCTGTCTCCCTAAAAGGCTTATTATGTTTAGCAGTGAAAAGGTAGCCATAATAATCATTACTGTCATGAAGGAAGATCTTGATTTCCTTAAGTTTTAAGCTATTTAAGTTCTGATCCTGGACATTGTTAAATGATTTGAACAAATAGCAGAACCTAATAGATGAGTTAAAGTACTCTAATGAAGAAAAGGAATATTGAGAAGCCAGCTGGCATATTTAGTGGTCATATTCTTTATGCTATAATCTTTTTTATTTCTGTTGGGTTATCAGGTGGAAAATGGTTGGTTTCTGATAACTTCCTGAATATCACGAACGTAGCCTTTGATGACCGTGGGCTCTATACGTGTTTCGTCACCTCTCCAATTCGTGCCTCCTACTCTGTCACCCTGCGTGTTATCTTCACCTCGGGAGACATGAGTGTCTACTACATGATTGTTTGCCTGATTGCCTTCACAATCACGCTCATCTTGAATGTCACACGGCTCTGCATGATGAGCAGCCATCTTCGTAAGACCGAAAAGGCTATCAATGAATTCTTTAGAACCGAAGGGGCCGAGAAACTTCAGAAGGCCTTTGAGATTGCAAAACGCATCCCCATCATCACCTCAGCCAAGACTCTGGAGCTCGCCAAAGTCACACAATTTAAGACCATGGAGTTCGCTCGTTACATAGAGGAACTGGCACGAAGTGTCCCTCTTCCACCACTTATTCTCAACTGCAGAGCCTTTGTTGAGGAGATGTTTGAGGCTGTGCGAATGGATGATCCTGATGACATGGGAGAAAGAATTAAAGAGAGACCTGCTTTGAACGCTCAAGGTGGCATCTATGTCATTAACCCAGAGATGGGGCGGAGTAACTCACCAGGAGGAGATTCGGATGACGGTTCTCTGAATGAACAAGGCCAGGAGATAGCAGTTCAGGTTTCTGTTCACCTTCAGTCAGAGACCAAAAGTATTGGGACAGATTCTCAAGACAGCAGTCATTTCAGCCCGCCTGACGATATGGGGTCTGCCGAGCTGAACCCCAACTACAAAGATGGGGCATATGAAAACTGCCAGCTTTGAGCTCTCCTAGTAACTGCAAAAACTGCTTTCAGAATAGGAACCTGTGTCAAGCAGGAAATAACATTTTTACCAAAAGATGACTAGAGTTTTTCCCTCATTCCAATTAAGCACACCAGAATGTGCATTATTGCCAAAATCTTCATAAAAATGCAGCATTTTCCTGTCTGATATTTCTCATTTTCCTCAAGCTTGAGTAGATGATACATATGAAAATTGAAAGGAAGCTCAGAGGTAAACATAATGGGAAAAATGCCACACTAAGAGCTTCGTGGCTGCTTTGGTCATGGTTCATTCATTGACTAGGGCTGGCACATATCTTGAGGCCTCAGTTTTCCTACCAATAACATGAGATATTAAATAATACCTAAAGGTGTTTCTAGCTTTATAACTTCTTACCTATCACCTTTAATCCACTGAAATCTTTAGCACATCTCTAAATAAGCTCTTCCCTGGACTTTTAGTCCCTTTTTATGGAAAGGACCAAGCTGAGACTTTATTCTCGTTTAGATTTCTATACCAATGCCATAGTGCATAAAGATGTGGGTGTTTTCCAGTCATTTTGCCTGTGGAGTGTGCAATTGCATGTGGTAGGTTGAATCTTTTCAGTGTAGCTCATGTCTTTATTGTTATAGAGATATTAGGGAGCTAAGTACTCATTAGTAAACTATTTTCTATGAATAAATTGGTCCTTTGGGGGGATATAGTATGTCTTTTTAACTTATGGAGGTGTCATTGAGCTGGCAGTGATTTCTCAACTGATCTCCAAAAGCGAGCCATTTGTTCCTAAGAAATAGGGTCTTCAGAGCTTCTGGAATAAGAAACCATGTCAAATCATCTGTCTCTGGTAAATCATGGATTTTGACATTTCTGTTAAGAGAATTTCTCAGGCTTTCTTTTTTTAAAAGTACTGGACTCGACAAGAGGGTTCTGTGTTTGGGATCCTATTCCTGGGGGAAACCCAGAGTTGGATTCCTCTTTGGACTTCTGTCAACCTTCTTGCCCTCTGTGGTCTTAAATATGGTGCTAAAGGTTGCATGCATGCCTCCTTATCTTGTTTGTTTTGTTTATATTGTGTTACTGTTGAGGGTTTTATTTTTGTGCTTCAGATAAAGAATTGAGGTAGGGCTGCTTTTGTGGCCTTTCTGGGAAGCACTAACCTGAACTAAGATTAAATAATAGTGTGTAGTGTATGTTACTATATTAAATATATTATTAGATAGATAGATATGGATATGTAGATATTTATATATACATACATACAGATGATCAAGACATAAAGAAGGAGAAAAATTATGGATGATGCCACCTGATTTCAGCTGTTTGTAATAAACATTTTAAAACACTATTTCTTGCCTGGTTGAGATCTGATATAATGGAATTGTCAATACTCTTCAGAATAATTTATTTAGCTATAGGAAGCTTGGTGTCATATAATTTTAAGAACTTGGCAGTGGAGCTCCATTTGGTACTTCACGTTTCTTCATTTGGCTTCTGATTATTGAAGCATTACTTGAACTAGGGGGTCCTGTGGGAAATGTTCAGAGGCGGTTTTATCAGGATTTTAATTTAAGGTTTCAAATAGAGGAAGGTAGGAAATTCAAAGTATGACCAATGGAACTCATGCCTGCCTTTGTCCAGGCTTATCAGAAATACATAATACGTCTGTTCTGGAGAGCATGAGTGAATCAATGTGCAGTTTTATCAGGTAGTGTTATGGATAAATATGATAATGCTGCCTTTTCTGTCTCTCAGGCTGTTTCCATGGAAACCTTCAGAGCCAAACAAAAGCTGCCAGTCATTTAGCCATTTAGCCCAGGCTTGCCTTGGCTCATAGACCTGTATTTCTTTAAGGAAAACTACTTTCATACGTTTGATTATGAAAGCAAGGGCTCTTGAACATATCCTAGCTTGTAGAACACTTTTCCCTTCCCACAATGTTTCTCTTGGAAAATTTAAACTTTTTAAAATCCCTTGTTTGTTATCTTTTCCCCTGAATATTTCTCGGATCTTCAGATGGTATCCCCAACTCTGTCCCAATGTAGCATCTCTGGGGTCATTTCCTAGAAGGTAACGTGTCATATTAAAGAGAATGAATTTACCCCATGTGTTTTCATATTGGACATGAGTGTTTGGAACCCTAAGGTAGACCATATTTAATGAAAAGTCATGGGAAACAGGGCTTTGTAAAAACATAGGAAATGTTGAAAATCCTGTAAGTTCTCACAATATTATATAATAATTAAGCACAAGCTACTTTGGTATATCCTGTGTAAATTATTTTAGAAACATGATGCTGACTTAATTTGGGGGCCAAACTGGATTACTTTGAATATTCCAGGTTATGCTATCATCAATAAGGAATTAAAGTATGACAGAATTCAATCATAGTTGTTATTTCTAAAGCAAGTTTTCAAGAGGAAGGAAATTACTAATATTTTCTGTATCTAATGAAATACTCTTCACATATAATTAGTAGTCTCATTTTATCTTTTTGTAAAATCTTTAACCTTTTGAATTTAAACTATAGTCTAAAAGTCTTTTGATAACTGGTATAATTATCCTTTTATCTTATTGGATTTTATAGTTAGTGAAAGGCCGTGACTCAATAAGATGTATTTGAAATATTTATCTCATTTATAAATTTTGTCTTGTATTTAATGAGCCTTATTGTCTTTATGAAATGGTGGCTTTGTGAAATAAATTTACTGAAAATCAACATGTAAGCATTTTTATAAATTTTTTACCAGCTGAAACCAGGCTGGCATCTTGTGAGCCTATAAGCCTATCCTCAAAGCTGCATCTGTCATGGTAGGTTAAGTCTTAAGTCAGGCCCAGTGAGCATTTGTATTTCCTACCAACTGTCTTCCTTTAAACATCTTGGGAGTTGCTGACCTGGAATGGTTGTGAGAAGGCCTCTGGCTTCTTTGCTTCACATACCATGTATTTTAAAATCAAAGCACACTGCTTTCCCTTCAGTCTTTCAGCCTCAGTGAAGCGCTTGGTCCCGGCCTCTCCACGCCCTGCGCATAGTCTCCTAGATCAGACTTCTGTCTCCTGTGGCCCAGAGTGCCGTGGGAGCATGGCATGCTTGTTTTCCAGGCAGAGTCGAGCCACTGATGGTGCTAGCCTTGTCACTACATGCCAGCAGTTATAATACAAGTATTCCACAGTTCCCGCGCCACCAGTAAGAGCACACAGTCTTTTCTATGCCAGTGAGGTTGAAAATGCTCAGCCTTATACCTAAACTTGTAAGTTCTCAACACATTTCATAAAAGTAAATGAGTATTATTTGGTATGGTTCAGATGATGTTTAAGTGGTCACCATTTTCATGGATATTACATGATAATTTTTGTTCTTTTTTAAAAATCATCCTTGAATGTAAAATATTAAATGTTTAATGTATTATATTTCATTTGTCTTACATCTTCTATAGAGTATATATTCATTTTTACGTGTTATGGAATTTGATGTTAATGATTTTTATTTAAGCAGGCTACCCATTTTAATTTTACAAATATATACTAAGCATTTATGGTTTTGGTGCTATGATTCATACTTACTTCCATGGGTGTCCTGCCCACAGTTACCACGAGAATGCAGTTACCTGGCCATCCTTGCTGGGCCCAAATGCAGCAATTTCCTACTTCTGAAGTGAAGCATTCCTGGCAAAGGCAAGAACTTAAGCAAAGGCCTGTACGTGCAAGAATTTCACACATGTTTTGGAAAACATGTGACTAATATAAAGCTTGTGATGAGCTTTGGCAGGTGGGAGGGGTTTCTCTGTTAGAAGCAAGCAACTGCAGTCCAATGGGAGTGAAGGGTGACGATGGAAAAGCACAGAATCTCAGAAGACAGGCAGAGGCGCAGGTAGAGAGGTGTGACTCGGTACTTAAATGCCATAGACTCCTCAGAATGAAAACAGCTTCTATCTCTGAGGCTAAAGGTCACTGGACTTGGAGTTCTGATTTCACCACTAGCCATGTAACCATGGGACTTGGCCTCTCTGGACTTCAGTAAAATGGGATAGATGATATGTAACTCACAAAATTAGAATTAAATACAGCATCAAAACCGGGTGCTAGCTGTAACATGCCATGTAGTATGAGACTAGTAATCAGTGTCAGCTTTGTTAGCAGCCATGTCCAGCTGACAACTGGTTGCATCTGTACTCAACTAAAAATTTTTCCAGACCTCTTTCAGTTACAAGTGCATTTGGCTACATGCCATAGAAACTGAACTGTGGTGGCTTACCCAAATAAGAGGTTTATTTTTATCACATAGGAAGTCCAGAGGAAAGCAGAACAAGGCTGGTGCAGGAGCTCAAGTCTGGCATCAAGGGCTCAGGCTTCTTCTAGATCCCTCTCCACCTTTAGTATGTGGCTTTCTTCTGCATGGTCACTAGATGTCTTAGATTGGGTTCTTCCAGGAGTCTCCAAGAGAAGGATTCATGTGCAAGTATTTTATCTGGAAGATGATCCCAGGCAGATAGGGGAGTGGGGAAGTAAGACAGAAAAGAAGAAAGCCAATACAGGATGCATAAGTTAGTGGGTTACTGCTGTGGGCAACTGATGTTCATTCCTGCCAAGGACCTCGGAACTCTCTCTGCCCCAGTGAATGTAGCTCATGCCTCAAAGCAGTTCCATTGGTCACTGAGAGCTGCCCCCAGGGTCACTAACGCTGGCACTTCCAACCTGCCACACAGGGAGTAAGGATGGTCCTGTAACCTGCAAAACCCCTCAGGTACAGAGTCACAGGAGCTTTTGGTAGGAAGCCTGTGGTGAATATAGGAATGGTGTCAGTGAGTTAGGGGCTGAGTACCCACGGCTGCTGCTACACAGGATAACTTCACATCTAGCATCATGTCTGTGTTCCAGGCAGGGAGAAGGGTAAAAGGTCAAAGGACAAAAGACACATAACAGCTGAGTCTGTACCTTTTGTTATCAAGAAGGCAAATAGCTTTCTTGAAGCCTCACCTAGCTACTGCTGCTCAGCTGCTAGAACTGGGTTACAGGGCTACCTGAGCAGCAGTTAGAAAGCCTGGGGTGTATTTTTAACTGAGCACATTGCCCCAAAGGGTCCTGTAATTAATAAAGGAGGAAAGAATAGAAGTTATATGCAACTGATATAACAAGGTCATCTTCACATAAATAATAGGAGCAAAATGTGGTTTTGTAGTGCATAAAATTGCAGACCATTTTCCTTGAAGATATCATGATATTTACATGCATGAACAAAGTGAGAATCAGAAGCAATATATTAGGCTAAATCTTCACACTGTCATTTATATTGTCTCCAATACATGTGGATCAAACAGCAGACAGACAAGTTATGGGATTCTGCTGGCACGTAATTGGCTTATCTTAGCCTTTTTGTCCATTCACATATGTACTGACCACCTGCCAGGAACATGGGATGACAGAGCTCCTAGAGGAGAACAAGTTTGGCTTTTCGGAGAAAGAGAAGAAAAAGGCCTGAGTGGCTGGCGAGGGGAGACAGTCAGAAGCAGGCAGGGGCCAGAGGTATGGTTAAAAGATTTCAAAGCTCTTTTTGGCTGGCCCTTGAAAAACATTTCTTAGAAGAGGTACTAGAAGTACCTAATTTGGAAGAGGAGATTTACATATTTAGGGGAGAAAGATCATTCAAATAACATTTGTTTTCTCCTGAAGTCAGCTGCTGGGGGAAAAAAAAAAGATTATGCTAATTTTCTTGAAGGAATTAAAACTCCTTCAGAGCCCCTTAAATTCCAATCATGTTCTTGAGTCTTCATGTTTTCTCTGGAATCTATTGATTAGGAAATATATATGTAAATATACATATGTCGCTCCATCTGCCTAGGAGATCAATGGCTGCAGCCTGCATGCTTATTCTCCCTGGCAGTTCGGAACACTCTGCTTTGCCTCCTGCTCCGCTGTGTGAAAGGGAGGATGCCAGTGTCCTAGGTGATGAAAAATTAGCCTCAAGGGGCCTCCTTCGCATAGAGGAGCCGCTCTCTGGGAAATTGTTTCTAAGGAGAAGGGGCCTTCACCTAGAGGAACTCCCTCTGTGAGATAGTTTTGCTGTGTGCATCTCATCACTCTTTCAGAAACTTCAGGCTGACAGTTGGACCGTGTCAGAAGCTACTTCGCTTAAGCCTTTGACCTTGAACCCCTAAGGCATGCCTATTCAATTTTTCAACGAATGTTTGTTGCACACAAACTAGAGATACTACCCTGAGCAAAATCAGAGATGGTGCATGCTATCTGGGAACTTACAACCTGTGGGAATACAGATCCTAACTCTATGTACAGTGTAGAATTAAAAATGGGGAAGTGTGCTAGAAAATAATGCTATGAGAGCCTAGAACACAGGAACCAGATCTAATTGGAGGTCAGGGAAGAATTCCCTGAAGTAGTGGCTGGTGAAGCAACAGGCACTGCTTGAGGCCTATCCCTGAGCCAGAGACTGGATTAAAGCCATGGGACCTGGCTTACAAGGAATTTATAGCCCAGGTTAAAAAGTAAGATGTTCCTACAATAAACCATCTGAAAGAGCCAGTGTGTCATCAAGTGCTAAATGGATCAGCACTAGATGATAAACAGAAGGACTTAAAAGACGAAAAGTGAGTGGTAGCAGAAGGTGGACAATACTTGGTAGATGACTTGAGATTTCAGATAGATGCAGAAGGATGAATACACTGTGAATAGGGAAGGAAAGGTGTTACTCTGATCATGGAACTCAGAAATCAATGGTGTCCTATTATCTAAGGAGGAAAAAAATATCCAAATTCTAGACCATTCATGATCTGCTCCCAACCTGTCTTCCCAAGTTTATCCTTTGAAGATCCCTGGTATATGACCATGACCTTGGTCAGTGTGGTACTTAGGGATGAAAGTTTGGTTGCCCCTTCTCCACCAGCACTTTTCCTTGGCAACATCACCCACTCTCAACGTTTTAAATACGATCTTCACACTAGTGACTCCCAAATGGATACTTCCAGCTCTAAATGTTCTCTTTCCAACTATGTAGCAGCTCCAACACCTCCCTGCTTGACATTTTTTACTTGGCCAGGCATCTCTAAAAGGCATCTCAAAATTAATATGTTCAAAACAAGTTTTGATTCCCTGCCCTGATAACAAGAGGATACATCAGTGTCGACTCCACCATCTTTTCTTAATAAATGGCACCACCATCTACTGATTGGCTAAGGCCAAAAAACCTGTGTCATCCTTGATTTATTTGCCTCACTCTGTATTTAAAAGGTCAGCGTGTCCTGGTGTCTTATTTCAAAAGACATATCTAATCTCTCCTCTCTACCTCCATTGACACCGGCCTAGTCCAGAAGAACATCTTCTCTTTCCTGTACTGATGAATGGCCTCCCTGAGCCTCTTGCATCTACTTTTGCCTCCAGGTCATCCCTTCTCCCCGCTGCAAGCAGAACGAACTTTCAAAAGCATACATTACGTGATGTCATCCTCCGCTTATATCCTACAGTGCTTCCCGTCCCTAGAAGACAATTCTAGAAAAAAAAACCTATACTCCTTATTATGGCCTACAAGACCCAGTATGAGCTGACTGCTTCCTGTGTGTCTGAGCTCATCACCTGCCTCTCTTCACCCCACTCATGACATCCAGCTGCCCTGACCTTGTTCTTCCTCAAACACACCAAGCTTGCTTCCGCCTCAAAACCTTTGGTTTTGTTTTTCCCTTTGCCTAGAAATATCTTCCCCCAAATGTCCCCTTCACTGGCTGCTTCTTGGCACCCAGGTCCCAGCTCATTTGTCACTATTTCAGAGAGGCCTCCCTAACCACACAACAGTAGGTGCTCCCAGGGTTGGGGTTAAAGCCAGGGTTAAATAATTCTCTAGTAACAATTCTTTTATTTTTATCCTAGTGTTTGTCACTATTTGTCTTAGTCCCTTTGCGCTGCTATAACAGAACACCATAGACTGGGTATATTAAACAATAGAAATTTATTTCTCACAGTTCTGGAGGTTGGGAAGTCCAAGATCAAGGTGCCAGCATATCTGGTGTCTGGTGAGAACCGGTTTCCTTGTTCACAGATGGCTGCCTTCTCGCTGTATCCTCACATGGTGGAAAGGAGTGAGAAAGCTCTCTCTTTTATAAGGGCACTAATCTTATTCATGAGGAACCCACCTTCATGACCTAGTGACTTCTCAAAGGCCCACTCCTAATACCATCACATTGAGATTATGTTTCAGCATATGAATTTGGGGGGACGCAAGCATTCAGTCCACAGCACTATTTGACATTTTTTATTTGTTTGCTGGTTTATTGTCTATTTCCCCCATCTAGAACATCAGCTGCATGAAAACAGGGACCTTATCTATTAAAAGATATTATTTTCTATTATACTCCCAGCAACAAAGCAGACTGTGGCACCAAGTTGGCAGTCACTAAATATTTGTTGCATTATTGATACAGATGGATGGGTCAATGCTGATGAGTTGTATGAACTTAAATCATTTAGCATCTTTGCCTCGATTTACCTCCTTCCCTGATGTAGATGGAAGGTGGCAATATGCTGCTTGACTCTTTTAGAACGCAAAGAAGGTAATCAAGACAAATGAGAAGGTCGAAGGCTTTGCCACTTATTATGAGAAAAATATTGGAGTGTATGGGCAAGGAGCCATTTGAAAGTGGCAATGACAGGCTAATGGAGAAAGAAAGTAATTTGTTTTATTACCCGTGAACCTCCTAGGGACTGAGTAAGATGGGGGAAATTGAAATGTACCCATTTGTAATATAAAAATTCATAAATCCAGCTTCCATTAATTCAAAGTAGAGTAACACTTTGTTTATCTGGCATCAATAGGTACTTTGCTAAAATTCATAAACCCAGCTTACATTAATTCAAAGTAGAATAACACTTTGTTTATTGGCATCAATAGGTACTTTGCTAAGTGTGTTTTATACACACACATGTGTGTATATATATGGGTAATGCTCCCATTGTAAGAAGGTTTTTTTCAATTTGACCATTGTAATGGAAATGGTTTTCAAATGAATTTCAGTGCCACTTTTCTGGCAGCACACTGAACAGAGCATTTTGTCAGTAACTTGAGGACATCATTATAGGTTTATATTTTATATTTTGGTATAAATATAAACTCTGAAATCACAGATGTGTAGAACTGTTATGTTTTCTGAGATCTCTTACGTGTATTGCGTAGGTTTTTCTCTCCTCTCTCATTTACTTAATCACACGTAGAGCACCTGGCACCTGCAGACTCTACACATTGTGATCAACAAGAAAAATGCAGCCCTGCCCTCTTGGAGCCCACAGTGTACTGGGGAAGACTACAGTGATCAAGTAAGTACAGGTGTGGCAGAGGCCTCCCCGGGGAAATGGCCTTGAAGCTATTTCCTGCGGAAGGAGTTGCTCAGGGCAAGAATGTTCCAGGCGGATGGAAAAGCAAGTGCAGTGGTTGTGAGAGCCAAGGTGCATTCATTAGAGCAGAGAGAAGGGCAGCGGGGCTCCGCAGAGTCCTGGGGCCAGATTGCAGGCCCCTCCTCCCCTAGGCCCAGGCTAGGAATTTGAGCCTTCTTTCTACAGACATGTTTTTAAAGAGGGGAGCAGCGTTACACTTCAAAACGTGTTAGAAGAAAATAAAGTAACCACTAAACCTGGTGCTTTCACAGATATTGTACTTTGGTCTAGACGAAGTTAAAGTAAGTGGTACCGCAGTGATCCTCCACCCACAAATTATGGAATTGATAGCTGGTGCTCAGGGGCACAGGGGTAGTGCAAACATCAAGAAGTGGATATTCAGGTTTAGCAAGTGCCAGTTTCAGAAAGGAACCTCCTTATCGGAGGCATGTCACAAAATTGTCCATGTAAGGGCACAGTTACGTTCAGTTCTACATGGCGGAAACAGCTGATGCACACCCAAAGAAGTGTGTTAGTGTGGGCGAACATGCCCTGGGAACAGATGACTGAGTTCCAGCCCTACCTCAGCCACTACCCATACCAGGCCTTGAGCAAGTCTTCCCCCATGGATCTCAGTTTTCTCTCCTCCAAAGTAAGATGATCCTGAAGAGCCCTACCCTGTCTGGAATGTGAGATGCACAGGCAAGAGCTCAAAGGGGGTCATGGGGGCTCCGCCACCTACTCACCAATTCCCTTGGACAGGTTACTTAACCTCTTTGAACATCAGTTTACCTATTTGTGAAAACTATTCATCAGGTGATTGTGAAGGCTAAAATACCTGGCACAGAGAAAGAACTCAGTAAATACTAAGATCACTGTAATTAGCCCACTAAAGCAAGAGCAAGAATTTAAAAATGAATGTATGTTTCCTTGGGGGCGGGGGGCGGGGGGGAGGCATCTTATGAATTAAGAACTCATGCTACATATTAAATGTTTCTGTATCCTTTGAGACTTAGTAACATTTGGGGAAGCATCTGGTAGCACCCATCTGTCCAACATTTGTGCTCTGGAATATTTCCTCTAACAGTTTGGCCAAACTGTGTTTTAAAATGTGTTCAGTTCTGCTATCCCTGGTCTATCTATTCTAGCATGTTATTAACCTGAACTTGCATAGATAAATATAAATTCTGCTAAAAGCCAATGTTTTTTAATTTCTAAAAATCAGTGCAGAAATAAGCTTGCGTGGTTTCTTTGTGGTCTCTTTGCAGATTCCAGGGTGTTAATAACAAGTCCCATAACATCTACTTTTCTTATTGTTTTTAAATAACTGGATTTTAAATGATATGCTTAATACATGCACATTATTTAAAAATATGAACAGTATAAAAGATTTTTAGGTTAAAAAAAATCTTTTCTTTGCTTCCCACTCCTTGCTTCCTCGTTATACTCCACATATATTAGCAGTATTTTATACATTCTTCCAGAAATGTTTTCCCACCCTCCCTTCCTTTTTTTCTATATATATTCTACACGATTGTCTTCATTTTACACAAGTAAGATTATACCATCCTTTTTTCTCACCTTCCTCTCTATATGTATTTAATACCACTGTATTTATTTTTACACAGATAAGACTGTACTGTTCAGATCCTATATCTTGGACATTTTTCCATAGTAATACCTATAGATCTGCCTTATTTTTTTGAGTGGCTGTCCAGCATTTTATTTATGGGATATACCCTTTAACCACCCCTGTTGATAAGACATTTTAGATGTTTCCAATCTTTTTCTCTTATACACATTTCTGTAACATATATCTTTGGACATATGCCTTTGCATACTTGAGGACTCAGAATAGTATTTTTCTGTATGTACGCCAAGCCTGTTACTGCTAACATCAGACCGCCAAAAAGCTCTCCCTCCGAGGCTAGTGGCTGCCTTATTGCACAACATACATACAATCAATACCTTGAAATATATCATTAATCTTTATTGTGAAGATAGATGATAACATAGGAAAGTGCTTAATGAATATCTGATACAGCATTGTTACCTGATACATGGTGGCTATTAGTTATATTGCCTTTATCCTTGCGAATAACCAGTCAAGAATTTATCTCCAAGGCCTGGGGCTAAATATAACTGGAGTCAAAGGGTTGGTATAATATTAGTAAATTTTAGGTGGTACTATTTTTAGCATAATCAGCCATTTATTTAAGAGGAATGTCAAATGAAACAGGAAAGTCCTCTTCAGGTGATAAAGGAAAACCTACAAAGAATTATGTTTCAATATTAGAAATTTTCTCTATGAAATCTCCAAGAAGTGTTGACATTTTCAACAACAAAAATTAATCCATAGCTGGTAGGTTAGTCTGACCATTTGGAGAAAAGGAATTGCCAATCTAAACAAAGTAGTGTTGTTTTTAATCTTAGCAAGCCATAAAAATATGATCCGAAGGAAGGAACCCTGGGATGGAGATCAGGCATTTGGGTTCCATTTACTCATTCATTCATTCATTCATTCAACAAATGTTTATTGAGCATCTGCTAGATTCCAGGGAGGGTTCCAGGTTACAGATGATGCAATGTGATATGACTCCTGCAATTAAATAATCATGTGACCATGGACAAGCCTCTTGCCCTTCTTGGACTTTACCTTCCACGTCTTTAAGGTAAACTGGCTGAACTAGAACTACATACAATGTATCTAAGGGTACCCTCAGATATATTGTTCTGTGCCTCTCCTTAATGTGTTCTTAATGGTGATCACAATGTAGTACAGCGCCAATTGATGTGCGTGGCACATGGGGTACCCCAGAATCCCTCACTGACCAATGGGTACTGTATTAGTTTCCTTAGGCTGCCCTAACAGATTACTACAAATGTGGTGGGTTAAGACAACAGGGATTTATTCTCTCAGAGTTCTGAAAGCTCTAAGTCTGAAGTCAAGGTGTCAGCAGAGCCACGCTCTCTGTGACAGCTCCGCAGAAGGATCCTTCCTTGCCTTGTCCAGGCTTCTGGTGTTGCCAGCAAATCCTCAGTGTTTCTGGGCTTGTAGCTGCATCACTCCTGTCTCTGACTTCGTGGTCACATGACATTCTTTCTGAGGGTCTGTCTGTCACTGGACTAGGGCCCACCCTAAGCCAGTATGACTCATCTGTAACTGCTATTACACCTGCAAAGACCCATTTGCAAATAAGATCACATTCTGAGTTTCCAGGTGGACATGAAGCTTGGTGGTAGTGGTGGGGGTACGCCATTTAACCCAGTACAGATGTTGTTTGCTTTTGCTTCTAGCAAGGATCTGGACTCTTAGGAGCTGGAGAGGTCATTCATCCTGATGCAGGGGGTGGGTGCTCTGTGAGGAAGAGTAGGAAGTCATTTCATCCCTTCTAGCTGAGTACCAAAAATTCAAACATTTAAAATGATGTCCACATGCAGGAAGTTTGGTGGCCAGAATTGGCAGAGCTGGGATCAACGACACTAGCTCTGGAGGTGTTTCCAGGGTGGAACCTCTGCTCTCCCATCTTATTGCCTGTGTGTCTCTGGAAACATTAGTTCATTTCTGAGAGCTCAGGTTCCTTTGCCTGTAAATTGGGAATAATAATAGAACCTCTAATAGCATGGTAGCAAGGAAGTGGTGGTGTGAGGAAAATAATTCATATGTGACATTAAGCACAGTGCCGGGAGCATGAAAATGTGCTTTATCAATGCTTTTGTTATCAAAATATCTATTCATTTTTCCCTGTGCTAGAAGATCTTTTCCAACAGAGATAGAAACATGTTATTTCTCTCATATTAAAAAAAATAAAAACTTTCTTGACCTTATTCTGAACGCTTTCCCTTTATAGAACCATTATGCAAAAGAATTGTTTGTCCTCTCTGTCTCTTTAATTTTTTTTTTACCCATTGTACAGACAGGCCGTTGCCCTGCCCCCTAGTCCCTCCACTGACCTTGTTCTCAGTCACTGTGGCCCCTCAACCTCAATGCTGCTAACCCCAGCGATCAGTTCTCAGCCCTCATCTTACTTGGCCAGTCAGCAGATTGTGGCAGTTCACCATTTCCTCCTTCCTGAAATATTTTTTCACTTGGGTTCCTGGGACATCACTGGGTCTTGGTCTCTTCCTTCCTACACTGAAGTGCCCCTAGGGATCCCTCCAATGTCTCCTTTTTATCTGCACTCCTTCCCTAAGTGATCTCATTCACTTACGGCTTTAAACCGCATCTATCACTGATGGCTCACAAACTTAGATGTCCCACGTAGACATCCCCCCTAAACCGAGTCAGCATCTCCATTTGGATCTCAAGCAGACATCTCCAACTTTACATGTTCAAAATCAAAGTCCTGATTCCCCTCCCGCCCATTCTGTCCATCATCTTCCTCATCATAGCAGGTGCAGACCGCGGCCTTCCCCTTGCTCAGGGTGAAAACCTGAGAGTTGTTCTGGCTTTTCACTTTCTCCTACGCCCTGAATCAAATCCATCAGAAAACCTTCCTAGTTCTAGCTTCAACATCCATCCAGAATCTGACTACTTCTTACCACCTCTCCTGCTGCCTCTCGGGCCAGTAGCCACCATCGTTTCTCACCGTTACAGCCATAGCGTCCCTGCTGAGCTCCTAGAGATTGTCAGAAGTTCCAGTGCCCAGCCGTACCACAGGCTACTTAAATTAGAATCTCTGAGGGTAGAACCAGGGCACAAGTGTGTGTGTGTGTCTTGTTAGATAGTCACTTCTCTGCCCCCAAACTTTCAGGGCCTTCTCATCTTAGAATCAAAATCCAAGTCCCCAGAGTGGCACGGAGGCCTCCCGTGGGCGGTTTTGAGACTGCAGCGTCATCGGACTCCCCTGGAGGGCTTGTTAAAACACAGACTGCCAGAGCCCACTCGCAGAGTTTCTGACTCAGTAGGTCTGGGCAGGGCCCAATAATGTGTATTTTGAACAAGTTCCTAGGTGACTTGATGCTGCTAGTCTGGGGAACACGTGTCTGTCAAGACTCTTGCCTTCCGTGACCTGGCCCCACAACCTCTTAAACAGGATCTCCTGTTGCTCTCCCCTGACTCAGTCTGTTCCAGCCAAACTGGCCTCCTTGTTCCTAAAACAGGCTAAGTGCCTTCCCACCTCAAGGCCTTAAACCTTGCTGTCTCATCCACCTGCATATCCCATCCCATTTTCTCAAGTTCCTCCTAGATGTCACCTTTTCAGTGAGGCTTTTCTGACCACCCTATTGAAAAGTGTTACCCTTCTCCCTACTCCTACTTCTCGCTCCTGCTTTATTTTTTCATAATTTTTCTGAACTTCAACATATATGGAGACATATATGTATGTATATTTTCTGCCCCCCAGACACATACTGAAGTATTTATACTTATGAGTCAAAGGACTTTGTTTTGTTTACTGATATGTCCACAGTGTCTAGAATCATGGCTGGCACACAGTAGGTCTCAATAAAGATAAACGGGCATCAGCCTGTGAGCCAAGTGTTGATGGTTCGATTCCCAGTCAGGGCACATAACTAGGTTGCACGTTATGTCCCCAGTTGGGGGCGCGAGTGAGAGGCAACCACACAGTGATGTTTCTCTCCCTCTATTTCTTCTTTCCCCTCTCTCTACAAATAAATAAACAAACAAACAAATAAATTATTTTTTTTAAGATAAACGGAAAGAATGAAGAAAACCAGAAACTTTAGACAAAAGTGCCTGTAGTTCTACTGATGGCCACGAGAAGCCGCTGTAGTGTCACAGAATGGGCAGGAAGGACCTCCGCGGCAACGCCTCCCACAGCGAACGCTTTTCATACCGAGTCCAGGATGGGAATCAACAGGCAGGTGGCCACGTAAAGCCTTGTGCCAAACGCCACGCCAAGCTGCTGGAGCTGCTCCTGGAGGTTAGCTGCAGTCCGTATCCAATAAGCTTTAGAAGAGAACGCATCAGGGTGAAAGCATTTCAGCAAGTCCTCAGCAGGATTTAGTGGACACCAGCTCCAGGGGCAAGACCGAAGGGAAGGCGTGAAGTTGGCCAGGTCCAGGAAGACACAGACCAGAGTCGGAATTAGATCAAGTGGGGCAGTCACTCTGAATTCAAGTCCAGAAACCAGGTTTCCAAGAATACCAGTGGGGATGGGTGGGGTGAGTGACGGGCAGGGCTTGAATATGAATGCTTCCTTCCTGAACCTGGGATGTTGCAGGGCCCACTCTCGTTTCTCATTAATATAGCCATCTGTCTATCCGCGGGTACATACATGCATGTATACATACACCTAAAGGCTCCCAGAGAACCCACTCTCATTCTCTATGACACAGTAGTAAATACTCTGGGGCTGGGAATTAAAAGACAAGACTTTTACCTCCAGCTGTGTGACTCATCTTACCTGAAGACAGCACATCTGTGTTCCCTTCCTCACAGAATAGTTGTGCTGATCAAAAGATGAAATCTTGTGAGGGCTTCTGTGAACTATCCAAATGTCAGGCTGCTTTTTCTGATGACGGTGGGAATGACTTTCACGCTTGCACAAATGGCACTTGCAATTAGTACAGATTTAGCATCGATCCCACCCAGCTGTGGAATTCAGGGGAGCCACTGGTTTATTCACATGTGCTTTGCATGCAATTTAAGAATCATATTAATTATAATAATGGCTAAAACCATGGAGCCTTTGCTATGGGCCTGTAAACCCACTCCATATTTAATTTCACTTAATCCTTAACAACCAATCTATAAAATAAGGACAATTCTAATCCTATATGATAGAGATAAGGAAATTAAGGCTCAGAAAGGTTAAGAAACTTGACCCAAGTGACCCAGGCACTCTCCTCCTGCACCAGAGCCTGTCAAGTGAGCTAGAGGAACAGTGAAACCTGGCTCCTTTGTGAAATGGTAGCAGGATGTGGTGGACCAGCCTGGGTCCTTAGGGTCAGACTGACCCACTGGGCATCCCAGCTTTGTTACTTCTGAGCTGCATAAACTTAAGCAAGTGAGTTATCCTGTAGTTTCTTCCTCTGTAAAACAAAGATAATATTTTCCTAGAAGGGTTGTTGCGAGGATTAAATGAGATAACACATAAAGCACCCAGCCACTTCTTGTCAAAGTAGATGTCCACTAAATATTGATATTAGTCCACCCCTGACTTCTCATTAAATTGAAAAGCAAAAAGCACTAAGAAGCTAAATGTCTTAGCTGCAGGTTACCCAACCTGTTCCTTTAGATTTTGTGCTCAGTCCTCAGGCCATCTTCAGATAAGATTTTATCTTGACTTTTCTTTTCTCCCTTCTCTTTTAGTCATTCTTGATCCCCCCAAGGTGAGCCCCTGGGAAGGAGGACCTGCCAGAAGCCTTTGCCCTGCCACCCTCCCCTCTTGCTGGCCCTTCTTTCCTGGCCCTCTCTATAGACCAGAAAGAAGAAATGGGACAAGGAGAAATGAAGAGTTCCTTGGTCATCAGGAGAATTAAGGAGAGGAGAAGGGGTGCTGTGCAGGGCGAGATCAGCGGCGTGGGGCACACCTGCTCCCCAGCCAGGAGCCTCTCAGGTGTAAGCCACCCAAGGCACAGCAAGATGGCTTAGTGTGACCCAGTGTAGAACCGCACTGGTCGTAGACCTGAAAAAGACCTCAAAGATTCCCTCATTTTCAGCCAAGCTTCACGCTTGATAGATGAGAAGTCAAGAGTGACTAACTTGCCTAGTCTCACACATTATCAGAGTCGCCCAGCACCCCGGGGTCCTGGATCCCCAGCCTCTTTGAATCCCGTGACCTCACTAGCCTCTGCAGGGTTGTTGCCCTGGAGTTTGGTGGATCGAGGCTGCTGCAGTGGTGGACTTCTTGCTCGGCTGAGGTTCCACTTAGGCCCCAAGGCTTTTTATTTACTGCCTCCTGGCTGCCCAGGACTGCACACTAAGGTAACGTCCTTGGGCAAAAACCCATGTTCTGAAGGTTTCCCTCTGCCCATTTCTCTATCACAGCTTAACCTTTCCTGTATCCCGGCCAATTGCCAAATTCAAAAGGAAATATGAGATGTAGCAAGCTCCAACATGTTTGTGACTAATAATGAACTCAAATGGTTCTGTGGTTGTTTATTCTTAAAAATGGTCTCCTAGAGGAGTGAAACCTTTGCTCAAAGGGGTAAGGCCCTTGTGGTGGAATTCTGATGCAGAACATTCTGCCCAATGTGCCTCCACGTGTGCAAGGGAGGCAGCCCCCAGGCCTGTCCCCAGATGACACTTGCCTGGAGTTAGAGGCATGTGTGGCTTCAAGAATAGCTTAATAATGATCTGGTCTCTCTTCTGGATCTAAGATATTTCTCAGTCTTATCACAGCACATCTAAAGTTATTTATCTTCACTTCCTTGGATTTTTCCTTTAATCTATCTCCCCTTTTCACCCAGTGCCTGCAATCAGAGGGTGAAGGAAGGGTGGGTGAGCTTTGGGAGGATGGTGTCACCCCTCTTTGACTGCTTCTTATTGCAACTCCAGAGGCCATTAAACTCACCCCTTCCTGAAAATCTCAAGCACCAAATCCCAAATGCCTCATTTCTACAAACTTGACCTCTTTCATAAAATGCTTCCTAAGGTCAATATGTGTTCATTATAATAATAAAAATGGTGGTGCCGCCAGCTGTAGTAGATTTCCTTTCCATGTCGTGATTCCCCGGGGTCCTGACGGATGGGGAGAACCCAGTGGTCAAGAGCTGGGACGCCCCTGTTTCTGCCTGCTGGCCTGGCATAAGGACTGATAATGCCTTTGCTCTCACACATGGCCTGGGCTGGAAGATAAGCTCTCTAGTCATCCCATTACAAGCCTGTGCTTTGGAGTTAATTTGACCTGGATTCAGACCTCAGCCTTGCTACTTGGTAGCTGAGTGACCTTGGACAAGTTACTTAAGGTTTTTAAGCTTCAGTTTTCAAATCTGTAGAAAGAGGACCCCGTCAGCCCCCAGTGGATAGGGTCATCTGGAAAAACCAGCCTCACACAGTGCCAAGTCCCTGATAAGAGAGCAGGATGAGTTAGCTCTGATTCCAGAATACAGAACATCCATGTACATTCTCCCCATTTGGGGACTCACCTCAGAGGGGACGTAGAATCCTTTGAGGAGTATTCTACACTAGAACAACCTGGGCTTGTAACCAGACAGACTACCACCCAAATCCCAGCCTCACAACTTACTTAGTCCTGTGACCCTGGGCAAATTTAAATGCTCTTTCTGAGCCTCCCCTGGCTCATCTGCACAATGAGTATTAAAAATTCCAGGAATCCCTGGCTGCTGTGGCTCAGTGGATTGAGCGTCAGCCTGCGAACCAAGAGTCGCTGGTTCAATTCCCAGTCAGGGCACATAACTAGTTTGCACGTCAGGTCCCCAGTTGGGGGTGCGAGTGAAAGGCAACCATACAGTGATGTTTCTCTCCCTCTCTTTCACCTGTCCCCTCTCTCTAAAAACAAATAAATAAACAAATAAATAATTTTTAAAGTATATTTTATTGATTATATTGTTACAATAGTTCCAATTTTTCCCCTTTGCTCCCCTCCACCCAGCACCCCCCTTCCCCGATAATCCCCTCCCTAAGTCCATGCCCATGGCTCACTCTTTCATATATTCTTCTTCTTTTTTAAAAAAATAATTAATTAATTAGTTAAATATTTTAACAATAAAAAATAACAATCCCTCCCTCTCAGACTTAAGAACCTTTACAATCTTATAAAGGACAATGGACGAAGGTCTCGAGCTCCTCTAGCTGCTTCAAGCTGGACATGGTCGTCGTCCTACCTATCCTTGGGTCAAGAAATCCCTAATAAGAGTGGGGATGTGGAGGGGAGGGTGGCCTTCCTACAAGGGGAAAGATCGTGCAGACTCCAGGTTGGTTGGCTGTCTCTGGACAACGGCATGCTTGGTTTAACAGGCTGGCATCCTTGTTGTATTCTGGGGGCAACAGGGTTAAAGGACATCATTCAATCCGTAACCACTAGATGACAAAAGACAGGTATTAATTTTTCAATGTCCCACATTAGGGAAAAGAAGGGCTTCTTTGGAGGAAGGTATGCCAGGTACATCTCACCTGTCCAAAACCCTTTTGCCCATTATACTTAGTTTGGACTGAGGGAAATATTTTAGGTTTCCCCCCTCTCAGGCCTCTGGGCTCTTTCTGTCCAAGCCATTAGGATAGAAAAGAGAAACCAGTTTTAAAGTGAAGCCCACAGACCACTCCGTTCTTCACCAACCCAGCCACTTAGTTCAGCCAAACCAGTGAGTCTCAGGAGGCAGCAATGCAGACAGGATTAAGTGAGGTCTATACGTACAGACAATCACTCAGGTAATGAGATCATAGGCTTATGCCCTTTGAAAACAGAAAACACATGTTAATTTATGTAACATAACCCACACACAAATAAATAATTTTAAAAAAAAATCCCTGGAATTTCATCAGGAGAAAATGAGACAAAGCTATTGGAAAGCACTGCGCCCTCTGTTCAAAATCACTAAATGCTGCTTCCTCTTAGTACAGTTGGGGCAAGTGAGGTGCAGAGAGGTGAGAGGATCCGCCCAGGTACGCAACCAGGGCTCACCAGAGAAACACAGAGCAGGTCTGCCCTCCCACCCCTATCCCTGCACTTTCTACTCTATCTTATGGTCTCTGAGGAGTGACTACATCTTCCCTGCCCCTTGGGTCACAATTATGCCTAAAGCCATCAGCATCATTTCCAACTCCAAATCGCTCCCTCTCTTCTCCTTTAGCTTAGAGATTAGAAACGGGGAAAGGAAGTGTCATGATGACATGCATCTGGCCCTGAGGTTTCTGGACTAGAACCAAGTTTCGTGTTTGTGGAATTGATGTCAGTTTGCTGGCTGTGTGACATTGGGCCATTACTCCACGCTGCTGAGCTGCGATTTTCTCATGTGTAAAAAAAAAAATTATACTCCTTGCAGAATGAGTGGCAACCCAAAGTCATTCTATCTCCCAAACCATGCTTTTAACCTTGATTCCACCTCAAGTTCAGAACCTATTCAGTCCCATGGCCATTTGGGGGACAGTTAAGATGACAGCAGATAGTAAGGATAGAATCAGCATTTCAGGTGTGTGAGACTGACTTCAACAGTTTGGGATGTGAGCTACAGTAGGAGATACGCTGTGTCACGTGACCACTTGGCTTCATAGATTAAAGTTTTTGTCTTTCCTACCTGTAAGCCTTTAGCACAGACTACAGCTTACAGGTCAAATCCAGCCTGTCACCTATTTTTGTGAATTGAATGTTATCAGTTTTGTTTATGCCCATTGGTTTATGTACTGCTTGTGGCCACTTTCTCTACTATGGCAGAGTTGAATAGTTGCAGCAGAGACCATATAAATCACAAAGGTTAACATATTTGCTACCTGATCCTTCATAAGTAAGTTTTGCAATCCTGCTGTGGAGTATAAGGTCATTTAAGTTTTAATAGTGATAGTTACAATAATACCTGACACTATTGTGCACGTGCTCCATGCTAAGTACTGTCCTAAGGGCTTTATATGGTCCATCTAATTTAATACTTACAACAACTCCATGGTACAGAGACTATTATTCCCATTTTATAAGGGAGGAAACAGAGGTAGAAAGAGGTTAAGTTAGTTGCTCAAAGCCTTGTAGCTGGTAAGTGGCACAATTGGGATTCTAATTCAGATCGTGTTAAGTATTAGACTTCCTTAGAAACTTTTACATCCATTTGCCTTTCTTGACCAACTTAGCCACTCATGATATGAGAGACAATTTTTTTTTTTGCTGGCTCATTTATTTATTTATTTTGCTTTCATTTTTTTTTTTCCACTGAGAATTTTTGTTTGTTTGTTTTTCTGTTACAGTTGTCCCATTTTGTTCCCCATTACTCCCCCCACCCTGCCCACCCCTTCTCCCACAGTCAATCCTTACCCCATTGTCCATGTCCATGGGTCATTCAAACATGTTCTTTAACTAGACCCTTCCCCTTCTTACCCCCTTCTCTCCACCTCCCTCCTTGTCACTGTTGGTCTGCTCCTTGTTTACACGCCTCTGGTTCAATTTTGCTCATTTGTTTGTGTTGTTCATTAGTTTCCTGTATTAGGTGATAGCATATGATATTTGTCTTTCATTGCCTGGCTTATTTCGCTAAGCATAATTCTCTCTAGTTCCATCCATGTTGTCACAAATGGCAGGAGTTCCTTCCTTCTTTCTGCTACATAGAACTCCATTGTGTAAATGTACCACAGTTTTTTGATCCCCTCATCTACAGATGGGCACTTAGGTTGTTTCCAGCACTTGGCTATTGTAAACAGTGCTGCTATGAACATAGGGCTGCATAAGTTCTTTTGTTATTTTTGATAGGTACTTATTTATTCATTGTCATTTTTCCCCTTTGTACTTGTGTTCCTCTCTGTCTCTCTTTGTTTCTTCATCTACTTAAAGCAGACACTTTAGCAACTCTTACAATGCTAGTTTGGTAGAGATGTATTCTTATAGCCTTCTTTTGTCTGGGAAACTCCTTACTTCACCTTCCACTTTGAATGAGAGCCTTGCTGAGAGTCTTGGTTGCAGGCCTTTGTTTTTCATTGCTTAGAATTTTTTTTGCCATTCCCTTCTGGCTTGTCATGTTTCTGTTGAGAAATCTGATAATAGCCTTATCAGTGCTCCCTTGTATGTTATTAGCTGTTTCTCTCTTGTTGCTTTTAGGATTCTGTCTTTGTCTTTCAACATTGCCATTTTAATTATGATGTGTCTTGGAGTGGGCCTGTTTGGGTCCATCTTCATTGGGACTCTTTGTGCTTCCTGGACTTGTGTGACTTTTTCTTTCATCAAGTTAGGGAAGTTTTCTGTCATTACTTTTTCAAACAAGTTTTCTATCCCTTGCTCCTCTTCTTCTCCTTCTGGTATATCTATGATATGGATATTATTACATTTCATGTTGTCCTGCAGCTCTCTTAAAACCTCTTCATTCTTTTTTAGTCTTTTTTTGTTTTGTTGCACTGTCTGGTTTTTTTTTTCTACATTGTCCTCCAGCTTGCTGACCCAATTTTCTGCTTCCTCTAGCCTGCTTTTAATTCCTTCTACTGTGTTCTTCAATTCAGAAATTATATTCTTCATTTCGTCCTGGCTCTTATTGATAGCTTTTGTGTCCTTTTTCATGCTGGTGTAATTATCAGTAAGTTCCTTGTAGTTTCCCTGGAGTTCTTTGTAGTTTTCTTTGAGCTCGCTGAGGTCATTGAGTTTCCCTATAATCATGTTTTGAATTTCATGTCTGTTAGTTTGCTTTCCTCTATTTTATTTAGCACTCTTTCTGGGGGCTTCTCCTTTCCTTTCAATAGGGGTTTGTTTCTCTGTCTCCTCATTTTTGTGACTCTTCTTGTTTGTTGCTGCTTCTCAGATTGAGCTTCACTTCCTGGATCTGCCCCTGGTGGTGTCAGATCGTATACCAGTCTGGGCCTAGGCGGCCTGTTGGAGACTACCAGAGATTTACTGCCTTTGTCTGTCTCCTTTGGTTGTTAATCTGTTCAATCTGTGATCAGCCATCAGGTTTAAGCACGGAGGGTGGGGCAGATTAGTTCCTGTGGGCAGGGCTTTGCTTCCCCTCAGGCTGACGCCACTTGGAGAGGAATGGTCTGCCTGCAGTGTGGGGATGAGTCAGCACTGGGACCCGGTTGACTGCTCCTTCAGTTCTCCCCTCAAAGCCACTGCCCCAAATTCTCCCTAAGCATCTCTAGTCCTCTCTGTCCTCCCTCTGCTTGAGCCCAGGGTAAGTGGGTGCCACAATATTTTTGTATGTGATCCGTTTAAAGCCCTGGCTGGTTTAGCTCAGTGGATTGAGCGTCGGCCTGCGAGCTAAGTGTCGCTGGTTCGATCTTCCAGTCAGGGTACATCAGAGAAGGAAAACTCTGACTCCAAAAAACCTCCGCTGCCTTGCGGCATACCTCTTCAGGGGAAAGGCTAAGGGAGTAAACCCCGACAGAAAATCCGGAGCCGGAGTCCCCAAGGCGGTTTGACGTTGTAGTCAACACCGGCAACTCCTGCGGCGCACCTGAACCCAAGCTGTATCGACTCCGTCTTTCCCTTGGACCCTTCAGCTGCGAAGAGAGGGGGGGTCTGCTGCATGGGCAACAGCAGACCCTCCATATTACCCTGCCCAGGCTCTGTAGCTTCAGCGTCATCGCAAGATGTCGATTCAACACGGGAGGAGACAGATACCGTGTCACTCCCGAGTCGGACTGCACAGCTATTCTCTGCGGTGCAGATGGACTCTTGGGAAGCTACACCATCGTCTCTCGAGACGGACGGCTGCCGACGCCGACGCCGATCCGTTTAAGAGCTCTTTGTCTCCAGCTGTTTCTTTTCACAGCTGGATGCTATTTTACTTTCCGCTCTGTTACTGTAGGCTGGGAAGCCCAGCTGGGGCTTTAGACCCTGCCCTTCTCAGGGGGAACCCCCAGCTGCTGAGCTGTTTCTCAGTCCCTTCAGCTGCCACCCATGGTAGCCCAGCCAGCCTTTTCATGTCTCTGCACTTCCTACCAGTCACATTGTGATGAAGTGGCCTTCTCTGTCTCTCCATGGTTATAAGACTTCTCTCCAGCTAGTGTTCAGTTGGTTATTCCAGATGATTTCTCCACAATTAAGTTGTAATTCCAGATTGGTCCTGGGAAGAGGTTAGTGTAGCTTCCACTTACTCCTCTGCCATCTTGGATCTTTCAAGAGACAATTTTAGTTGGCCCACAAATGCATTATAAAACATTCTCTCCTGGCATTAGAATGCTATTCCACTGTAAGTTCTCTTTAACATTATGAATCTCCCTTTTAACGTAGAGGGGATCAGCTTGTCACATACCTCAGTACCTTGCTAGAATTTCACTGAATTGCTTTGTTTCATACTATTTATATGCATAGTTGTCTTCTTTTTGTGGCAGACAATCCTTGCCTTCCTTTTACAGTCATTTCTTTTAAAAACAAATTGATTTAGGAATAAAATAGAGTCAATCCAAGTATTAAAGAAACCATGTTAATAAAGATACAGGTGGTGTGTAGATACGACAAAAAGCATGGCAATGTGCAGAAATGAATGACAGAGCCCAGAACACTGGCCCATGACACAGACGGCCTGACCCTAGTCTCAGTTCAGTATGTAAACTCATCAGGCATCGCCTGAGTCTCAGGTTCCTTTTCTATTGAGTGAGAGAGTTGAAGTAAATTATCTCTAACATTCTATGTTATTCTAGTTTATTCTTCTTGTGCTGGAATTTACCATGCTTTAACTTGAGCCAAGATTAAATTAGACTTGGTAGAGAGTCATCCTTTCAAGTCCTATAAACACGAAGACTCGGGACCCCTGTGTCTTTCCCCCTTAGAGTGAGCCCATTAATCTCCACCTACATTACTGCGGAAAAGGATGGGGAGACACATGTGTATCGTGCAGGATTCAATTTGTGCTTCTGGCCCAGAAATTAGACAGGTCCAGGTTGGGCCAAGGCATTTATCAGGAGAAAGAGAAGGTCCTTGACATTTCCTCTTCCATAGTTCTTCTCTCCAGTCCCAGCAGGCCTGGCCTGATGGGGTTTCTCTTCCTCTGGAGGGCTGTGTCTGTTCACCCAGAGACAACCGTGGTCATATGTTTACAATGGCTGGAAGGAAAAGAGAAGAAGCAGCACTTCCGATGGGTTTCCAAGCCTATATGAAAAAGTAACCTGACCAGTAGTGGCCAGAGTGGGAAGGTCCGTTCTTCTTATCTTTAAGGAGACCCAGAGGTGGAGGGTGGCCAGGATGGGCCAGGTACAATAACCTATTTACAGCCTACTACAGCCTACTGATAGATTTAGTTCTTAAAACCCCACATCAATTCTGAGAGGGTTATCAGTATCATCATTAATTTTTTTAAACTTGATGGTACAGATGAAGGAATTAAAAAGGTTCCAGTTCCCTCTAACTCTTTAAGTCATATCCCTGGGCTTCCTCTCATGCAGGCCTTGGGGAAACTTTGTCTTTCCTTCTTTCCTTCTAGCACTTAGCAGAAGAAATTGGCAGGGATTGGGGGGGGGGGAGGCAAGGAGAATTTCCCCCTCCTGTCA
Source organism: Furipterus horrens (assembly GCF_987537825.1). Taxonomy (NCBI): domain Eukaryota; kingdom Metazoa; phylum Chordata; class Mammalia; order Chiroptera; family Furipteridae; genus Furipterus; species Furipterus horrens. The sequence goes on from NW_028327180.1 coordinate 85,463,546, forward strand.
TATCTTAATAAGAGCACCAGCCCCACTCAACAGCATTGTCTTTTCTCATTCCTCACTGTGTGTCAAGAATTCCTATGTGGTCAATACGATGCACATTTTTCCCCCAGCCATTCATGTAGATTTGAAACCATCTGTCAGTCCTTTCCAATGACAGCTGATAGAGGTATCTGTGGCCACAAGACACCAGGGCCCCTCCCACCACTGCCAGCAAGGAATAGGTTAAGAGCCATGTTCCCTGTCTTGATTAAAATTTTTTCCCACGGGCTCTTACTTAGGCTCTGTACGTAGTTTTCTGAAGGGCCAAAATCTCTGTTTCCAGAGAGTCTCCATCTGCAGCAGCACCATCAGGGCTCCACCCAGGGCCCCTCAGATCCTTTCTCCATTTCTGTGATCCCTTGGGCAGCTTCTCTGCACCCTACTTTTAATGGCTCACCCATGTGACCTTCTTCAGAGGCCTGCCCTTGGGCTGCCAGGTCTGCTCTGCCCTGACTCTTAGAGAGCTGGAAGTGCCTGGGAGCCAATAACCAATTAGGGCAGGAGTATGAAAATCCAGCTTCCTTGGTTCAAGTCAAGGCCGATTAAGTTGTCATTTAAGCTCCAGCGCTGCTCCTGGGATGAGTCTGGGATGGAGCCTGGAATCACACCTTGGCTTGGCCTTTTCTCTGCATGTCCTTCTACCCTGACTGCCTCCTCAGCTTCTTCTTATAGCACTGCCTTAATAAATCACATGCAAAAACACAATCATCTCAGAGTCTCCTTCTGGGGAACCTGCCCTAAGACACCATCTCTCATCCATCATCTACCTCCTTTTCCTCCATATCCACAGACTATATTTCCTTGAGTAAACATCCCTCCCCATCATCTCCTGAATCAGTACCTCTTACGGGAGGTTGTCTTATGGATATAGACATGGTAAATGGAATGTCACTCTTCAAAGTTATCCACTTTATCAGTATGCTTCTAGGCAACAATAAACTCAACCTGGTAGTATAAGTATACATGTCCATCTTATGTGCAAAGCCTTTTGGGTAAGGAGGCTTCACTACCCATAATGGTGACCTTATCCCATTCCTTGATAGAAAGAAACTTAGAGTTGAGTTTCTTCTGGTCCATTTACTTACTAGCCTTCAATAAGTGAACTAACCTTTATTTTACTTAAAAAAGAAGAAGAAGAAGAAAACGGCTTTTTCCAATCTTTTTTTTCTGTGCCAATATTCTGAAATAATTATGATAGACATTAGTTGTGCCCATCACCTGGTTTTCTTCTCCTTCCAGGTAATGAAGCAATTATACTTCTTTTCCCCCCTCGCTATTAGGCATGGTCATGTGACTTGGTTTGGTCAATGAAATGTGAGCGGTGTCTTTAAGAGCTGATGTGCCGTTCTTTATGCCCTTGTCCCTTGCTGAGGTGAACCAGCATGGGTACCTGAAAGACTATGATAGCAGAGCCCCCCGCTAACCCAAAATGGGCATGTAGCTTATGCAAGAAATAAACTGTTGTTTTAAGCCATTAGAATTTAGTGAATGTATTATACTTGCTGGGGCTGCTGTAACAAAGTACACAAACTGGGTGGCTTAACACCAGAAATGTATCGTCTCACAATTCTCAAAGTGGATGGTCTAAGATCAAGCTGTTAGCATAGCTGGCCCCTCCTAAGGACTGTGAGGGAGAACCCATCCCATGCCCCTCTGCTAGACTCTAGTAGTTTGCTACTCATCTTTGGCATTCCTTGGCCTAGAGAAGCATCACCTTGATCTGTGCCTTTGTCTTCACTTGGCATCCTTTCGGTGTGCATGTCTGTACCCAAATTCCCCCCCTTTAGTAAGGACACCAGTCATATTTGATTAGTGTCCACCCTAATGACCTCATCTTATTTAATTATATATGTAATGATCCTACTTCCAAACAAGGTTACATTCTGATACCCTGGGAGTTAGGACTTCAACATATGACTTTTCAGAGGACACAATTCACCCAGAACAAGAGATGTTTGTTACAATGGCATATCTTAGCCTAAACTGACTAGTATAGGGATCATCTTTCTCATGCTACATTTTGACCTTCTACTTTCACTTTATGAGAATAAATAACTTAGCCAAAGTAACAAAATCAACAAGAGGGAGAACTAATCCAGGTTTCCTGATTCAACAGACTGTGCTTTCAGCTACTCTCCAGAGGCTGATCCCTGACAGTCCAGAGCTTTGCAGTTCAGCACAGTCCCCACCACTCACTAGTAACCCCAGACGCTGAGGGCTTCTCCTGTGGACATTGACTTTTCTACACACAGACCAAACCCCCTACTACATTACTAGTTTTCCCAATATGAGCATTGCATTTACAACCTTGCACTATGCTCTAGTTCCTCTATAATAAAGATTAAAAGGGTAAGTCATGCCCTTTCAATTCAACTTCCAGGTCACCCAAAACCAGAGGGTTGTTAAGACAATCTGGGCCGCTCTCACCCTGAACTGCATCTGCCCCTCACTCTCTGCTCCCACTTTCTGAGCACAGACCCATGGGCTAGGTCCTCATTACCCGTCTTGTACTTGTTTTCTGCCAAGCAAATTTCCCCTCAAAGGAATGAGCCAGGAATAAAAATATTTGGTCAATGAAAGCAAATGGGTTCTCAGGAAATGGCAGCTCCTCCCGTGTACATCCTTGACGAAAGAATCTCCCTATTACAAGGGACTCAATCAAATGGCAACTTTCATTCCTGACATTTGCATCTCACAGTGCAGAGAGAAAAAAAAGAAACCCTACTTTGTGAAGCTTATGCCCAGGCAAAGACTCAGAAGCTCTTCAATCATTTATTGATTTTTCCCTCTTGCCATTCCTATTGAGCATGATGTCTTTTTATCCCACACTGAGGGGCTTTGTGTGCGCTACTCCTCATTAATCTGATCACAGAGGGCAGATCTGAGATGTGATTCAAGTAAATGAAAGGTTTTCCAGAAGCTATCCAGGTATAGGCATTCTCTTCTAAGCCTCAACCGTGCCTTTGAATTCATTAGCGCCGCACACACAGCACCTCCAAAGAGGCACGTAGGCTGTGTGCACACCCCCCCGAGAGCCCGACTCGGCAGCCTGGCACCAAGTCACCTTCTCCCAGCCCGAGCAGACAAGACACGCATTGTGTTTACTCCAATTTTCTCATTAATTTCGCTGGCTGCCTGACAGCTTCTGCCTCCCCAGATTAGATTTCTGGAATTAGACTGATCTTAGTGCTGCAAGAAAGCAGCAGACCCAACCCCCTTCCAGGCAAAAATTCCCATCCCCATTTTGCAGATTAAGGCAGCTGAAGCTCTGCCAGGAAAGGCGTTTTCTGAACTGGTAAGTGCTAAGGAGATGCCTTCATGTGCAGGTCAAGTGATCTGCCTAACCAGAGAGAAAACCTCACCAAAGGCTTCCTGCCTCTGCGCCGCAGTGTACAGCATTGGTCTTGGATTGAGATGGGATGCTTGAAAATGCAGCACTGCCCCAGAAGGATTGCTATGATAAATAATGCTTTAGTGCAAATGAGCTTGATCAAACTGACTTTAGCCACCTAACAGGATCAGGAGGGACACAGAGAGAAAAATTCTCATAAAAGAAAGAAATTCAAAAGGCAGCAGAGGCAGGAATAATAAGGGGCCCAGGACCTCAGGGACATGAAATAGACATTGAGCACCTGCGGCAGAATGAAATGGAGAAAGGCCAAGAGAGCACAGGACGATGGATCAGACAACTCATGATCACCTACCAACCTTAGGGGGGCTTGAGATGATGTCAAACACATTTCTGAATATCCAATTTGTGTGACCTTGAATGATCCCCTTAAAAAATTCCTGACCCCTTTACAAGTATCAAAAGCAAGTAATAATGGCTTAATTACCCAAGGGCAGAGGGGTGAATCAAAAGATCCCTGGAGATTTCTTCTTCCAAGAAGGTTCTGTGAAACACAGGAACTCCGATCAGTGAAATAATTCTCTGGTTTAACCTTCCCAGCCTTAGCTTCATCATCACAGCCAGACAGACTTGAATTCTGAGCTCAGCCTTTGCACAACTCACTGAGCAGACTTGGGTGAGTCCCTCAGTCTCTTTGGGCTTCAAGTTTCCTGTCTACAAATAAATCATGAAACCAACCTCACTGGGTTGTTGGGAAGTTTCAATAGGACAATGTATGTGAATCACTTAGGACAGTGTTGGGTACAAATTAATGCTTAATAATAATAACAACATAGCTACTATGTATCATCATCATCATCACCATCAGCAGCAGTGTGCCATACCCACCAGTGATCTTGTGCTTCCTGATTGGTAATGGTTCAGCAGCATCATGGTGAAGGGAATATAAGTTCTAATGGGGACCTGGTATCTTACCTTGGACAAGTTATATTATTCTCAACTTTGGTTTTCTGACCTGTAAATGGGAATAATAAAAATGGCTACCTCAAAGATGAGACTTCAGTGAGACAATGCTCGCCACTCACTGAGGGTGTTCCCTCAGTAAGAGGGCTCACAGTGAGAGTCAAATAAATTGGAGAAAGGGTCTCCAGAGCACCCTTTGTCATCCTCTGTCTTCTGTTTCTGTATCGTGTTCTTTTTGTGACAGATGTGGTTGAGCAGGTGTAGTGAAATCCAGCTCTATGGATGATCAGAGTAGATACAGAAACACTGCTTCTCAACCAGAGAGATAAAGACGACCCTGTGAGCCCACTTAAGGAGCCAAATCTGGTTTCTTCCAGGTCTCAGTAGTATCCCAGCTTTTGGGCTACAGTACAGAAAAATCAGTTCCCCAGAAGTTGTCCCCATCATAGCAGATCTAGGGAATATAAAGAGTGTCTAAAGAGCCCTGAACAGTGGCTAGTCTTCTAATTTGCACTTCAGAGAGGAGTGACAGCAGGAATCAACTCTCAGCAACAAGTCCTAGAGAAAGAACTGTGGGGTCTGATCAATGTTTTCCTGGAATTCTACTCAAAACTGCTGCATTCTTGCCTTGTTAAGTTTGTGTTTCCCTCCTGGAGCATTACCTTCTGAACCTCTCTTTTGTTCTCTTCTTTTTCTTTTTTCCCCTTTTTCTATCTTCCCGTTCCCTTCTGGCTTTCAGAACTCCCAAACCCCACCCCGAGTCCTTCCACCTGTTCTGTCGTAACTGCCATAATATGGGGTGCCAGCAACAATTTGGTGTTCCTTTCTTAATGAGACATTTACTGAATGCATACTAGGTGCTAAGGATATAGAAAAGAATAAGACAATCTCTTTGTTCTCAAGGAGACAGACTAACAAACAGTGGATAATGCTTCCAAACAACTACAATTGTTTCAGCAAGTATACACTGAGCAGGTGTATACAGGAAGTGCCAAATTCTGGTGGGGTGAGTCAGAAAAAGCTATTCCAGAGGAGCAGATGCTGGGCCTTCAGCTAAGGGATAAGTCTAGGATTTTAAATAGTCTAGTCATTCAGTCAAGTATGGTTCTTGGTCTTCATTCTTACAGCTATGACTTAGACATGTATTTGTCCAACAGGATCCAACATTCTTAAACTAACTCAGTTGTTCTGACATATGTTTAACCCCCCGTTTTTCCCTCTGCGTGTCAGTGATACAGTAGGGAAAAAAGCTTCCCCTCCTGTGGGGCTCCTTAATCCCAGTGGGAGACTGAGGTGGAGGTAAGGTGGGAACTGAACCAGGAAAACGGTTAGGGCAGTCACTAACAAGGCTCCTCGCTCAGATGGGTAGAATGAGGGTTCTATGCTTTACAGTCTCTAAGGATTATTCCTTGTGATTAAGCCAAGGTTTTCGAAATAAGTTAGTGCCTCCCCTCCCCCATCCCTCTCCAAGGCCAGACCTTCCAAGTGTGAGGAGCATGGACTTGAAAGCCAGACCTCTCCCTGCCCAACCACTGACATGTCCTCCCTCTCGCCAGATCAGTGGTTGGAGCAGTTTGTGAGTGCCTGCTCACAGAGATAGCATGCTACATTTAAGCCACTGGGGGTTTGAAGCCGTTGGGTCCCTGCTGGAAATCAGACCCTCAATCTGGGGCCAGGATTGGCTTCTCTCCATGGGGTATGGAAGTACCAGCTTTGTAAGTTTTTGCTTTTCCCAGTAACACCTATTTCTTAACTCTTGTGATTCAACCCACATCCTGATGCATGACAGGCAGAGACCAGGAAGAGGTCCACATGACATAGACATGGGGACATGCAGAAATAGGCAGAAAGGGCATCCCAGAGTGAGCAAGGTGTAAACTGAAAGAAATGGGGGGCTATAGTGAAAGAGAGGGGACAGTGCATGTTGGGAGTCATGGGAAACGGCCAGTAGGGATGGCTGGAACCTCGTTGTGCAGGGCCTCTATGGTAGACAGCTGCGGTTTCTGCCTGCCTGCCTCCCTTTTCTTCTGGTAACAGTATATCAATACATCTTAGGAGAAACCTGGTTCCTCATAGCATGCAGTCTGGCGGGCCTTTCGGTCCTGGCCAGGAGAGAGCAGATCTACACCATCAGAAGCTCTCAGGGATTCGAATCCTGAGCAGAATGACACACAGAGAGAAAACCATTGTGCCAGCTTGTCAGATATAGTCCCAAGGGAGCGAGTCTGTTTCTGCCCTGGATCCTGGAGCTGCCTCTGCTGGCCCTGCGCAAGGCCTCAGCTTTTTTTTTTTTTTTTTTTTTTTTTGCTTCTGTCAGCCCCATAACCTTTCATTAAACCCCCTTTGGGCCTGAGCTAGCTTGAGTCAGTCTGGTGGTTTGCAGACAAAGAACCTTAACAGGGGGCCTTGAGCACCAGGCTGAGGCAAAAGGATGCCAGCCCAGGACACAAATAACATCAAAACCTATGCCTTCTGCTTGTATGGTGCCGAGAAGGTCCCTCCCACCTTCCCCTAAAGTCGCACAGTCGGAGCCTTTTATCCATTCTGGAGATACTGAAAGTTGAGATTCAGAGAAATGGGGACCTCCCAGCCTACCACTGTGACCTCAGTCTCCTGTTGGGATGTCCAATTAGAGAGAGATATGTTGGTGATCAGGAAAGGGTCTTGATCTTCCCAACTCCAAGCTACTTCTGAAGCTTGATAAAGAAATGAAAGTTCAGTGCGCACTGTGGGTGCGCAGGTATGCCAAAGTGTCCCTGGATGGTATTCCAAGAAGCCATTAAATTTATTGGACAGTTTCATTTGCACACATTGCTCTTACTGATAAAATTCAAATCCACTGCATTCTCCAGAGCTTGGGGACAACCCCTCTCTCCTGGAGCTCTACTTGGGATCAGGCTTTCCCTGACTCTGCTCTGTGCTTTTCTGAAGAGGGTCCTGGACATGAGGAGATGCCAAGTGTGGCCCTGGGAGGAGTCCCTCCCAAGAAAAAACCCTTAATATGCAGGCTCACATGCCTGAGGGCAACAAGCTGTACACACATGCCCATCTCCTCCCCCAGATTTTACTCCCCTGGGTAGGAAGAAGCAAGGAACCACAGGAGATGTCAATTCCAAAACTCTTGAGGAAAAGGGCAAGCTGAGCAGACTCTGGGTCTCTAACCACTTGATTGCTGGGGCTCTACCTCCTTGATGTTGTGTATGATCAGCAACAGGTGACCCTGTTCCTTGCCATCAAGCATAGTTGCCTTCAAGCCCTTTTCCATTTTACCAAATATGCTTTCTGTGCGATGCATACTGGGTAAGGAAATTAAATCTAAATCCAGGCGAGGGAAGACAACTTAGGTCTCCTGCTATTAAATATATGGTCTGATTAATGAGAAATATTTTATCATCTTGGAATCTCAGAGCCAGAAGCAATTTTAAAGGTCATCTATTTCAAACCTTCATCTAATCCCCTCAAATTAGAAAACATATATACATAGATATGTGCATATTGAATGCTCCCAGGTGCTGTGCTAAGTATTTTATATGGATTTCTCTCATTAATAGACTTGGAATCCTCACAAGAACCCTCTGCTGTAGCCCACTGTTACTTTCTCCACTGTATAGACTGGGAGCCTGAGGCCAGAAGTCTCCGTCATTCATTCCAGGTCACGAAGTGAGTAAGTAGCAGAACCTCTTCAGAGACAGTGCCCTGGCAGCTCTTGGCCAAACCTTACGTGTGTGTGTGCTTTAATTTTTTTCATTATATTGTTAAGTAATTTAAAATTGGGAGTTTGACATTAAAAATAGCCAGGTTTCCAGTTTTCCCTGAGAAATCAGAAGACCTGGCTGGCAAATAGGGGCTGGAGCTGAGGGGCCGTCACCCCTTTGGAAACAAGTCAGATCATCGCAATAACTGGCTTCAGCTTTCCAATGGCTCCTAATCACACTGGGAGTGAAAACCAGAGTCCTCACCCATCTTACAGCAGGCCTGGCCCCTGGCCCTGCCGTCTGCTCCGCCCTCGTCTTGTCTGTTCCCTGTCCCTGGGCTCTGCCACACTGGGGTTCTCCCTGGTGCTCCGGCTTAGAAAACTCCCTCCTCAGGGTTTTTGCCCTGGCCGTTTCATCCACTGAGAACACTGTTTCTTCTCTTCTCATATCTGACTTGTCCTGAGTCTTTAGCTTAAATATTACTTCCTCAGAGTAGCTTTCTTGACCCCTTTGACCTCTTTGGTAGGCAAAATAATGCCCATGCCCCCCTCCCCAAAGATGTACACATCCTAATCTCTGGAACCTGTGAATATGTTGCTTTACCTGGCAAAAGGGCCTTTGCGGGTATGATTAAAGACCTTGAGTTGGGGAGGTTACCCTGGTGGCTTTGGTTTAATCACAGGGGTCTTTATAAGAGTGAGATGAGAGGGCCAGAGTCAGAGGAGATGTGACAGTGGACACAGTTTGGCATGATTCGAGGAAGGGGTATTGAGCTGAGGAATGTGAGTAACCTTTACAAGCTGGTAAAGGCAAGGAAACCGATTCTCCCCTAGAACCTCCAGAAGGAAAGCAGTCCCGAGACACCTTGACCTTAGCTCGGTGACACTGACTTTAAACTTCTGACGTCCATAACTGTAAGAGAATGCACTTTTGTTGTTTTCAGCCGCTAAGTCTGTGTTGATTTGTTACAGCAGAAGGTAGAAACTAATACAATCACTATTCTAAAATGCTTCCTCTCCCCTCATTAGTCTCCAACTTAGCCTTTTGTTAGTATTCTTCCATGCACTTAACACAGCCTGAAATTACTTTGACTGCTTGCTTCATTTGGGCCCCTTTGACTTCTAGACTGGAAGTCCCAAAAGGACAGTGTTCAGCACATTGTAGAAAGTTGGCAGATATTTATTGAAAGACTAAATTGGTTATTGAATAATTGACCTCATTATCCATCCCAGGTGCCTTCATCTGAACGCATTGCAGGTTGAAAATGTCCCTCCTTAATGGTGGAACTTAGAATCGAACTCAGACAGGTACAAGTATTTCTCTGAAGCATAAGAAACAACCAGAGCTTTTAAAGAAATTAGGCAGCAAGCCCAATGACGAAATAGGCAATGCACCCAAGATATATTCATTTTTTGTCTTCTATATCCTTGCTACTCTCAGCACTATCTGGAGCTTGTTAGAAATGCGGACTATCAGGCCTTGCCCCAGACGACTGAATCAGAATCTTCATTTTAACAAGATGCCCAAGAAATCCATATGCACGTTAAAGTCTCAAAAGTGCCTCACTACATATGTGATTGGTGTGTGGAAGGGGTGCTCTTCTGAAGGAGACGTTACAGGTATGCTTGCCACAGGCAGGCGCAATCAGCATTAGCTACCCCATTGCAGCCCAAGGGAGCCCCTGACCCAACAGTTCTTTGCTGCTGTGTCCTACCACCTGCTCCCTATGTTGAATTCTCTGACTCTGCTGATGACATTCGTAGTCCTGTCTCTCCACTCACAGCCACCTGCCAAGTCTGTACAGCCAGGCAAACAAATGATGAGTTCTTAAGCACCCGTAAGCTTAGTCAGTGGTGGTGGTGTCCGGTTTTGCTGAATCCTGTCCTGCATAATTTTTCCAGGGAGTAGGAGAAGCTAGAAACTACTGAGGTCCTCTAGGCAGCTGCGTCAGGAGTTGGAGATGGTAAAAAGATCAGTGGTTGCCAAGAGTTGGGGGAAGGAGTGAATAGCTGGAGTATAGGGGATTTTTAGGGTAGTGAAACTATCCAGTTTGATACTGTAATGGTGGATACTTGTCACCATAAGTTTGTTAAAACCTATAGAATGAACACCACCAAGAGTGGACCCTAATGTAAATTTATAAGGCATTATATGGGAACTCGCTATACATTTCACTCACTTTTCCTGTAAACCTAAAACTACTTTTAAAAAATTAAGTCTATTAATAATAATAATAAAAGAGAGAAAATGTAGTTCTTTTTTCTAATTTCTAAACAAATTTAAATTTTGGTTTAAATCTGGATGAGGTACTTAAAAATTGGGAGATCTTAGGCAGGTTACTTAATCTCTCTCAGTTGTAATATGAGTCTGTTAATACCCACCTCATAGAACTGTTGTAAAAAGTAAGTTAATGCATGAAGTGCCTACTGTGTTCCTGGCTTAATATAGCAATTCCTTGGTAGATATGAGGCTTGGGGTTGGCCGTCAGGGGCATTGTTTAATTGTTTTCTGTTAACACTCAAAAAAAAAAAAAAATTGAAATTTTACATTCTGGGAAACTGCTGCTTAGAATTACCTTTCAATAGTCTTCAAATGGTGACCACCTGCAGAATAGATTGTCATACAGAGAAGTTAGAGGCAGAGAGATCAGTTAGGATATTATTTCAAGAAGACATGGCAGTAGAGATGGAGGAGAGGTGATGAGGAAGGAGGTGCGGATCAATAGGGAATGTGGAGAGGGGCCTTGGGAGGGGAATGGGTGCCTTGTATGAAGACTGGGAATGCGAGAGTGCAGGGAGCCATCGCTGAAATATTAAGCTGGTCGAAGAACTGGCTGGATTACTGAAATTGTTTGCCCCTTCCTCTGGCTGAAGGCACTCCTTGTATTCAACTGCCATCAGAAAATCTTACATCATTTCCCTGCTACTAAGCAGAAAGTGGATTTTTACACGGAAATTTACCTGCCAGCTGCACTGCTGCCTTGACATTTTAAGTGGTACCTGCCCTTTTGTGTCAGACACTTGCCACAATAAGAAAGAGACAAGCTTCCCTAATGGGCATTCATCGTTCAATGAAATGAGAACCCTGTTAGCGGTGGGGAAATCTGCTACCTGCAGAAGACAAAGGGAACATCGGCAACAAATATATTTTGAGCAATTATCTTGGGGCACTCCCTCCCACCCGCTGTCTCTGTGCTCAGCCAAGCAAGGTCTTCAGGAGGAAGGCTGAGCAAATGGGTGCTTCCTCCCCACCTCCTGCTGAGTCACAGTAGTAAACTGAAGCAGAAAAATAGAGCTGCCTTGCAATCAGCAGGACCAAGCCCCAGTGAGCACAAATATTGGCCTTCTTGATTTGAAAATAGGTGAGAAAACATGTTAGCCTCAGGCTCTCACAGGAGAAAGAACTGTAAAGGTCACATGGACCCATCTCCCATCCTGTGATGGAATCCCTTCTGTGACTTTGTTGTAATGTGCTTCCCTAGCTATGACTCAAGCTTACTTCCAATGACAGAGAGCTTACCACTAACCCAAGACTACCTGGTGAGTTGGAGGCCTTAGGGTGAACTCACTAGTTCAGCTGGGGAACTCAAGGTCCAGGTGAGAGAAGTGGCTTGCTCTAAGTAACCTATTAAGCTGGAATCTGACTTTCCTGGGTCTTCTAGACCCCAGTCTTGAGCATGTTCACTTTGCATAACATGATGGTTAAAAGAGTGGTTCTTGGGTCAAGCCATTTTTCTTTTTAAGTTCCAGTTTTCTCAGTTAAAAAAAATATATGGACAAGAACAGTATCTAACTTACTGAGGTATTGTAAAGATTAAATGAGAAAATGGATTCCTAGTACTTGGCACTGTGCCTGACATATAGCAATATACAGTAATTTTAGCTACTAAATATAATCGATACTGATTCTTCCAATGTTTACCTACAAGGCCAGTTGAACATTGGAGAATCATATTTACCATCCTGACTCTTGACGGCTCATTATTTACTTCTGTGTGGATCCCAGGATCTGAGACAGAGCCAAGTTGCTACGGACTTCCAAAAAGACATGCTGACAGGAAAGGACTGTGTAGCTGGGGATAGCACCTCTCTACCAGCCTTTGAAGCCCTGCCCTCGACCACCACCCACCCATCTCCCTGATTACACAACGCCGTCTTTGAGCTGGCCAAGACCTCTCCTCTGAGATTTCTGTACTACCACTTATCAGCACCATGGACAGTGCACAAAATGATGCCCAATATTAGGGAGATGTCAATTCCTTGACAATGCCAGATGTGTGGCATCTGCAGTATTGGGAGGAAAGGGTGCAGCAATATTCTTTCCCTGAGACAAATTCCAAGGGAAATTGTCCAGGCAAGGGAATGACGCAAGCAAACCAAGAATAAAACCTTCCAGTTGTATGACTTTTATTCTCCACTTGCTCCAGAAAGCCCACTACTTATTAAAAGTTTGGGATAAAAAAAAAAAAAAAAAAAAAAGTTGGTACCCATTTGTGACTGGAACAAAGTAGGCACATTTCAAGGGGCCAGCTGATTTGCCAGCTTCCTCTCTGTGGCATTGTTACAATTATAGCTATTCTTGGGGCTGTAATTCATTATGGACCCATTATTCCCAAGAAGCAGAGAGGAGCAAAAATCAAAGGTTTATCATCTTGCTGTAGTGCATAAAACATAGCAGGCTGCCTGCTGGGCACATCGTGGGTGGCAGTCAGAAAGCTCAGGGACAAATATACTTTCTGCTGAGCTCCTACATCAGTCTGGATAAAATGATGCTGTTTGCATCAAGAAAAGGGGCTGCTGGCCTCTCAGCCTTCTGTAAAATTTCTAATCAGCTGGCCAATGGAGGAGTTGCTGCCTGGAAAAGAGAGGGGGATGGCCATCACTCCCAGAGCTCAGAGGAAGAACAGTTACATGTTGTGGAGCTCCCACTGTATGCCACACTCTGCTAGACATGTATGGGAGAGGTGTTATTAAACCCCATTTAGCAACAAACAAACTTGAGACTGAGAGAGGTTATTTTGGGCTTTTTCAGTGACAGAAACCCAATTCTGACTGCCTTAAGTCCAAAAGGGAAAATAGTGGCTCAAGCAACTAAAAAGTATAGGGGTAGGTTGGTCTCCAAGATATCAACTGACTAGAAGGACTCAAACATGTCATGACTACACATCTCTTGCCTTGACTTTCTTCTGAATTACCATCACCCCTGACAGGTTTTTCCTCTTGGTTGTAAGGTGGAGGCCCCGAACTTTTGGAATCATCCTTCTAGCATAGCAACCCCAATAAAGAGAGAGAGAGAGAGAAACCTTCTCTTCCTTAATAGTTCCAGCAAAAGTTCCAGAACCAACACCCATTGGCCTGACATGGCTCATGTGCCTATCTCCAAAGCAAGCTCTGTGGTCAGAGTAATGGAGGGCCCTAGTTGGTCAAGCCTGATTGGAGAGCTCATAGCTGGAGTTGGAGGAAAGCCCACCCCTCAATAATCACACAGAAGAAGAGGCAGAACAGGAGTAATTTCTTAATAAAATTTGACTGCAGCATCAAGAGAGGGAGGAAAAGATACAAGCAGGCAACAAAAACTCATGCCCATTATATTCACACTGCTGACATGTGACTACATTCTTCCCATTATCATATATGTAAATCACTCATCACATACCATGTGCTGTATCAGGCCATCACCCTAATGGAGCCAAGCAAAGATAATGTTTTATGTTCCCATTGGGTTCCAATGGACAGGGCGAGAAAATTATGCTAGATAACTGAGACTCCAACCTGACACCTCAAAAATCAGCTGTTTTCCTATTTGGGGTGATTGACCAGAAAGAATGGGGTTCTTCTGGTGAGAGGACAGATTCCTTATCATCTTGCCCAAGGAACCAATAAAAAATATGTGCATCTATTATGTTTAAAGCTTTATGCAATGGACTGAAAATAAAAATAAAACATAATAAGGCATAAAGGAATGATTAGGCCGTTATTCTTGCCTTCAAGAGAGTAAGGAATAACAAAAATATTTTTAAATAATAACAATTGTTAACTTTGTACCTAGTGATTTATATACATGGTTTCATTTACTCTTCACAACGACCCTATGAGGTGTGTAATATAAAACAGCCATTTGATCCAGGCTTAGAGATATTAAGTGTCTTGCCAGGTACCTACAGCTAGCAAATGACAAATCCAAGATCTGAGGACAGGCTTCTCTGACTTGAAATTAGGGTTCGTAACCATATGCAGAAATCTATAGGCACCTCCATTCTTCCTGGGAGCTGAGGTAACATTTCTTACAAGAGGAAGAATTTGAGCAATGTATCAGAAATGTTTGGCTATAAATGACAGAGAACATATTCATACTGGGTTAAACAGAAATATAGTATATTTTTATCTAATGCAATTGAAAAACCCAGGAACTGTAGTTTACTGATCCAGGGGCACACGTAATATCTGTGGGACTCTCTCTATCTCTCAGTTCTTCTCTCTTCCAAGTGAGCGCCATTCTCAGGCTGCTCAAGGCTGGCATTCTCCTAGCTTAGGCACCTTGCCGGGAAAAAAGGCATCATTTTTCTAAGAATTTTAGTGAAAGTCCCAGATCTGAGATTTACTGGCCTATTTGAGTCATGTGCCCACCCTGATGGCCAGTGATGCTCTGACTATCCCTAGAGAGAGAGGAGCAGTTTGAATTAGCTTCAGTAGTACATATGCGTAGACTGAGAATGGGAGGATGTTCATCGATATAAAATCAGGTTGCTATTACCAACAGAAAGGATAAGAGATACTAGACTGATAAGAACAGCTGATGGCGGCATTCGGTATCTCTCATGCTTAAGAAACCACCCAAAAAGTATAACTTCAAACAACTGCTATTTGGCACAGAATTCTGTGGTTCACAATTTGGGCTCACTCATGGGTCTGCAAACTGATGCTGGGTCCACTGGGGGCTGACTGGTCTGGGGCCCTTGGCTGGGATGGCTCATCTGTTTCACAAGGGTCCTCTGCCTCTAGCAAGCTGGCCCAGGTGCGCTCCCCTGGTGACAGCTTTCCAGCAGAAGGAGAAAGAGTTCGAGCACTTTTTAGGCTCCTATTTGGCCTTTCTTGCCATCTGCTCCACAGTCATTTCAAAACCAGTCAAATAAAACTTGTCACATTAATAACGAGTTTAGGATGAGGAGAGAGTAAGGGACCCCTTCAGGCAAAGGAGACAGCATTGGCAGAGGCCCAGAGAAAGTAAATACAGGTTTATTTGTGATGAGTGTGTGTACTGTGGTTCAGACACAGAATAGAGGAAGTGGTGGAACTTAAGGGCCGTATCAGGAAGGGCTTCGGGTGCTGAGCCTTGGATTTGGACTTCGGTCTACACTGAGGAGTTGTTGAAGGTTTTTGAGCATTGACATGATCCAATTAGCAAGTTCCCAGCAGGCTTTTGAAGGTAGCTACAGGTGGGTCTCTTCCTCTGAAGGACAAAATCCTGGGGAAGGGGGAGGGACAAGGCATCTTTGAAGGCACAGAGACAGAGCAGCTGCAGAGTCCGCTCTGCTCCAGTGGGCACCATAACTCATTTTTTGCCCTGGCATATCCCAGATACTGCGCTGTCTCTTGTTTCCCTCAGGCTGTGAGAACTTGGAGGTGTTCTGTATCCTCAGCGCCAAACAAACGCTACTTGTTTTCCTCATCTGAGTGTATGCGGCAACCTGCCCCTCCCCGTGTGCCTGGGATCAGCTGGATGTCGGTCCTACCAGCCCTAGATGTTTCTTGGTGGGTCTTGAATGCACTAAGCTCCTTGGAGAGTAAGCTTTTGGCCCTAAATTCCCACCTACTGCTCTGTTCTGAAATCCAGTTCCACTCACAGCTGACCTGTCCTGGTCTTTGCCAGCCCCTCCCATGTGAGGTCAGCAAAGAGCAAAGACCTGAGACCCACTTAGGAATATCATTTCTGTGCTGAACCTCTCCATACCCAGTCACAAGCACAGCAGGCTATGAAAATGGCTGTGATGGGGCGTCCCTGTCCTCTGATTTGTCGAAATATGTGTCTCACCTCTCAATGGAAATTCTTTGCAGTGTGGATTGTTTGTTTGTTTGTTTATTTGTTTGTTTATAGGTGTGTTTTAGCAACGAGACAAATGCTGGCCTGTAGCAAACAAAAAGACAAACCCACAGGCCACGTGGTTGTCTTTTGAGAAGTAATAAGCACCACGTTCATATACCAAGGGGCTACCATCCTGCAGTGGCCCTCGCAGCAGCACTGCAGGTCAACCGTGGCTTCACGCACAGGCCCCAGCTCACTGAGACTGGGTCCGGCTCCTGCTGCTCCCAGGAGCGAGGTTTGGAAATTGCAGGTGTCTGGATTGCTGCAATCGCTCATTCATACCCAATTTCCACATAATGGTGTCCTCTGGGACAGAAGGCAAGAATCAGAGCACAGTGCAGGGCCCTGTTATAAGCACTTTATGTATTTTAACTCATTCAGTCTTTCTAAGCACACTTTGAAAAAATCAAGGCACAGAGGTTTAGGGACCTGCTAAAACTCACAGTAATGCCTCCTCCATGATTAAATGCTCAAACTAAAACAAAACTGAAACTAGAAATAAATAGTGAATTTTTTACCTTTAATAAAATGATTTTAAGCGAATGGAAAGAACTCCAGTAAATTTTACTGGAAAGAGCAGAAGAAAGTTCAAGCATTACTTTTGCATTAAACTTTTGAGACCTCATACATCCTGCCTGCTCTCTTCACCACTGAAGAAGTGTTGATTCCCTTCTTTGGGAGCTCCCTGGAGGTGACCCACACCTATTTGTATCGCATAGATTCTATTGTAATGCTCATAACTGTTCCTGCTTCTCTCTTCCTCAATAGAAGTGAGCTTATCAGCATCTAGTGAAGTGCCTTGCACACAGCAGATACTCAACACAGGGCTGAAGACCAAGGCTTACAAGGGTCCCTAGGTCCTAGCCAGAGCTCCTAATGACTATACACAAGTTATTGCCTGATCTGTGCCTCTATTTCCCCATAAAGGAAAATTTTAGACAGTGGGCACCACTGATTAGTTTTGAGTGGTGGTGAACTCAGAGTTGTATCTGTAGAATCCTGAACTCGGAACCTGAAGATTGGGAAGGCATGCCTGCTAGGCTGCATGCGAGAACCAGCTTGCCCAGCCCCCATGCCCATCATTGGTGCTGTGTCCAGAAGTGAAAGCCCACCCTCAGTATCCATGGTGTGCTTCTGTGGCTGCTCTACACAGCGGGAGGTGTAATGGAGTTAGTAATGGCACTTCCCGGCATCGCTGCATTAGCCAAAGGCTGCCAGGTGACAGCTGGCATCTTTGGCTGCCATAGTAGACCAGGCAGCATGTGTCGCTCCAGGCACCCAGCTGGCTCTGTTGGGGAAGGACTGGTGAGGATTGCCTTCCTCCTGTTGGCTGTGTTGGCTGGTAGCACTGAGCAGGAGTGTGGGAGAGGCATCAATGACACTTGGCTTACAGCTGATCATATCCCAACACAGGAGTTAGGGTTTGGGGTGAGCGGGCATTTATCTGGATTTTCTGACACCCTCATCTGAGGTCCTGGCTGCTCAGTGCCATGTGGGTAACTGAACAACTGGCTTCAAGTCTCATTTTCTCTGTGTCATGGGGCAAGTTCTGATTTTCTGAGCTGCAGTTTCCTCATTAGAAAAAAAAGGGGAGTTGGGAAGGTGAGAAGATAAAGAATAGGTACCTGGCAAGGTTATTGCAAGATTCCAAGATGAGCCCTGCTGGTGTAGCTCAGTGAATCGAGCACTGGCCTATGAGCCAAAAGGTCATTGGTTCGATTCCCAGTCAGGGCGCCTGCCTGGGTTGCAGGCCGGGTACCTGGTTGGAGACGTGCGAGAGGCAACCAACTGATGTATCTCTCACACATCAATGTTTCTCTCCCTCTCTTTCTACCCCACCCTTCCCTTCTCTCTAAAAATAAATAAATTCTTTTTTAAAAAGATTCCAAGATGAAATATATCATCTCCATATTCTAGCTATAAACACCTGAACTTCTGGGTACCGATTCTCTTTGTAGTCACTGGCCCTGATTACCCCTCTCTCCCTGTCACACCATCCTATTCTGTTTTCTATGTAGCACTTATCACAGTCTAAGTAAGCTCTTGTTTGGTTATTTTTTTGCAAAATATGTATTTTAAAATTTTTGTTTAGAATATTAATTAATTAAATTGATGTCATGTTAAGTTGTGTGCCTCTGCCCCTCTAGAACATAAGTCCCATGAGGGCACAGGCTTTACCAGTCCTGGTTCCCTGTTATTTTTCCAGCACCTTGGGCAATGCCTGACATATAATAGGCATTTGAAAAATAATGATGCAATAAATGAATGGTGAGTGAGAGAATATTAACTCATGTTATGAACTCTTAAAATACTCCTTAGACATTATGGATTATTATTACTATTAAGGCCAAACCAGGGGTGGCAAAGAAAACAGGTGTCCATGAGTCCAGGTGTTCAAGTAACAAGCAAGGGAAATCTACCAAGAAGGTTTCTAGGGACAATGCCAAGTGTACCCCATTTAAAGTACACAGAAATTGCCCTCATCAGACTTATCATCATCATCATTATTATGGTTGCCATTTATTGAATGCTAACTACATACCTCTTCAGGGGAAAGGCTAAGGGAGTAAACCCCGACAGAAAATCCGGAGCCGGAGTCCCTAAGGCGGTTTGACGTTGTAGTCAACACTGGCAACTCCTGCGGCGCACCTGAAGCCAAGCTGTATTGACTCCGTCTTTCCCTTGGACCCTTCAGCTGCGAAGAGAGGGGGGATCTGCTGCATGGTCAACAGCAGACCCTCCATATCACCCTGCCCAGGCTCTGTAGCTTCAGCTTCACTGGAGAGGACACTCCAGCATCATCGTAAGATGTCGATTCAACACGGGAGGAGACAGATACCGTGTCACTCCCGAGTCGGACTGCACAGCCATTCTCGGCAGTGCAGATAGACTCTTAAGAAGCTACACCATCGTCTCTCGAGACGGACGGCTGCCGACGACACACTTACACATGTGTTTGAAGTTGAGTTTCTCCAGAAATAGACCCTGAGGCAAACATCAGGGTGCACATAGGTTATTTTGGAGATGATCCAAGGAAGTGATGATAACTGAGCAGGTTAAGAAAGACAGGTAGGGAAAGAAGTCAATACTGGTGTAGTTCTGAGAGGACGACTGCCGTGGACAACTGGGGCTCAATTTGCTGGGGTCCTCATGAAGCCAGCATAGAACATGTCTCAAAACTGCCCATTCCAAGGGGTAAAGAAGCTGAGGGTTTTGTCCACACACTTCTGTCCATCACCCAACAAAATCGTCTCCCTGGCATTTCTCTCCTGACCACATATAGTCTGAGCAAGGTCTTTAGACAAAAAGCACGGGTGTATTCATGAAGAAACAGAAGAAGTGTCAGTCTGGGACAGTGAGGGCCAAGGGGCTATAGACAGAGCAATGGGAGTGTCTGCCACACCATCTAAGGGGATGGATCTTGGCAACTGGAATCTCGCTTGCTGCTGGTCTTGGGTGGTCCTGAAGACAACATTATGTGACGGGCACCAGTTATAAAACTGAAGGGGGCAGTCCAAAGCTAACTGCCTCTGAGAATAAAAGGAATGATGAGGAGGGTCTCAGAGGGAGCATGCGTTTGAAGCAGACAGAGTGTGATGACGAGATGTTAGTAAAATGCATGTTGCTTCTTGAGGTCATGGACTGGATTTGGGTAGGGTGGGAAGCCAAGGCAGTAAGAGTTGATAAAGTCAGAGTTCTACCTTGGAGCTGGTACAGGCTAAACAAAGCAGTGATGCATGAAAACACCAGCATCCAGCTAACATGCATATTTTCACTTAATTTTCACTGTTGTAGCTTCCCAGTAGTAGTCAGCTGTGGCCACAATAATGCTGCATAACAAACCACCCCCCAAAACTCAATAGATTATAATAAAAAGCATTTTATTTTTTAGTTCATGAGTTTATAGGCCAGTTTGAGAGGGACTCAGCTTCAAGCCATAGGTTGTCTTCAGGCTGAGGATTATCTATGGTCTGTTCCACACATGTCCTCATTTCCTTAAATCAGACACTATAAAGTTCATGTTTTTCTCATGGTAGATCACAGACACAAGAACCAAACCAAATCTTGGAAGCATATGTATGGTCTCTGCTCACACCAAGTCCACACGTTGTTGACTGGCCATGAATAAACTTGTGTTTTCAAGTTATTAAAAGTTATATAGAAGATATGTACAAAGTTTTATTTCAATACATTATGTATAAATAAGGTATATTGAAGTTTATTTAGCTTGTTTCATTTTCATTTTCAATTATGAAAAAATAGCCAGTGATATGGGATAGCTTTTGTATAAAAGTGCTGATCAACAATGTTAACATTCCATTGGCCCAAGCAAGTCACATGGCCAAGTCCAACATCCATAGGTTGAGAAAATAAACTTCTGTGCATGTATGTGCCCTGCAAGGCCACATGGACACAGAAGGGTGGGAAAAACAGAACAATTCAATCTACTACAACCTCATTCTACCCCACCGGAAAGCTGACTCTTCAAACAGTTAAGCTGCATGGCTGAAGTCACAAGCGGTGTCTGGAATGCAGCTGGATTTTGGACCCAGCTTTGTCTGATGCCAGAGCTTCTATGCTTAATATGCTGAACTCCTCTGCTAGAGTGCAAGGTGAGCTACCCACCACAGGCACGGGGGTCCTGGAGTTCAGCCTCAGAAGCTCCTCACCCCCCCACCCCCCAGCAGTATGCAAAGTACCCAAGTCAGCTAGAGGTCACCTGTCTACTCAAGGTTGTGCCACAGGTCAGGGGATGGGGAAAACCCTGAAACCTTGTTCTTCCTACTCCTTGCACTGCTCTCCCCAACAGAACCCCATGTTCCCTTGGCTTTAAAACATCACCCAGGAGAGTTTCTCCTCCCTGAGAAATTTTATTCATTGCAATCTAGCCAGAGTTTTTTGAAGCAGGCTCAGGAGACTCACAGGTGACAAATAGTTCCATTTTCACATCCTCAAATTTTCTCCTAAATGTGCCTACTCTGTGAACAGTATCTGCAAAAGGAAAGAGGTGAAGTTCACACCATTCAACTCCTGGCTGTTGCCATGGAACCCATCCAGACACCAGCAGGCCAGCAACTCTGGCTGCCTTTGCAATGGAATCAAAGGGGGAAGGTGATAATCAGCAGGGGAGCAAACTCTTGTTTAAATGCAAATACCTTTGTGAGAAAGCAATTGAGGGAAAAGAAATGATGAAAACCCCAGTAAAGAACTGAGTTGGGACTGAGGCTGAGAAGCCACAACCATCCCCCAGAGGCTCCATCTCCTGCCGAAGTGGGAATCTCATTTCCAGAAGCGATTTGCCAATAGTACACACCCCAGTCACCCCGACAAGGTTCTTTAGAATGCAGCAGAGTGGACTTCTGGTGGGCGGAGGGTCTGTTTTGCTCATCATTTTGTCCCCAGTGCCTGGCCAACCACCCAACATAAAGTAGGTGCCCAATAAACATTTTTTAAAAGACTTTATTTAGTTTTAGAGTGAGGGGAAGGGAGGGAGAAAGAGAGGGAGAAAAACATGTGTGGTTGTCTCTCACACACCCCCAGCTGAGGACCCGGTCCACAACCCAGACATATGCTCTGACTGGGAATCGAACCGGTGACCTTTTGGTTTGCAGGTTGGCACTCAGTCCACTGAGCCACACCAGCCAGGGGCCCAATGAGCACTTATTGAATGAGTGAATATCTGACTTGAAAACCCATGCACTACCATGTGAAGTAGAAAAAACAGATGTTCATAAGTGATTGTATCAATGAGAGAATAGATGGAGGAGGTGAGCAGCCACAGGATACCAGCTAGGAAATGCCAACTGCTTGTCTAGTAGAAAATGTGGAAGCCCAACAGGCTGCCAGGCCACTTTTAACACAGCAGGCCTCCTGTTTGGCAAAAAAGAAAATGACTTGGCTTTCTCTTTTCAATAACTGCCGGGAACCCATGGATGCAAAGGAAGGAACAGGTTGGCGCCTATCAGAAATGAGCATTTAAGGACATCACTATGACTTCCTTCCTCCCAAGCACTTCACACTCAGCTTCTTGGGAGGACTACTCTATCAGCCCAGCCCCTAAAGTCATGTGGGCAGTCTATTTTTTTTCCCCCCAAATTGGGTTTTCAAACTTCCACTTAAAGGAAGATGGAGAGATGGAGGGTATGGCCTGAAGCGACAGGAAAATCAATAGCAGTGTTTCAAAGCCATTCTGGATGAAAGGTTCAGAGACCATATGATAAAAAAGGAAGAGAAAGGGAGAGGACAGGGATCTGTTGCAGGTCCCGCCCCCCCCCCCCCCCCCCCGATCTTCTCAGGAGACATGCACCCTTTACTCCAGGAGAGGGCAGAAATGGGCACATGCAGACACGGGGTGGCTGGATAGAGCCCATGCTTAAAGCATATATGTAGAAGCATGTGAAGTGGAGGCTGGAAGGTGTCTGTGAGATGGGTCATCTGGCTTAGCCCTTCACTATGTAGCTACTCAAAGTCCAGGAAGGCAAGGGAGTGGCCCAGGGCCCCACAATGAGTCAACATAGGGTTTGGACTAGAACCTGGGTTCCTGATTCCCACACCAGGGCTCTTCCCATTACATCAGGATTCCTTGTCCTGGCTGGTGTGTGGTGTGGTTCAGTGGATTGAGCAGCAGCCTGTAAACCAAGAGGTCGCTGGTTCGATTCCCAGTCAGGGCCCATGTCTGGGTTGCAGGCCAGGCCCCCAGTTGGGGGAGTGCGAGAGGCAACCAACTGATATTTCCCTCTCTTTCTCCCTTCCTTACCCTCCCTCTGAAAATAAATAAATAAAATCTTTTTTAAAAAACAGATTCCTTACACAGTACATAGCCCATTATGACTGGCAGAATAATGCCCCCTGCCCCCTGCAAATATGACCATGTCCTAATCCCCAAAGCCTGTGAATATGTACTTCATATGGCAAAAAGGACTTTGCAGTTGTGATTAAACAAAGGATCTCCAGATGGGGAGGCTTATCCTGGATTATCTGGAAACGCCCAATGTAATAACAAGGTCCCTTCGAGAGGAAGGCAGGAGGGGCAGAGTCAGAGAAGATGCGCTGACGGAAGCGAGTCAGCCAGACTGGAACCTTCTGGTGGAAGAACACAGCACCGCCTTTGAAACAGTCCTGCTGAAAAAAACTGAAACTGAATCTCACAAAGCCTTGAATCTAAATATAGAGGACAGACACATCGTGGGGATACAATCGTGTAAGCTTTATTTACCTATGGGCTACTCTACAGGACAGCTTGGTTTCTTCAACAAACAACATGCAAGGAGGAAGAGCGAGAGAAAAAAAGAGGCACCATATAGATTGAAGAGACTTACGTGCCGTGTCAACCGAACCAAATATGTGGACCTTATGTGGACTGTAATCCAAAGAAACAGGAAAAAGAAAAAGACTTTATAAGAGAATTGGAAATATGAACCCTGACTGAAAATTTAATAATAAGAAAATATTGCTGTTTAGATGTGGTAATGTATTGTAGTTTTTAAAAAACAGTTCTATTTTTAGAAATACATACTGAAATTTTTATAGATGAAATAATGTAGGGGTTTGAGGGATGTGGGGACTCATCAAGGAAACACATGTGATCGTGAGAACCATTAGCGTACAGTAAGCTTTTACCATGTGGTACTCAGTGGCATGAGAGGGGAAATCTATCACAGCGTCAGCTGTCCAGAGCTTTGGGCAGGGAGGGGGCAAGGGAACACCCAGGGGACAGGGGATCAGAGAGGGGGCTTAGGTGTCTAGATGATGTCTGTCGCTCATCAATGTGGTGGGAAGTCACTGGGTCAGAGAGACTCAGAAGGGCAGCTTAAAGTCTCATAACCACAAGGCTCCATCTTTCCAATGGTCCGCAGATGCTGGCTGAGTTTTCTGGGGTGTGCAAAGCAGACAGGCTCTCAGTGGTTAAAAATCTGCTTATTTGGGATGTTTTTAAAACACGTGGCTGTGTAAAAACTTGAATTTGGCCTTCTGTGGGCTTTTAAACTAATGGGTTTAGCCTGCAGTGAAGAAATAAACAATCTAGGGGCCAATGCACAGACACCATCTTTGGCTCATTGATAGCAATATACATCAGTGTCTGATTTCCGAGAGCGCCCAAAGTAGTCTGGGAGGGGAGAAGTGGGTGAGGAAAGGACATTGGCCATGAGTTGCTCACTGTTCAGGCTGGGTGGTGGGTGCAAGCAGGTTCATTAATACTCGTTATACTTTTGTACAGGTCTGAAATTTTCTCTGTGAAAGACAAAATAGTCCCTGGATTTTGTGTAGGATCAGTGCCAGCAACTCACTTGCCATGTGACCCTGGGTGATCCCATCCCCTGTGCGGGCCACCACTTCCTCATCAGGGGTCTGACCTCCTCAGTTACAGGAGAGACAGAAATGGCTACTGAGGAGTATTGGGTAAAGACTTGCCCCAAGTCATAGGTTTTCATTGAGAAATCACTGAGCAAGCAGTAAACTTCAGAAAAGAGGAGAGAGCTGATGGAAGAGAAAGGAAACAGCAAGGAAAGCGGGGGCAGGGTTGTCACAGAAACAAACAGCGAAGTTGCCAAGTGTATTCCCAGCTGGATAAGGAGGGAG
Organism: Furipterus horrens; assembly: GCF_987537825.1. Classification (NCBI taxonomy): domain Eukaryota; kingdom Metazoa; phylum Chordata; class Mammalia; order Chiroptera; family Furipteridae; genus Furipterus; species Furipterus horrens. Next base: position 85,488,251 of record NW_028327180.1, read on the forward strand.
AGATGGAGCCATAGGTATAATTTAGAGAAACACTTCAGTGCAACAACGTGATAGAAATCAGCCCATTCCTGCCCGGCTCCCCAAGCCTGACTCTTGAATCATCAGTGAGTCATGATGCAGAGCCCCACAGGCAGACACTCAGATTTGGATTTGAGAGCTCAGCCCTTTGATTTGTTTTGTTAACACTAACTGTATCCCTGCAGGTCCTTCACTTCGGGGGGCCTGAGGGTTTGGGAGCAGAGGGCCTGCAGCTACTGCAGGAAGAGAAGAAAAACGAGGGGAAGGTGGTTTTGCCATGGGCACCAAGAGGAATTGCTTTGGCTTCACGGTCAAGGCTTCGGGCTGTGGATTCAGATTTTAGCTTCACCACTTCTTAGCTGTGTTACCTTTGACAAGTGCCTTAAACTCTCAGACCCTCCACATCTATAAAGTAAGGCTACTTACCGTTCACAACTCCTGAGTGTCCCAGTGAGGATTAAAAGAGCTAATGTATGCAAGATACTTTCTCCATGTTTTCTGCTATGAAAAGGTAAACCTGATCTCTGCTTGCAAGGAATTTATAATCTAGTAGGCAAGATTCAGCTAGGGATGCAAATGGCAATATCAGAAGCCGTAAAATGCCCAAGTCTCAGTGGTGGAAAAGATAAAGTGTCAAGTGAGTACTGAAGAGAGAAAAGGTCATTCTTGCAGCCACCACAGGACAGCCTCCAGGGTGGCGACATTTCAGCTGGACTGAGGATGGATAAAGTCAGATTGCAAGAGCAAGAGAGAGTAGGAGCTCAAGGAGGCTTCCTGGAAGAGGGAGGTGTGTGTGGACAAGGACAAGACCCCCATTTGACTGAAGAGTAGGGTCCATGGTGAGATGTGTGGGAGATCATGCAGAGAAGAGGCTGGAGTGGGCTCTCTTGGATGCAAGGAGCAGAGAGACACTCAAGCTCACTTTGAAAAGCAGAGTTATTTTAAGGGAGAAATGCAGGGAACCCCATGGGAAAGAGAGAATAGAGATTTTAAGTGTTGGGTTTTATGGAAGCTGGATGGTGGTTTCCTTTATTCAACAAAGGATTACTGTATACCAGTGGGTACCAGACAGCAATCTAGGTACTGAGAACAAGGTCTCTGCCCTTGTGGGCACATAATAATAAACATGGAAACAAATCAATAAGATAATTTCACATAGTGACATGTGTTGTAAAGAAAATAAAAAGCAGAGTAATGAGGTCATGACTAGCAGTGGCAAAAGGGATCCACATTGGTTGGGTTGGGGGGTGAGGTCAGGGAGTAAATTGGAAAGAAGCTCTCTGATCCGAGACCTGAGTGGTGGAGAAGCTAGTTAGCAAAGACTGAGCAGGAGGGTTGCTGGCAGAAGGAATTGTGAGAGTAGCGGTTGAATGATCTTGGATGAGCAGGGGAGGAGGCCAGAGGAAGCTAGGTGGGCAGGGCCAGATCGTGAAAATGTTAGCATTGTTAGGCTGTGATAAATGGTTTGGAATTTCTTCTAAGATCGATGGGAAGAGATCTGAGCATTCTAAGAAGAGGAGTGACAAGAACTATTGGGCACGGTGACAAGCCAGCTCCAGCTGCTATGTGGGAACAGATTATCAGGGGAAAGCCTGGAAGCAGGATGGCCAGTTAGGACTGTCTCCGCATCCATGCGTGGGATGGTATGTCTGTTCTGGACCCAGAGAAGCTCTGGGGACTGGAAAGAGGGAGTTTGGACATCTTCTTATCAGGGGACCTGATAAATAATTTATGGTGCATCCCTGAAACATTCTGCAGCCACTGTTATGGTGCAGATCTGAATACATTTGCCAGGGAAAGATGCCCCCAGACATGCTGTTTGGGAGACAACTAACTGTACAGATAATTTATGAGCTCAACCATGTAAAATTAAATACTCATTCCTGTATCAGTTTCCCTACATAGAAAAAGACATCTGGGAAGATATTCACTAGGTTGTTATCAGTGACTTTTCTGAGAAGCAAGGTTTTTGTTTAACTTTTCTGAGTTAAATTTTTTTCCATTAATTTTGTATTATTTATATGAAAGTCTAGTAATTTTGTAAAAAAAAAAGAAAAAAAGAGGAAGAAAAGGAATTGGGGAAGGAAGGGAGGGAGGAAGAAATTTAAAGACCAACCCCTGTGTGCCCCTAATCCTGCCCCACACACCCACACACATTCCCCAGCACGGGGACATGAAAGGCAGCTGGACCAGCTCCCAAAGTGTATCTTCCAAGGACATCATCAGAGCCCTGGAGTGTTCCTTTCTGAGAGGATGATTAATGGCAGGCGATTAATCCTGCTACAACGTGGCTCAGGCCCCCAAAGCAAAGATCCTTCACTCCTTGAGAGGCCAGCTTCGAATTTAAGCGGTAGGAAGCAGAGATGGTGCCTTTCAAGGCTCCCCCCCAACACACACACACACTCTGAAGCTGCCAAGCTGCCTTTGACCACCTGTAAAGAGTTGCTAAGACACCTGCGGGCAGCAGGGACATGTCCGAGTGGGAACAAACCAGCGTGGGGGGGACAGGACACCTGCAGTCTCGAGACCCAGGCTCAGGTGGGTGAGTTTGCGAAGACCTCTCGATCTTCTCAGAAGAACTGAGGCAACAGGGTGGATCAGGGCAGAAGGAAAAGGGGAGAAGTCAGAGGAGGCAGGCTCGTCGTGGAGCTTAGTGAGAACTCTGGCTACCAGTTATTGGTATTTGGCATCTGCGCTTGTAAGCTCCTGGCCCTCCAGATGTGCTTTGTTTCACCCACAGTGTTTAAAAACTAATTAGTTGCTAAGGTCTGAAAAAAAAAAGGGAGTTTTTACATAAAGATCTGAATTTCTGTTTTTTGTTAGAAAACTGGTGAAATGCCATTTCCTGGGCCTGCCTTTCCGCCAGGAAACAATCAGGTAGAGCTGAATGGCGACTCCCCCTTTGGGACTGCGCTGTCCTGCTGGCCACCTTGCAATGATCACTCATCTCTGCTACTTCCTTGGGCCATGTGGCCACATGCCTTTGCTACCCTGGCATATAATAGCTACTTTGTTTCTTACACAAAGCAACGATGCAACTGTGGAATAGAAAATAAAGGCTCTGAGAGGTGAGGTGACTTACCCAAGATCACACAGTTTTCACTGGCAGAGTCAAGATTTGAACCTCTGACCTCAGAACCTATGACCTTGGCACTGCCAAAATCATAGAACCAGGAACCAGTGAGTCATCTCCTGAACTGCTGACCATGAAATGGTCCTCCAGCCTAGGGTGGCACTGAGCTCCAGGTGGTGGCCAGCTGGCCCCTGTTGAGCAGAAAGGGATGTAGACACAGCAGCAGGGGGCTGGGAGGCTTCTCCACCTGTGGAGTAGAGAAGGTGAGGGAGCACAGGGTATTAAATCTGCACTTCGACCTCTGCCGCCTGAGGAGAGGCCTGATGAAGGGGCTGGGTATAACCTGAGGGGTGGGGCACTGGGCCCCCATCCCCATTGTCATCCTGGGACCACCGCTGCTTGCCTTTTTCTCTTTTCTATGTCAGTGTTCCATTTAAAACCTCCTTTGGGCAAAAGGGGATTTTGCTACTCAAAAATAATTTGAAAAAATGTGACATTTGAGTTGGTGTCAAAAAGCTGAATATGTGTATATACAAATGTACACATACATGCATATACATATTTGTGTGTGTATGGCTAAGAAGCTATTGCTAGGAACTGTCAAATGAGTCCTGTGGGCCATGGCCATCCTCTTATCTTCAGCTTTCAGGAGGGGTCTCCTGCTAGACTTGCCTCCCCCCATGGCTTCTGAAATGGAGCCCGCCCTCCCAAGACTCCCATCAGGGCTTAGAATTTGTTTGCATGGATCTGTATGAAAAGCTTCACTGAATGATTCACTGAATGCAGGTGAGATTCACAGAGTCCCCCAGGGCAATGATTTTGTCTTTGAATTTCATATTCTCTTGAGAAGCAAACACTTCACTTCTTTGGCTTCCTCCTTCCACTAGACCTGCACTCCCTTCCTTTCCCTTATTCCTACCTATCACACAGAGAGAGACAGATATACATTCATGCACATGCATACACATATGCATGCACACACAAACTCACATGCATACTCACCCAACAAGCTTTAAGTCAATGAATAAGTGACTGTGATTTTTCTATCACAGATGGATCTCAGAGTTTGACTCTGGCCCATTGTAAAGTGTGGCTGGGGTGCAGAGGACAGCTCCCAGCCCTATTTGCCTGAGAAGCGCCTGTCATTGGTTTAGGCATGGCAGCATGGTCTCCAAAGAGACATTACTGAGATGCTGCCCTGTGTCCCTGAGCCAGCACTTAAGGACTGAGGCCCAGAGGTCTGACCTGGAATCTCCGGAGCATCTGAAGAGCAGCCTGTTTGGGAAACCTTGAGGAAAACCCTCCCTCTCTGTTCCTAGGCTGCATCTAGATACTTGGCACGACCTTCAAACACAGTGTCACCCAGATATTGTCACCCAATAGTAAAAAGTCTGGCATCATCATAGAGAATGGGATCAAAGCTTTGAATGGACCCTCTCAGCAGCCCACAAGCACAACACAGATAGCAACCACTCAAGAAGAGACCCAGACCTGCCAGGACACCTGGAGGGCTATGGCATGAATGGGCTTTCCACCTCCCTGACCTGCCCCCCATTTCCTGGCTGAACCAGGCATTTAGGGGGAGCTACACAGGGCTCCCCGCTGGTTAAGGCTCCAAATCCACTTCTGTCTTCTGGGCTGGGTCCCTCACTCCCCTGTTCTTCCATATCATCGCACCCCTACCCGTTATCAGCTTGGTTTTTTTCTCCTCTTCCTCGCTTCCCCACCTTCTCTGTCTCAAGTGTCTGCTCACCTCTACCTTCCTCAGTCCTTAAACAGTTCGTGGCCTATTCACTGCCCTCCAGACCCCTGTCCCAGCAATATCAAGCACAACAATAACCAACACTTATCAAGCATCTGTTATATCCCAGGTACTGTTATTAATTTCATTTAGTCTTCACAAAAACTTCATAAAGCAGAGCTTATTATTACTACCACACTATAGATGAGGAAACTGAGGATCCATGAGGTGAAACAAACCTACTCAGGGTCAAACAATCTGTAAGTGGAAAGCCAGGCTTCACATTCATGTCTGTCTTATGTATTTCATACCCCTCATCCCTACCTGGCATTATATTACATGTTTATTGATTTTGATGTTATGAATTTACAATGTGGTCTTCCTGAGGGCAGGGACTGACTTAGTCCCACTTCCTTATCAGTACCTGGCACACAATTGTTGCTTAATGAATATCTGTTAAGTGAATAAATGAATTGATGACCAAATTCACCGTTTCAGAATTTGTTAATTTTCAAAGCAACAATGCAATAGTTAAACATTACAAGTACAAAAAGGTAGAATGAAATATAAATCTTGCTTTAGACATTCAGTTCCCTTCCTCTAAGGTTACAAGACTTACGGATCCTTCCAGAGATATTCAAATATTCTACGCATGTGTGGGCTTGTATAAGCATGTATGTAACGTGTATATGTAGTATCACACCATAGAAACCATTCTGCAACCTGATTTTTTCACTTAATATGTCTTGGAAATGTTCAAATCATTATATATCTACACAGATCACTGTGCTACTAACCACTATGCTAAGCTTCATACATGTCATGTGGATTCCAGAGAAGCCCCTGGGGACTGTTTAAAGCTAGAGTGGGGAGAGATTCTAGCATCATGAATGAGCTAGAATCTTGGAGTGGTGAGAGACCTCTGAGATGGCCTGGTTTAACCTCTTCATGTCACAAATGGGGAAACCAAGCCCCAGGGAATGGTGGCAGTGGAAATAGAAATTCCCAGAGTCACATAGGGAGTTAATTGCAGATCAGGGGCAAGAACTAGACCTCTGGAATCCTTGGCCAGGCTCCTGCTCCCTCCCCCACCCCACCCCATCTCCTCTCCACTTGGCAAGCTCAGAAGAAATCATAGCCAGGTCCCAGCAGAGAGAGTGCCTGGTCAGGCTTTGTCCACGGCAGTGCCTCCCAGGCAGGCTGGGGTGAGAGTGATTATGTAGGTCATTTGGTAATCAGAAAAGAGAGCTTGAGCCCTTTAAATGCTGGCTGTTTCATTCAGTCCCAGAAGACTGAATTAGCATCGATTGTCTGCACCGAGCTAGTAGATAAAAGATCCACACCAAAAGGGAACAGTGGCCTGCAAGGATGAGCCAAGGTGCCTTGCTCTCATCTGGGACTTCTGAGCCCATCGACAGCTTCCTCCTGGAAGTCTGTGCCTTTCCCTCTGGTCAACAGAAGTACGGGTGGGATATGGGGACAAATCAAGAAACAAAGGTAGGGGAGCAAAAATTCAGGACAAGGAGTCTCTTTTGGGATGAATTCTCTTATCTGCGTGTGCCTTCTCCCAACGCCTCCCGTTCCCATCCTTCACCTCTCCCTCCCCGACACATACACACACTGTGAGCCCAACGAGGGCAGGAACTTGGCACATCTTAGCTGTGATTCCCCGTGCCTCATACAATACCTGACATGGTAGGTGCTCAATAAGTGTTTGCTGAAGCAATCAGTACCTGCAAGCACACCTATCATTCCTCCACACAGAAACGCATGCCATGCATTTCCTCCCTTTGGATTATTGTTTGAACTATTTCTACTCCCTCACCTCTCCTTTCCCTTCCTTGGGCCTGCAGATCAAGCCTCTTCCAGGAAATCTTCCCCATTATTGCAGCTGCAATGGCCTCTCCTTGCCCTGAAGTTCTTGTAGGTTCAATGAGTAAAGCAATCACACTTTCTGGACTTTTATCCCAGACATGGTCTGATGGGTATGCATGATTTACAGGAATGACGAGATGGAGAGTTTCAAGTCCAGACCATCACAGAAAATCCATGTTGAAATAAAATTGATACCATGCAAGCAATAGTTAATAACATATTGTTTTTTATACAGAGGTAGGGTGGGGTAGTGGAGGGAACCTTGGGTAGGACATCACACAGACTTGGGTTCAAATCTGCCCTCTGCCGCTTGCTAGCTCTGTGACCTTGGACAGTTTGCTTAGCCACTCAGTGTCCAGTCCTCATCTATAAAGTATGGATGAGGAGACCCTCCTCACACAGTTGTGACTACGAAGAGAGTGAGCACTAAAGGGTCAGCCCACAAGCACAATGATCTTGGTCACTTTCATTTATGGATGTATCCCAGCCCCTAGAACAGCGCCTGGCACGTAGTAGGCACTCAGTAAATAGTCTTTGAACAAATTAACATGTAATAGTAATAAAGGTAGCTGTGATTTATTAACCACTTGCTTGAGTCAGGGCTGAATGTTAAGCATTTAATATGTATTATCTTATTTAAACCTCGTCATCGTCCTGGAGGTAGCCACATTTTTTTTTTTCAGATGAAAAAAAACAAGCTTCATAGCAAGTTTTCAATAAGGGTTTGTTTCCTTCTCTCCCCGTGCACACTATCACTTCTCTCTGTCCTCTGTTATTAGCTTTGTTGGCCTCACTCAACCCTCAGCTCTTCAGCAACTACATCCTCGGTCTCATCCCTCGAGGGTCTCGGCCTTGGGCCCTCTGCTCAGGCTGCAAGGGTACAGCCTAAAATCACTCATATCCAGAAGAAGAACCATATGGAGTCAGACATGGATGTCCGTTTCCCCTTCACCCTCTCTCTCAGGGGCCACAAAGCAGCTGCCTGTGTTCAGCCCTCACTCGGTAGTCTCCTCTGTCCATCACTCTAGCTATTCGCTGACCTCCAAGACTTGGGCATTTTGCCCAGAACATCCTGTCTTCTTCGCTTGTAAATGACTATATATCTCAGGTTAAGGGTGGCATCCTCCAGGTAGCTGTCTCTGACCCCTTCTGCACCCTCCTTCTGTTCCTGTGGCTCTATACATCCCCACCCCCATTACTCTCCTGTTATGCCTGTGTAACTCCCTGGCTTCTCCACCTCCCCCTTACTGAGTTTGAGTAGCTATTTGAGACCGAGAACCTTCTCCAACCTGCTTCCTGCTGTGCACCCAGCCCTCCCTCAGCGTCTGGCACAGAGCAGGGCTCGCGGACACTTTGCGAGGGAATGGTCTGCTCTGTTAGCGCACTTTACCCTCTGCCAGGACCCACAGTTCTGCCTTTTCTTTCCATTCCAGTCTATAATCCTGCAGCACTGCTAGGAATCCCTTCCTACTGCTGAACCAGACTCCTGAATTTGGCTCTTCCTCACCAGGCCAAGCCAGGCCAATTTCCACCAACCATGGGAAAATTCTTCTTTATGGTTCAGAAAGATTTTTCAGGCTGCTGGGGAAAAAGAGAAATGTTTCCCTGAAAGGGGCTTAAAGATCATGCAGTCCAGCCCTTTCATTGTACATAACTGAGGCGGACTGGGGTCGGGGTAGGGGAACTGCCCAAGGTCACAACGTTTACATCAGGAACGGGAACAAAACCCAGGATTCCCAACTCAATATGCAAAATCCTTTCTCCGCATTTAGTCCACGGTACATACAAAGCCAAACAATGAGACTTGTTTAGATAGGATTTCACAACCATAATAGTCAAGACTACAACTTGAACTGAGGATTTTGTATGGCATTAATGTATGTCTCCTGCCCCCATGCGTGTAGGCAGGCAGGATAAAAGGCATGGTAGGACTTGGGCGTTCCCGCTCTGACCTCAGAGCTGCCACTAATGGGCAAGCCATTCCCCCACTGTTCTTCTTAGAGATTGGTGAATTTCCCTGGAGCATTAGAGGAAGAACAGTGGCAAATAGGTCTGGAAAGAAGGGGTGGAAACCCAATCAAGGAGAACTGGGAATGTCCCGGTGAGCACAACTTTGTTTGGAAAGCAGTGGGAGCTAGTGAGGGTCTTTGAGCAGAAGATGACCTGCTCAGCCACAGCTGAGCCCCTAGGGAACACTTGGCTGATAGAAATCTGGGTTGAGAGGAAATCATTTCATGTGAGGCTGTAACTTTACCCACCTGCTGCAGAGGCTAATGTCCCAGTATCTCTTCTTCTCAGGTAACAGCTATCTCCCCTAACAGGTTCTCATTTCACAAGCTCAGGTTCCCTGAGGGAGAGATTTGAGCAAAGAAGAAAGATTCCCCAGGTAAGTCATTAGCAGGGTGGCTGAAATCTCAGCGGAGAGCTTTGATGGATAAATCTGCCCAGAGATCAGGCCAGTCCTTGCCAAAAACATGTGCTGCAGAGTCTGGCCTTCCAGGAGGGGACAGTGAATGGAGCCAAAAAGGACCCGGCAGGACCATTTCTTTACCCAGCCCTGAATGCATGAAAAGGAAATCATGGTTCCTACAGGAGAGCACCATCCAAGCCAGAATGTTGTATCACCATTGATCTTATGCCAGCCATCTGGGCCTTTAAGGGGCTGCCACAGGGGGAAGACTGAGCATGCAGGAGACAGGCCTGCCACTAGGGGCTGCTTGTTCTTGGGAAGGACTTCATCTCTCTGGTCTTCCAGTTCCCAAACCATTGAAGGAGGGAGGTGTTTGGACCAGTTCAAGTACAAAATAACAAATGGGTTCCATCTCCCCTTTTCAACGCTGATCGGTTGTTAGTGATGGCCTCATGTACTGTGTTAAGAATGATTCCGAGGCTACATCCAGAAAAGCGAACAGCATTTTATCAGTTTCTCCAGAAGACGGAATAGCCTCATGAATTTGTTTCCTATTACTGCTGTAACAAATGACTTCTTTTGGCCTAAAACAACACAAATTTGATCTCTTAGAGTTGTGGAGGGCAGAAACATGAAGTCAGTTTCACTGGGCTCATGTCAAAGAATTGACAGAGTTGGTTCCTTCTGGAGGGCATTAGGAAGGAATCTCTTCTCTTGGCCTCTTCCAGCTTGCAGTAGTCCATCCACATGTCTCGGCTTGTGGCCCTTTCCTTCATCTTCAGAGCACATCACGCCAGCCTCTGCTGCCATCATCACATTGTCTTCTCCTCTCTAATCGAGCCTCCCTCTGCCTCTTGTAAGCACCCTTGTGATTATTCTCAGCATCCACCACCCAAATAAGGCAGGATAATCTCTCCGTCTCAAGATCGTTAGTTAATCACATCTGCGAAGTCCCTTTTGCCATTCGAAGTAGCGTAGTCACAGGCTCTGAGGCTTAGGTCGTGGATGTCTTTTGGGGGCCCGTTGCTCAGCCTGCCACCCCTGACAGATGACACTGATTTACAGTCCCTATACTCTGCCCACTATTAGAACAGGAATGCACTAATTCTAAGTCAGTGTGTAAGGCCTGGAGTAAGAGTTGTAACAGAGAAAAAGATTGCACGTGGCATTTTCTCTGTTTCAAAAACCATGCCAGCCTCATTGAAATTCCACATCCCGCTGCCTTCTCTGACACTGTATCATTTACAATGCTCCTGAGGCTAGTACAGTGACTCATTATTATTAGTTAATGAAGCATCTAAGGCCTAAACCCAGAGTCAGCAGCTGGGATAAAGAGTGAGGACAGGGCTGGACTGAATGGAGGTCTGTAGCTGGGATGTAGACCAGAGGAGACAGAGGCCACGCTGTCCTCGTGCGTTCATTTCACAGACATTTACTGAGCACTGAGTGTGTTCCAGGAACTATGGATACAACAGGAATAAGAGCCGTGTGGGTGGCCCTGACCCAAAGAATTCATGGGCACGTGGGAGAGACAGACGTGTGTGTGAATATACCAAGACATCCGTGAAAAATGCTTGGAAGGGGTGGGAGTTGGGAAGCATAGAGGACAGTCTCTGTCTCAGAGAATCAGGGGAGGCTTCCCAGAGGAGGGGGCAGTTGACCTGGGTCTTGAAGGATGCCCAGACCCTCTGAGGTTGGAAAAGGGAAGAGATGGGGACCTTGGCAGAAGAAACTAGTGCTAAAGGGAATAGTGAAAAGGTGTGGTTTTCACAGCACCCTGAGTGAAATGCAGAGATATCCTGGCAGGAGGAAAAGAGAATCTGGAAGTTTGCCTTTAGACAGAATCGATGGCAAGAAGGTGACATTTGGCTGGTAATGGGGACATGGGCCGACACAGTGGGAGAGTCTGGCTTTGGGAATAGAGAGCCAAACCAAATCTCTGAATAAATTTGGGAGGCTACAGGGGGGACCAAATGCTGAAGTGGTAAAAGACAGACTCGGGTTCAAATCTCAGCTACACCTACTAGCTCAGTGACTCTGCTGAGTTCCTTAATCCCTCTGGGCCTCAGTTTCCTCGTGTATAAAATGGGAAAAAATCAGAAGCAGCTGTGGGGATGGTTGCAGAGTGAGGGCCTTGTCTGTCTTGTTTCCCGCTGTGTACCCAGCTCTGGCACATGTTTGTAAACCGAATGAATAATGTCTGAGGGAGCGGGGTGGGGGGGGACCTCTTGGCAGGGTGTCTGATGAAGAACACATGTTTAGTGCATTAATTAATTAATTTTAGGGGAAAAAGTTAATGACCATGTGGCCCAGCACCCATGTCTCACTGGGTATGTCTAATATTTCTGATAAGCTTCTGTTTCCTCAAGTCCAAAAGGGGAAAATAATAATATACATATGACAAGGTTGTCAGTGAGGATGAAATGAAATGAGACAGGTAAATAAAACACTGAGCACATGGTAAGTGCTCTTTTAATAGAAGTCATTACTATTGTTGTTATTACTATTGTCTCCGTGAAAAGGGAAGGAAGACAAGGTCAGTGTCTTTGTTCACCACTCTATGCCTATCACCTAGGACAGTGCCTGGCATATAGTCAGTGCTCATTAAATATTTAGAGTCAGATAATGATCATGCTTCTTAGAAGCATGGCTTATTCTCCCCCAGTAGGATTTCAAGAGCCCTCCTCTGGGCTCCCCTGACACCAGACATAAGAATTATTAGACGAACTTCTTATGTGCTAGGCATTGAGCTAAGGGCCTTATCCTACATTGTTTTCTTGCCTCTGCTCCCTTGCCCTTGTGATTTCCTTGAGGAGAAAGACTAGGAGTTCTAACCCAGAGTAAGGGCTCAGCAAGTATATCCTGAGAAGTGGATAATCAAGCAGTCCATCTTACATGTGAGGAAACTGAGCCCCAAAGAGTTAACAAACACACTGATCCAGAGCTGGAGGGCAGTCCTGGTCCCCAGAGGGTCAGACTAGTGCTGTGCTGCCCCAGCACCCATGATTGAATGTGGGTGAGTCCACTGACACCAACTCATCATGAGCTAATTTAGCCAGAGGAGGAGAGAACTGGGTGCTCCTGCATCGAACTCCACAGACACCTGCCGGCTCATGTGGAATGGTTGCTTATGCCACTGTGCTGTGCTTTTCTTTAAAACAGAGCTCCCTCACGGGTAGTCCTTGAAACGTCAATTTTAATTAAAACCCTAATCCTAATAAACACACCGAGATTAAACCCAGCCAGAGCAGCTTCCTGCTGGGTGAACTTCTCACATGCTTCAATAGACACAATTGTCTCCACTAAAAGGGCTCATTCGGGAATATCCTGTCCACCAGGCAGCCTCACTCAGAGAAGGGCCTTGGCCACAGTCCCCAACATCACTCACTCCAGGCTTCCAAAGACACAGCCCAGAGTGGAGACAGCTGGATGCCAGTCCCAGCTCAGCTGCTGATATGGATGGAGTTGCTACTTAGCCAAATATATAGAATCAGAGCGTCGTCAGCATTTGAAGGGACTCTGAAGACCATCTGGTCTATGCCATTTTACAGATGGGAAAACTGAGTCCTAGAGAGAGGAATAGACAGAGACCTATTAGTAGCACTAGCTCAGTGCTCTTCCCGCTTATCAGCCTAACTTATCACTGGTAGCTGTGTAACCTTGGCCAAATTCCTACCCCACACCTCCTTCAGTGTGGGTAGGACCTATGACTTGCTTCTAACCTATACAATACGTCAGAGGAGATGGGATGTCAATTCTATGGTTAAGTTACATGAAATCATAATGTGTCCTTCTCTTGCTGGCTCTTTTTGAAGCAAGTAGCTGTGTTGGGAAGGGCCACGTGTCAAGGAACTGAGGGTGACTGCCAGCCAACAACTAGCTAGGAATTTAGGCTCTTAGTCTTAGCCTGCAAGCTCCTGGGCCCTGCTGACTACTATGAGAGCTTAGAAATGGATCCTTCTCCAGCCAAATTTCAGATGAGAACCCAGTCCTGGCTGATTATCTCGACTGACATCTTGTGGAGGGCCCAGCTAGGCTGTGCGTGGTCTCCTGACCACAGAAACTCTGAGATCACAAATGTGTGTTATTTAAACTGCAAAGAGTGTGGTAATATTATTATGTGGCAATAGATAATGAATACACTGAGCCTATATCGTTCAGCTCCCACATCCTCGGCATCTAACTAGTGCATGGCACATGGTAGGTGCCCAAAAATAGTTGGCAAAAAATGACTTAATTAACTATCAGAATAATGACATTAAGTCCTTTGAATCCAGCATTTGCCCAACTCCTTTTTCTTTCTTCCTTCTAACCACAAGCTAATAGCTCACAATTCGATGTGAGCCCATTAAACAAAGGCTGTATTCTCAAACCATTTCCTCTTAGGGGGAAAAGTGGGAAGTGCACACTGTTATTATGATGATAATTATGATCCAGCCCTAATGAAATCAACATGTGGTTAAATAACTGTTTGCTGAGTGTAAATTGTTATTGTTATTGATGGACCATTTCCTTTACCTGGGAAATGCAGTGCAGTGCACCAGGCAGGGCGGGAGCAGTCACAGCTTTATCGATCCATAATCATTCCAAGGATACAAAGGATGCCAATGACCGCTGTGGTTTGGCCTTTGGATGACACTGGCCCTCAGTTACAGCCCACACTTGGATTCTCCCACATTGTCTGGCTCTTAGGCTTGCTCACGTCAGTCACTCAAAGCAAACTGCCCGAAGGCACAGTTCTGCCTGGGCATTTATTGCTGCTGCTGCTGCTGCTGCTGCTGCTGTGTGTGTGTGTGTGTGTGTGTGTGTGTGTGTGTGTGTGTGTGTGGTCTGACCAGCAGCAGAAACTTCCCAGAGTGAAAAAGCAGGGAGCACACCCACTTTGCCTGCTAAGGCAACTGCCAATCTCATGCTGCTCTGGCCAGTCTCCGCGGGGCTTTGACAGGACTTTACAGGCTCAGGAACAGCTCTGTGAGGTTATCAGACTTTCCAAGGTCACTTGACGAATCACAGATAGATAGGATCACAAGGCAAGACCTTGCTGGCCTCTGCTTGATTTCAGGGCAGCTTATCACCAACACCACTGACGGGCACTCTGATAAAATTCAAGTAAATTGAATATAACTAGGTCTCGAGAGTTAGCTGAAGTTCTCCAGGGTCTCCAGGGAGCCTGCTGAAAGCATATTGGAGGTCCCTAGGGAAAGGGTGGAGGGACTTCCTTAGAGAGCATTTATGGCTGATACTGGGAAGACAATGTGTGGTCAGAAACTCAGGGCAGAGAGAGTTGTCTGGGCCTCTTTTCTCACCCTCACTCTGTTCCTTAGTCTCTGTCTCTCTCTCTCTCTCTCCCCCTCTTCCTCTCCCCATCCTTCCTGATTCTCAGTTTCCTCATTTGCCTCTGATTATGGCTCAGGCTGGTCATTGCTCCCAGCACCCAAAGCTCACTGCCCAAAGGCTGTGGATCCAAGAGGCTTGCTCCTTCCTCCCAACAACTGGGTCTAGGGGAGTCCTCCAATGAGGGGAGGACCTACTCAACAACAATAATAACAGCAATAGTAGGAGTTCTCATTTTATGACCACTTTCCATGTGCAATGTGCTAGGCTCATGACCTCACTTAATACTCATGACAGTCGATAACAATGGCTCATTCCTGTTTTACAGGAAGAAGTCAAAAGTCGGTCCTTTGAAAAAACTGGTAACACCAATAAATAGCTGGAAAGACTAATCAAAGGAAAAAAGAGAGTAGGAAAAAATAATCAACAAAAAAGGGGATATTGTTACAGAACCCCTGGGCTACTCCAATTGAAAACAAACCCACGAGCTTTTTAGTTAGGGGTCCGATTGCCCGCTGCCAGAATTACAACTCTTAATACTTCTATTGAGTGAAAAGAAAATTATTTATTTAACAGTTACACATATCCTTGCCTCCCTCCTACCAAACCTGGCCAGTTTTAGGAAGGTCAGAAACACAGTTTCCCTACTTCCCAAACACAGTTCAGCTTTACCAGCAGCTGCCAATCATTCAATCTGATTGGGGAGGTCCTGTCTGTGCTGTGGTGCCCTTCAGCTCCCAATACAAAACCGCCGGGATTCTCAGCCTCCTTGCAAACTGTCTTCTTTCTGTAAACCGCGTGGATCTCCTCTTCTTCTCCAGAGCACCCCTGCGAACACCCGCCAGCGAGGGAGACCGCCCCAGAGCGCGCCACCGCCCTAAAGTGTTCGAAGCTGCCTATATATCCCTGACTGCGTCCTCTGACGCAGTGGGTGTTGCTAACAGTTCTGACCATTCACAGAACCCCACATAGGCTCTGTGTGCTTTCCATACTGTCCCCTGGCTCAAGACTCCTCCCATCCACCGGAGGCCTTGGAAGCATCCAAGCAATTTTGCATAATGAAAGATACCAGCCACCAGCCTCAGGCGTGTGGAGGCATTCTGAAAGCTGCTTCCTTCTCCCGATCCCCCAGCCGCAAACTCCAGGGATTTTTGGACTCCCCTGTTTCTGTAACAATATCACTTCACATTCTACAGAATTAAGAGTATTAAAAATGATAGTATTGACCATCATACACCAATAACTTTGAAATAAATTAGATAAAATGAACACATTTCTAGTAAAACACAAACTACCAAACAGAAGCAAGATGAAATAGAAAATCTGAATACAGTTATTCATAATTCATAATTAAAACTCTCTCTCAAAGAAAATCTAGACCCAAATAGCTACAGAGGCAAATTCTATCAAATGTATTATACAAACTCTCCCAGACAATAGAAAAGAGGAAATATTTCTCCACTCATTTTTTGAGACAAAATACTTGTCAACTCATTTTATGATATATAGTTTTGATACTAAACCACTGACAAGGATAATACAAGAAAGGAAAATTACAGACCAACTCAATCATAAACATAAATACAAAAACCCAAATTAAAATATTAGGAAAGTGATTCCAACAACATATAATTAAGGTATACATGCTAACTAAATTGGGTTTATTCCTGAATACAAGGTTAGTATAACATTGACAATTAGTCTATATTATTCACTATGTTAACTGTATAAAGAAGAAAAATCCAATGAGAATCTCAGTAGGCACAGAAAATGCATATGATAAAGTTTAATATCTAGTCATGATCTAAAACTTTTACAAAACCAGGAATAAGAGGGAATTTACTTAATTTAATCAAAGATACCTAGGGGAAAAAAGCTTTTGTGGAAATATTCTACTTTATGATGAAATGCTAAGAACTTATCTTTGAGGTGTGGCACCTGACGAGAATACCCACTACCCCTACTGCTGTTCAGCATTACCCTGAGCATCTTGGCCGGAGTGGTAAGATAAGAAAAAAGTTAAAGGCATAGGGCTAGAAAGCAGCAACAATAACAAAAACTATATAACTCACATTTGCTATGAAAGAAGTCATTGATAAGTCACCGATATATAAAAATCAGAAAACCAGTATCAGGTGACATCAATCTGAAAGGCTAAACAACAGAACAATTAAAAAGATGACAAAAAATTTTCCTTTGAGGAAGAAATTATTTTAAAATAGTACACAGAAAGCACTAACCTAAAGGGAAAAAAGTACAAATTTGACTTACTAAAATTTAGAACATCTGTTTGTCATATGATATTAAGAAAGTGAAGGGGCAAGCCCTGCAAAGGGGAGAAGGAATCTACAAGAATTGTAACTGACCAAGGGGTCCTATTCTGACTATATAAAGAATTGCTACAAATCGATAAATAATAGTCAATTGAGTAGAAAAGCAAGCAGGGGTCTTGAACAGGAATCTCACAAATGAGGTTGTTTAAATGATCAAGAAATATAGGAAAAGCTTCTCAACTTTTTCACTCACCAGACAATGCAAACTAAAACAATAATGCAATAATACTACCATATACTCTATGTAATACCACTGAATAGCCACCAGAATGGCTAATATTTTTTTAAAGACTTATAATACCAAGAGTTAATAAGAATGAAGAGTAATAATACCTCT
Organism: Furipterus horrens; assembly: GCF_987537825.1. Lineage (NCBI taxonomy): Eukaryota > Metazoa > Chordata > Mammalia > Chiroptera > Furipteridae > Furipterus > Furipterus horrens. Next base: position 85,505,372 of record NW_028327180.1, read on the forward strand.
TCTGTACTGCTGATAAAGAGTATAAATTGGTACAACCACTTTGGAAAACTTTTATTGACATTCCCAATGACCTAGGAATTCCTTTCCTCCTACATGTATGTTCAATAGAAACCTGTGCAAAGTTGTACCAGTAAATATACATAAGAATGTTCATGGTTGTACTTATTATTAATAATAGCTAGAAATTGTAAACAATCCAAATGTCTCAAGGACAGACTGGATAAACAAATTGGGACATGTTTGTTGAATAGAATATCACATAACAATGGAAATAAGTAAACTGCAGCACAATACATGCAACAAATATTGAATAAAGAAGCTGTAAACTCTGTATGATTCTTTTTAGCTTAAGTTTAATATTAGACAAAACCACCTTATAATGTTTAAGGATGCATCCTTAGGTAGTAAAAGTATAAAAAAATAAAAGAAGTTATATCAGTCAGGTTCTACTCATGGAACAGAAACACTGCCACACAAGTTATTTTAACAGAGAATTTTAAAATCACCCATCAGGTACTCAAGAACTGAAAAGGCAAAAGCAGTTCACAGAGGTAATAACTGCAGGAAGCAGCCAGTGGGGGCAACAGAGGAGAGAGGTTGGAATGATTAAACCTTAGAAGCTTAAAGCTGGAACTGGCACCTGTCGGGGAGGGAGGGGGGTGCTGGCCAGCTGGCAGGTGCTCACATCTCTGAAGGAGCACCATGGGATTGCTTCTGGGAGTGCCAGGAAAACTACAGACTGGAATCAGCTTCTGCTGAAACAAACTGCCCTGATGTGGTGAAGCTGACAGGTCCAGAAAGCAAAAATGGGAAAGCAAGCCCTTTCTCAGCCTCCAGGCTTGCCAGCTCCCCATTGGCAGCATCTAAGAGGAAGCTAGCTGGCAGAGGAGAAATGTGGCTTGCAGGGTCCCAGCCTTCGCCTTGTAAGAATGGTGGGCTTGAAGCAGGAAGACAATTGTTTATTAATCAGCACAGACTTGGTTACCAAAAGGTGAAGGTAGTAGTTACCTTAAGGAAGGTAGGAGAGGGTGCACCCGGGAGGAACCACTTAGGGATGAAGGAGAGCTTCTTTCTAGGGTGCAGGCAATATATTATTTCTTATTTGGGGAGGGTGGTCACGTGGATGTTTGGTTTGGAATCAGCCACCATGCTGCACATCTATGTGCTTGTATTTTGCTGTGTCTGTGCTATTTTTCACAACGAAAAGTGAAGTAAAAATGTTTCATGAAATAGCAGGGGGTGGAGGACAGTGTTGCTGTAGACTGGAAAGTCAGAGGAGACCTCTCTGAAGAGAGGCGATTCGAGCGCAGCTTAGCCATGCCCGGAGCCTCGCACAGCCTTTCAGATGGAGGGTTATGGACACCCTACACCTTACGAATGCAAGCCCAGTGGCAGTGTGCAGGGACGCCTGGAGGAATGGGAGGGGCCAGAGGAAGGGAGGCAGCAAGAGGCTGCTGCTGTGGAAATTGTAGGGAGCTAACAGAGGTGGGGGGCCTGGCTTTGGGGGTGGCCCTGGCAGCCAGGTGCGGATGAGGCAAAGCACCCAGCAACTGAGCAGTCCCTTCCCCATGGGAGGGCTGAGGAAATGCACTGTGCCACTCTGACAACGCCCCTCTTCAGTCCCAGCCTCCTGGAAAATGTCTCTTAAGTGCTGAGAGGTGATTCTGGGACAGAGAAGCCAGCAGATGGACTGGCTTCAGAGACAGTCCCTGAGGTTTTGAAGCAATTCCAGCCGGCTTTCCTGGAGCTGGCAGAGGCTTCCAGAAAGAACATCAAGATCTGGTCTTGTGCTGTCTCATTTCCCTCTTCCCCTCTTTCTTCCTAATTCCCTTCCCCTCCTTCTTTCTCCTTTTTTCCTTCCTCCCTCTTTCTCACACATTAACTTACCCACAATCAGACATAACATCATGTATACGAACATACAAACCCACACGTCCACCGTTTACACACACATTATTTGTGTCTACACGCACACAGAAACACACATACAACATATGCAGGTTCCTTCACACACATCTCAGATATATCCCTCCTAGGCCAGCAGAACACTTTCAAGTTCAGCTTTCAAGTTCAGAGCCCCTTTGCAAATCATAGTAGCCCCGTGTTACAGGTGAGAGGCTTGAGGCTCAGAGAAGTTGAAAAATGCCTTCAAGGTCACAGCTGGAAAATGACCGAGTCAGGACCAGCACTCAGGCCAGCCTGGCTCTGTGCTCCAGCCAGACCTTACTGTCCCACGCAGTGTTAATCACCTCCATAGTGGCTGCACCTGGCTGCAGTGGTTGAGAGCACACATTTCCGGATACCCTCACCAACATTTGATATTATCCACTTACTTTTTTTATCATCTGACGGATTAAAAATGACATGTCATTGTTTCAATTTGCATCTTGGTGGGAGCTTTCTCAGAAAAAAGTTCCTGGCTCCTAACCGCAGCCATTCTGATCTGAGGCTCCAGAATCTACGTGATTTATAACCTTTCCACGTGATACAAAGCAAGGTTTGGGAACTAGTCACCTGAGGACCGGTGAGGTTCCTCCCAGTTCTGTTGCTCTTTGATCCTGGGACTCCTGCCTCCTCCTGGGCCCAGAACTCACTAAGGCCTAGTGCCTACATCATCTTCACCACGTACAATGCGGTGTTCTTCATGAAGGAATACTTTTAAGACAGAAGAAGTCTTGGCAAAGATATTTTTTTGTGGCCATTTACTAAGTTGGCTCATGGAGCCGTATTTCAGATGCCAAACTGAAGCAATCTTACCCTTCAGAAAGAAGACTAGCAGGTACAAAAAATCTGTTGTTTGCTGGGTCCCATGCTATGCTTGTGGGACATTGAACTCTACAAGGTCATGTAAACCTTACAGCAACCTTGAGAAGTGGTGTCCCCATTTCACAGACAAAGAAACGAAAGCTCAAAGGCTTAGTAATCTGCCCAAGGTCACGCAGCTACCAAGGGACCCCTATTCCAGGCCTGTCTGACTCCAGAAAGGTGCCGTTTTCATTTTCACCCACCTACAGATTAGGGTTTTCGGGGAGAGGTAGGTGACAAGTGGCCAGTGCCTCCTTTCCACAGGTGGTCACAGGATTCTGATCACTTTGGCCCCCAACCCTCATACCCTTCCTGCCGGAATCACGTTCCTCACCCCTGGAGGTCTCTGGAAGGTGCAAGTATTATATGGAAAGAATATTATATTTATGGAAAGACTGTTACATAAATCATTGGATTAGCCAAAAAGTCTGTTTAGTTTTTTCTGTAAAATAAAAGACACATTTTTCATTTTCACCAATAACTTTATTGATTTGGATATTTTGAGTATGTCCACTATCTCCCACATGGTAGAACATTGATTGTTCTCAGTTAGTGTCTCCATTTGATCGCTATCAACTTCAGCTGGTCTACCCACTGTGGAGCATTGTCCAGCCAGAAAGCTCTAGCCGGAAACTTAGCAAACCACTTTTGACACATTTAATCAGTCACAGCATCTTCTCCATACATGGCACAAATTATTTTTTTTGCATTTCAGTTGCATTTTTACCTTTCTGGAAATAATGAAGCATAATATGCCAAAAATTTTGCATATTTTCTTCCATCTTCAATATTAAAGTGTCTAAACAAAAATTCACGCAATTTTGATGTTTTTTTCTTAATGCACATTGATATGACAGCTGTCACAATACAATCTAACAAAATTGTTCGAATGAATTTAAAGACAGCTAAGTGTTATAGAACTATCTTACAAAAAAAACAAAAACAAAACTTTTTGGCCAACTCAATATATACACAAAATGTATTGAGTATTATATTAGTATTTAATAGCTTATTTGATTAAATCCTGGAGAGTTTGTTCCTGGCAATGTGGGCTGGAGGATAAATGGACTGGGAGTGTGAAAAAGAGAGTGATGAAGTTCTATCTCTGATTATCACTGCTGCTTTCATCTTCTGGGATCAATGTGGAAGAAGGAAAGTACAAAAGTGACTTGTCTCACTGAATTACAATCAGTTGTTCAATTTCTTGAGGGTTTTTTTTTAAATTCTGGGAAATTAAAAAACAAACAACATATACCAAGTAACCAGGTACCACTATCTAAAAATGGCCATTCAAAAAATATTTGTTAAATTTCTTAAAAATAAAATATGAAACCTATTACTCATCTAAAGATGAGACCACCTTGTTTCTCCATTCCAGATTTCATTTTCTTCATATCTTTTCCCCCAGTAATCTCAATCATCAATTTAGGTTATTTCTGCCTAATCCATTTTATATTTATATCTATAAGTATGTGTTAAATACATGTATCATGAGCAAAGTTAAAAATTGAGTTTATATAAATGGTATTATACTGTATCTATTATCCTGCTCTCTGCTTTTCTCCTCTTTAAACTATACCACTGAGAGCTCTTTAAAAGTTAAAAATCATGTCTTATTTAATCTCTGCATCTCTGGTGGCTTTGTATATTCTAAACACTCAATAAATCAGGAAGGAAGGGAAGGAGGAAGAGAGGGAGGGAGGGACGTCTTTTGAGTCAAAACTTTTTGCGTGGCTCCGGATTAAAAGTGAGGGTAGTTACAAAAGCCTGCTAAGTCCATCATGTCGTGATTTCCCTGACTCTGAGGACTGTTCACATCCCATCAGAGCACTCATCCCTCCATCCTCCGATCTGCTCACTATCCTGTTCTCCTGGGAAGATCTCGCCGTGGCTCCGAGAAGTTCCAGGCCACACAGCCTCCTAATGTGCTGAGCTCCAGTGTGGTCCAACCCTCACTGGTCATAAATCAACCAGCCAAGGCTGAAGCTTGTATTATCTCTCAAAAACCCTCTAGGATTTGGGGAATTTGCTGCCAGCCCAAACACTTGTCTTTCCTCCTTCGCTTCCCGCACTCCCTCTCTGTCTCTGTCAACCACAGAGCACCTTTCTCAATGACTGTCTCTCTCTCACTGAGTGTCTTTCTGAGTATCTTGCTCTGTCTCTGATTCAAAATTATTCCTCTGTCCTCCCTTCTTCAGCCCTGGCACCTACCTTCTCACTCCTCTCCCACCCCTCCCCTGAGTCTAGCTGCAGTCATAGATCCAGGATCCCAGCTGGGCCATAGATCTCTCCATTACTGCTGTTCTCTCCCTCTCACTTTTAAGAATGCTATTTATGGTGGCTTTTTAGCACAAACAGCTGTTGGAGCTTGTTTGAGAAAGCCTCTGGGAGCAGATGTTCCAGCAGTCCTTTAGATTTTTCTTTCCCCTGCAATCTGAGATGGATTGGGGGAGAAGTTAATTCATTTATTAACCCATTAAACCCATATTTATTGAGCTTCTGTTATGTGCCAGTCACCGACGTGGATGCTGGGAATATAGCAGTATGTAAAACAGCCCTTACAAGGTTTACAGTCTAATGGGGGAGACAGATGTTAATCTAATAGCCATTTAAATATATAATAATAAATGACGATCAATTCTATGAAAAAATGGTACACAGAGTTCTAATAATAGTTAATATCTATTGAGACTTTATATAACTGACACTATTGTAAGCAGTTCACATGCATTTATATGAATAAAAGCTTCCATAGTTCTCTTTTACGTGTGATGAAACAGAGGAACAGAGCGGTTAAAAAACTTGCTCATGGGCACACAGCTTGTGAGTGTGGAGGCCAAGATTTAAACACAGCCCAGGATTAGAGGAGGAGGAGGAGGAAAGCCTTCCGTGAGGCTCAGTTTCCTTCTGTGTATGAGCAGAACTTTCTTTCCCAAGATCACATAGAGAATAGGAGAAAGGAACGGACTTAGACTGCAACCTTTTGAATCCCAAACTAATCCATTTCTCAAGCCAAGTAGGCTGGAATCTGAAAGTGGACTCTTACTAAAACTACTAAGACCCATGGGTTTTCCTAGAAAAAGAAAGACGTACAAGGATGGGAAGACAGTGGGGAATAGACCCCTCCTGCTAAGATGGGCTTGTGGGGGTTGAGCCTCCCACCTGGGGACACACTTGGAGATGGCAAGCTCCTTGTTCTCTATCTCGTCTCTAGCACTTAATACAATGCCTGGTGCTTAATCATCGTTTATTGAAAAATGAATGCATGGATAAGTTGAATTAAATCTAAGTAAATTAAGTGGGGGCGGGGGGAACAGAACAGATGGAAACTCCATGTTTCTTCCAAGCTAGGGATTTATGATTCCAAAAACTTCATTTCTTTCTACTCTCACTAGCACCAGCCAATAGTGGGGAGATATCCTGCCAGGTATCTGGGTCTGTTTCTACCCTTTCTTTTCAGCCTGCATATCCAAAATCTTTTCCTGCTGTTTCACAAACTCCCTTTTTAATTTTTCCAGTTTTTGCTGATTCAATTAAGAACCGAGTTTGATTTAGAAACCTTACCTCTTAAGCCTCTTTTGATAAAACAGTCCCCAGAGTACCAGTCTCTTTAAAGCCTCTATGAGTTTTGGAGCTGAGTAAAATGCCGAGCACTTTCAGGATAATTACACTGGAGCAGACACACTGTTCCTGGAATCTGTTTCTCAATCTGAATAAACAGAGCCTGGTCCTTTTTAGGTTCTTGTAATATGTACTGCTTTCTCCTTCATTTTTCCCTCTGTCCTGGAGAGCTGCCTGAGGGTTATTTAATCTCTGGACCAGAGAAGGGGAAGGACCTGTTTGGAAAAACATCTTCAGCAGGAAACTTGGCTATGAGGGGTCCTTAGGCTGGGGGACTGACTCTTCGCTGATTCTGGCATATTCAATGGCTTTCTCCGCCCCAAGAGCGCTCAGCCCCAAGAACGGTTCAGCAACCTTAGAAGAGTGAAAAAACCAAATGTAGCCACCAAATCAAGAGCTTTTAGGCTGAAACAATTAATTAAAGCAATGCCCGTTGTCATGCCTTCTTTACAGGTGATGTGTTAGATAAGGACACATGTGGGAATCCAGCCAATGGGTTCCAGTCCCAATTCTGACACTTAAATTAGCTGTGTGACCTGAGACATGTGACCTAAGCTCTGGTGGCATGTTTTCCTATCTGTGTAATGAGAATACTAACAGTATTTATCTCAAATGATTATTATATGAATAAAATTAAATAATACCTTGAGATTAGTGTCTGGCATATAATAAGCACCTGATCGATGATGATGATGATAATGATGATGATGGTGATCTGTGACATGTAATCATTTTCACATTCATATTTGCATGTGATCACATTTTCTTTGCTCACCTAGTAGAGGACCTGCATCAGAACCTTGTTTTTCTACTCTCAATCTCTATGCTCTTTTAATCTGGGCCATTCCAAAGGAATTTGACTTGTTCTTTGTGACTCTCAGACCAAGGAAGTAGAAGTTTCAAGAAGACAGATTTCAGTTCAAAGTGGGGTGATTTACTTTTAAAGGCCAGAGGTATGGAAAAAATGACTGCCTCAGAAAAGGAGTGTTTCCTGTCCCTGGCAGCACACATATAGCGCTGGCCAGGATGTTGTAAATGGAATGGAGAAGTTAGACTTGGTGGCCTTCCAATCCTGAGAGTCTAAGTTTCTCATATGAGCAGGGAGTGTTTCTTTCTGTCAGACCTCCACCCCCCATACCCCCCGTTATTTTTCTGGGAAATCCTGTGAGGCTTAAGAGTTTTATCTGCCGATTCAGCCTCACACTCCAGCCTCGTTGACTTAAGAACTGGATTTCTTTGGGATTCCAGAATATGGATTGTAGTCCTATTTCAGCTTCCTATTCTCTAAGTCAGTGGTTCTCAACCTTCCTAATGCTGCAACCCTTTAATACAGTTCCTCATGTTGTGGTGACCCCCAACCATAAAATTATTTTTGTTGCTACTTCGTAACTATAATTTTGCTACGGTTATGAATCGTAATGTAAATATATGATATGCAGGATGTATTTTCCATTGTTACAAATTGAACATAATTAAAACATAGTGATTAATCACAAAAACAATATGTAATTATTTATGTGTTTTCCAATGGTTTTAGGTGACCCCTGTGAAAGGGTTGTTTGACCCCCAAAGGGGTCACGACCCACAGGTTGAGAACTGCTGCTCTAAGTGATCCTGGGAAAGAAAATTCTATAGTTTGCCTCCCAGCATCAACTCCCATTCTCTGGAACAGCTCCTTCATTTCCCTTCGGGGACCACGCCTCCCGTACTCTCAGTCCTGTGGCTCTAGTGATATTGTCTCAACTCCATGGTCAACCCATGACCCAAATCTAACCATGGGCTGTTTTAGCTCCCTGGCTATAGTCATTGCTTCAGGAATGGGCATCTGATTCAAGTTGGACTGATCAGAATCCATCCCAAAACTTTTGCTAAAACTGCTGAAAAGGAGACACTGGTAACATGCAAGCCTGGATTTTCTGAGCCTGCCTGAACATGAAGTCAGCACAGAGAAAAGCAGGGCTGAGAGGCAACGAGAACAAATCTTGATGACCTTTTTCAATGCCTGGCTCCCACAGTACTGGAAGATACACATTACAGCTAGAGTTCTTTGGTTACGCTAACCAATACATTCTGGTTATGTTTGGTTATTGCATTTTTTAAATTAATTAACTAATTCCTCAGACACATTTGACTTAGATTCCAACCACCTGCAACCTAGAGCTCCAACAAACACCTATCACAATGCACTACAAAAGGTAAGTCTTGACTTACACTCATCTCTGTATCAATAAATACCTAATGAAACCTGGTAAAAACCACTATTTAGTGTGTCACTCAGCAGAGAACCATTAGGGTCTTACCCAGAGCCATCAATACCTTTCTGAGAGTGAAATTTGGGACCAACCCAATGTGCCTGGCATTTTACTGATTTAAAAAAACCTCACAATAACGCTTTGTTACTTCCTTTTTGCTCTGTAGCAAACTACAAACTTAGTGGTTTAAAAAACATAACTTTATTTTCTTACAGTTCTGGATGCCAGACATGTGGACATGGGTTTCACTGGGCTAAAATCAAGGCATCAGTGGGGCTACAGCCGTTCTGGAGGCTCCAGGGGAGGATCTGTTCACTTGCCTTTTCCAGCTTCTCAAGGCTGCCTGCTCTCCCCGGCTCGTGGCCCTTTTCTCCGTCTTCAAAGTCAGACTTTCAGCATCTTCAATCCCTCACCCCCCACCCCCCCACCACACACACCTTCTCCTATAAGAACCCTTGTGATTATATAAACCTACCTAGATAATTCAAGATCCTTAACTGAATTACATTGGCAAAATCTCTTTTGCCATGTAGTCTCTGGGGATTTGGATGTAGACATCTTTGGGGAACCATTATTCTGCTACTACAAATAAAAAGAAGTATTATTATTATTATACCCATTTTACAGAGAGAAAAACTAAGGCTTAGAGAGGTTCAAGTAACACTTCTGCTAACTAGCAAGAACCAGAGCCAGAGCCTCAATTCGAATTATACCCAGGGGATCTGATCCAGAGTCCACATGCTTATTCGTTGTTATTCTCCCTGCCAACACAAATGATTATGTATTTTAAAGCCATTCCTGGGCAAGTCACTTAACTTGCCTGTGTCTTACTTTTGTCATCTGCAAAATGAAGCTAATAATTTTATGTTTATGAGCATTTGAGGTTATGCACGTGTCACTTAGCACTACGTCTGGCACAGCGTAGGTGCTCAGTATGTGGCCACTAGGCCTAAAACTATCACCCAAGGTGTAAGGATGACAGGGGCCTGAAGAGTCAGATTCAACGCCACTGAGTGAAGGACGGGGTCCTGTCCAAGGAGGAAATGCTCACTTTTGGCTGAGAAGCATTGGGTGTTCAAAGACATCTGTGGGGCTGAGGTTGAGGGAAGAGGAGATGCTTCCTGCAGGCTTTGAGAACACAGGTGAGAGGACACCTAACCAGATTCAGATATCGTGGGGAGCAACCCTAGGGCCAAACAAGGCTGCAGTGAGAGGCTCTCCTTGTGGATGAGTGGCAAGGTGAGCAGATAAAAACATGTACCAGCCTCCCCATTCTCACATCCTTAACAATGGGCACGACAGCCCATCCACTCAAGACAAATTACTGGCCGGGCCCCACTTTGAGAGAATGAACTTAGGAAGAAAGCACAAACCCTGTCCCCCAGAACTTTACTTCCAGGTGTGCCCTCCCCCCTTGTCCCCTGCTGAGCTGGTTTGCTGTGGGGGCCATCTGACAACGGCAGGACAGCAGGATTTATCACTGTCCTGACTTGTCCATCTGTCTTCACTCTGAGGGTCCTGCCAGAGGAGTTTCCAGGGACTGCACTGAAGCGTACTTGAGCTCTTGACAGAGACACATGGCGGTGATTACACGCAGCGTTAGGCACAGTTACTACAAGGCACGGCAGCTCCAAGTCCTCTCTTGAGCACAGTCCCAAACTGACTCTACAGCCTGTTTGGCTTCCAACTCCTTTTAAAAATTATGTGTGGGGATAGAGGAGAGGTTCCTCTTTCCCAGAGGTGTAGGTGGGGGCTCCCTCTGTTGGCACAATTGAATGAGGCTGCCTGGGATGATCTTCATCACCAGCTTCCTGTCCTAGGATACAAAAGCACGTTCATTTCCTTCTCAGACATGCGACTCAAACCAAGATCTCCCCAGGAAAGGGAGCATGGTGACTCGGTACGAAGCAATGATGGAGCATTTCCTGAGATGAAGAAGGGGACAGGAAAAAGAAGATGGAATCACAGAGATTGTCATGGCCATGGACTCCAGCTCTTGAGCTGAGGTTTGATTTCTCTCCTACTTCTACCAGCTTTCTATCTGGCATTTGCTTGCGTACCTTCATTGACAGGGGGCTCACTACTTCTAAGGGCAGCTTAGTCCATTCTTGGGCAGCTTTGACTCTTAGAAACATGCTTCAGATGGAATATGAATCTGCCTCCTAGCGGCTGCTCTTGGTCCAGCCTTTCAGCCCACTTTCCTAATCACAGTGTTTCTCCAAGGGTTGCCTTTTGCATGAGGATTATCTCTGGGGGAACTCTTTAAAATGCAGAATCCTGGGCCCAGTTCCAACCCGGTAAATCAAATGTTGGAGGCAGTGGCCCAGGACTCTGCATTGATAAGGATGCCTGGTCTGTAACATAAGAGTATGGGCCCCTGAAATGAATTGGAAGGCTACCCACAGGCAAAGAATAGCCAAAGGAAAAGCCAGGAACCTGGAGGACAAACTTCTTCCACTTGTCAAACTCTGCCAAGAGTGGGGCGGGTTGCGGACGATGAACTGACCAGGACATCACAGACAACAGCTGACACGAAGTACCCAGCTGTGCAGTCCCACAGGCTCTGTAACCCCTCCATCTGCGGGCCCTACAGTGATCTCCAGTTAACAAACAAGGAAACTGAGGTGGAGAGAGGTGACCTGCCTGAGGAAATACATCTGGAAAGTGGCCGTGTGGAGGCTGGTCTGACTCCACACCCTTGATTACCACCTGCCAACCTGACGGGAACCCCAGATCTAAACCCCTTCCTTTACTTCAATGAGCAGACACAAAGTGGCTGTCATGGAACTGTGGAGCCAGTTTTCACCCTTCTAGGAAAGCGATCCTTCTAGGCCCTTTAGAGGAGTACTAGCCAGTCCCCAGGAGGCGGGGCTAGGTGGGGCTTCCAGGTGATGATTCTGGCCCTGGGAAATGACAGGGACCCTCAGGCTTGCTTCCCTAGGCCACCCACCTCACCTGGTCTCTCTTGCGGTCAGGCCCACACCAAACATTTGCAGGCCTAAGCAAAAGTATAAATCCGAGGACTACATATCGTGCATCTGAATAGAAGTTATAAATTAAGTAACAAACTATAAAAAATACATGTTCTATCTTATTATCTTGACAAATACTCTTTCACTGTGGCCTGGAAGGCCAAGTTCAAATTTAGAAATTGAAGGACCTCCTCCTTACAACAGGGCAATGTGAAAGAGCTGGCCCCCAGCCATGGCTCCTGGCATGGCCCCCTTTTTCTCCACCCCCAGCTCTGCCCCACACCCCTAAGGCATCCCGTACATGTGTGGGGACCCACAGCCTGCACATCCCAGCTCTGTCCACGTGCCTTGAAACAGCTGCACCTTGTCCCCCCTCAGGCTGGGCAGAGTCATTTTGGGGAGCTCTGTCTTGCCCTGCCTGCTCTGGTCATGGCCCCTGTCCAGCTCTCTCTGCCCCCTGAACCCATTTGCTGGGGCATCCAATCATGGGGACTGGGGTGGGGGAGAGCTCAGGGCATGGCCGCTCCTCAGGCCACCTACATTAGTATGTCACTCAGCCACCTGGGGGCCTGCAGTCCCTGCTCTCAGCCTGGCACCAGGCCTGGCTGGGGAGGCTGGGAGGCAGCCCCTCGCACAGCAAATGAAGCAGCAGGCAAGGAAATGAAGTATCGAGCTACTGCTCCAGGCTGCAAATGAGAAAGAGAAAGAGAGGAGAGAGAGAACCTTATACTTTCAGAAGGGAAGGAGGTCACCCAGATCATGAGATCATCTCTGCTTCAAACCTCACCTGAAATTTGCTTATTAAATCTTATTGTCTTTGGAGTTTAAAAATACCGTGATGCCTCTCACTTGGGGATGATGTCAGCTGCAATCCTACAGGTCAGTGATTATCAAAGTGCCGTCAGGACCAAGTGCATCAGCTTCACCTGTTGTTAGACATTCAGGTTCTCGGGCCCCAGTCTGACCTCCTGAATCAGAAATTCTGGAAAGCTCCCAGCAATCTGTGTTTAACAAGCCCTCCTAATGATTCTGATGCTCACTAAAGTCGAGAACCACTGATGTGGCCAATGCAGCGTCATTGATTGTTTCAGAGCAGAGTACCAGTTCCATGAGAACCGTGCCCATCCATATGTATTCATTCAGGAAACATTTATTGAAAGCCAGACACTGTGTTCGGTGCTGGGAATTCAAAATACAGTCTCTGCCCTTTAATTGCGTACAGTCAGCTCAGAAGCAGGCAAGTAAACAGATCACTAGGATGTGACAAATGCTAACACAGGACAGGTGGAGGGCGCTGTGTGGTGAAGGAGTGTCAGATAAGACTTACCAGAGGCAACTCTGCCTTTGTGGAAACCTGGAGAAGCAGGCATTATCAGAGGCAAAGTGTAGCACAGTAATGTGCTCCTGGTGACAAAAACTCTGTCCTTGATCAAAGTTTAGTCAGGCTCCTCTGAGCCCTCTTCTCCACTAGGCCTTGACCTTGGCCCCCATCTTGTCTGTGGTCCACCCGACCTAGTCTTAGCAAAGAATCCTGCTAAGTCATCCCCTCACCCTTAAGATTGGATTAAATGCCCATGATGTCTAAACCTTTGGCATGCCGTTAGCAAGAACCCCGTTAGGCCAGTTTAGCAAGAGTCCCCAGCACTTGAAGCTCCTTTTAATAACTTTCCACCATTGACCCCCTCACTCTGCTCATTGGCTGTAAATCCCCAGCTGCCTCTATTGTGTGGTGAGCTGAGCCCCCTCTCTCCCCTGTCTCAACACCCTATTACAATAGTCCTGAGTGAAGTCTTCTTTACCAGCTTGACACATGTCAGAGTAAATGTTCCTTTCGCACTGGACCAAGGCGCAGTTGTGCAGGGCCCAGCAGAAGGAAAGAGCATGCCCTGTCCGCTTCAGGCCTCAGCATGGCTCACATGTTAAAGCCGAGTATGCATGAGGTCAGGCAAGGGGGTGGGCCTGGAGAAGCCAGCAGGGCTTGAGAGGCTCTCTGGGGGTTGGGGTTTGTCCCGAAGGCAGTGGGGGTGGGGCGTAGGAGGAAGTTTTAAGCAGAAGAGTGTCATAATTAGGCTTGTGTTCTAGAAAGATCTCTCCAGCAGGCTGTCTCATGGTGAGGGATTTGGCAGCCCCGAGAGACCAGTGAGGAGACTGCTGTGCCCGGGGAGAAAGGGTGGTAGACAGAACAGGCGTAGTAGGGCAGGTGGTCGGAGGGAAGTAGCCATCTTAGAGATCAATGAAGAGAGGGCCGCGCATCAGAATCACCTGAGGGAATTTTTAAGCGTAATGCTTGCCCAGGTCGCCATCACAATCCCTGCATCAGAAACTCAAGCATCTGTATGTTTAAAAAGCCTCCCTGGCCATTCAGTGTGGCCAAGGCTAAGAACCACTGAGGCTGGGGGTGAAGAGACAGGGCTTGGTGGCAGAATGGCAGGGAAGGGCAGGAATGATGGAGAGGAAGGAATGTGTGTGTACTGGTGGGGGCTGTCCCCCAGGCATGAGTCTGGGTCCTCAGAGGTGCCAGTCACTGTGTTTTCAGAAGATGACCCATGGGACTGAGTTGGGCAGTCAGGGTCTGAAAGCTTCATCCTCTTCCTTCTAGGCACACAGAAGATACTGTTTTTTTTTTTTTTTAATTCCAGACAGAGATAGAAGTCAGGGGTTGCGGAGGGCGGGGGGGGACATTGATAAGAGAGAAAAATTGATTGGTTGCCTCCTGTGGGGGCCCTTGCTAGGGACCGAACCCACAACCTAGGCATGTGCCCTTATCAGGAATCAGACCTGCTACCTTTCGTGTTTACGAGACAATATTCCAACCAACTGAGCCACACCTGCCAGGGCGTGCTGGGTTTTGAGGAGAATAAATACCACATAAATGAGCCATTTGTTTGAAGGGGGTTGAATTAAGACTCATTCATTCACTGCGTTCATTCAAGAAATGCTTAGCAAGCACCTACTACGCACTGGGTGCTGTGCTAGGTGCTGAGGTACAGTGGTGAACAAAATTGGGGGTGGTCCCAATCTAGGGGGTGAGGCCAACTTAATACAAAGTAACGACTCTGTAATTGTGCTAAGTGCCATGAAGGGAAGATACTTTGAAAACATATTGATATAATAGGGAATGTGGCTCAGACTGCTCTGGAAGTCTTCCCTAAGGCAATACCACATGACCAGACAAGCAAAGGATGAGTGAGAGTTAGCTAGGCTGAAGGGGAGGCAGGTGCTACAGACAGAAGGACAGCCTACACAGAGACCCTAAGCAGGTGGCATTTATCTGCTCCAGTCTGTGGCAGAAGCCTCCTGAAGTGGCGGCCCCTGAGACCCCTTTCTTGGAAAGCCCACTTTGGAATGAGTGCTAGCAGAATACCCCAAGTTTCCCACAAGGGGGAGTCGGCCAGAGGCCTGTGTGGCGGTGGCCTGCGGCGGCCTCCCACAGGCTGGCAGGACAGGCCCAGGTGTGTGAGTCAGACAACCTTGCTGCTAGGTCATCCTGCTGTCTCGTAGCGGGAAGTGCTTCCTGACAGCTGCTCTGGGGCCATTCTCCTTCAATTTCCATTTTATAGCTGCATGTTCCCTCCTCAGCAGGAGACTGTGTCCCCAAGGATGTCAGGCTGACATTGCAGGCTGCAATTACCCGGCCTGGGCTGGGCTGAGGTTCCTGGTCACCTCCCACCTTCGGGGCTAATATATCTCTGCATTTCTTCCATCTCACAGATATTTATCAATTACCGGGTGGGTGCCCATCGCAGAGCTGGGTGCTACGTGCATGGCGACGGATAGGAAGGAAATTCGGGATGGCCTTTGCATCCCTCAACCTGGTGACTCCACACAACCAATCAACGAATGTTTGTCAAGCAGGAACAAGGACTTGAGGTTTGTGAGTATGGTTCCAAGTCCCAAAGGTGCCCTCCAGGTGACTACTAGAGAAAACTGGATGTTGACTGACTGAACTTTTCTGGCTAGAGTCTCTCCATTCCCGCCCCATTCAAAGTCCTCCCACTTCCAGCCCATTTTCATCCTCAGTCTCTACCCTAGACTTTTCAATTAAATAAGGTAGTAAATTTCTTTCATTCTTTTTCTCTTCCTCTATTTATTTGTTTATTGCCCTAATCTCTCTCTAAATTTTTTTAACTTGAAAGAACCTTGAACATTGTTTATCTTCAAGAAATTCTGGGTTCCTTCTTTTTCTGAGCAAACTCCTAAACATCCTTCAGGATCCACCCAAACATCACCTCCCCTGTGACCTCATCCATGTGTCCCTGAGCAGAATTAGAAGTTCCCTCCTCTGGGCTGTCATGGCAGCCTGTACATACTTCATCTGTTCAGATCCCTGTGCTTATTTATTTTTTAAAAGATTTTAGTTATTTTTAGAGAGAGGGAAAGGGAGGGAAAAAGAGAGGAAGAGAAACATCTATTGGTTGCCTCTCACACACCCCCAACTGAGGACCTACCCCATAATCCAGGCATGTGCCCTGAATGGGAAACGAACCAGTGACCCTTTGGTTATCAGGCCGGCTCTCAATCCACTGAGTCACACCAGCCAGGGCTGGATTCCTGTCTTTAAATACTTGTTCATCTTTGAACCTCTAGCGCCTGGATCAGGGGCTGACACACAGTTTGTGTTCAATGATTGAACATATAACCTGCACCCTCCTGCTGTGGCAGGCGCCCCTTTTTCAGTTGCTCAGAAGAAATAGAAACCAATTTGTCACTATGCGCTACGTGAATTAATCAGTGTAATCAACTGCGGGCGGTGTGATGTATTTACTGAGCTAAACAAATACTCAAAAACAATTCCAATTTTAATGCTGTGTTATCAATGCTTTTATAGAGTTACTCTGCCTCCCTGCTCATCCCTCTTGTACTTACTCTGGAGGCCACATGGTGCAATGGTCTAGAAGGGAGGAGACCTGGGTTCTAGTCCCCACTCGGTTTCCTCTAGGAGTTTGTGGAGTCTCCTCATCTTCATAATGAAGGGGCTGGACCAGCCAGGAGTTGAAACCTCCAAGACCCACAGGGGCCATAGTGACAGTTGGCCTCAGTGACCAGTCAGCCCCAGCTTGTTATGCAGGAAAACAGGCCCGGTGCTGTCAGATCTCGCACTTTTTAGAAGCTGAGGGTTTAGTTTTTATATAAAATACATGCTTTGAAAACATACTGTGTGGGTCTAGGCTCTGAAGAATCAAATGCTCTCATACATCACTGGTAAGAGTACAAAAGGATCCGACCTGATAGTAGGGAAAATTAGGTAGTATCTTTCAAAACTAAAGGAGTGGTTACACTTTGATCCAGCTGATCCTGACTTCTAGGAATTTCCCCCAAAGATTCATCTCCAAATCATGACCGAACAAGATACCGACAAGGTTACTCATTACAGCATGATTTTAATAGCTCCAAATCGAAAACAACTCCAAATGCCCACCCACAGGGGACTGTTCGAGCCTTGGTTTAGTCACACCATGGAGTACTTTGTGACTGGAAGAAAGAACGGATAATCTTGATGTCTTTTTATGGAGTGATCCCCAGGATCATTTCTGTGATCAAAGCAAAGTGCAGGATGGTGTATACAAAAGTGCTCTTCAAACTCGAGTCCCCCAGCTGAGGACAGAGGGACTTTGCAAAGCCCATTGCATTGGCTGTCTCTGCACTGGAGGGAAGGGTCAGGAGAGCTCCGTGTGTGTGTGTGTGTGTGTGTGTTAGCCACTGTGTTCAGGAGAGCTCCGTGTGTGTGTGTGTGTGTGTGTGTGTGTGTGTGTGTGTGTTAGCCACTGTGTTCAGGCCTCCTACAGTAAGTGGCAGGGACTTGCTTACTGCAGACCTCCTACAGGGACACGCACTGCCTGGAGGGCCATTGGCAAACCTAGTGTCTCATTAGAACAGCCGAGGTGAGTCACGCTAGTGTAACTTTGCAGAAAGAGTGCTGGACTTCGATTCCAACAGGATTAGGTGCTGAGGTAGAAATTACACAAGTAATATGGGAAAAAGCGGAAGGGGCTCTTACTCTGCTCCACTGGGTGAGAGCAGGAGGGAGTCAGTGTGGAAGTGAGGAAGGGGGAGGTGACATCTAAGCTGGGTGAGAATTCATCCCCCCAGAAGGATGTGAAGAGTATCAGCAAAGGTATGGAGGTGAGAGCCTACACAGTTAAGGTAGCACCTACTAGCAGCTTTGCACAAAGTACAAGGCCAGCAACTTAAACTTTATTGTGAAGACAATGCGGAGACAATCAGCAGAAAGCAGCATGGAGAGTTTGCCTACCAGAATAAGCCCTGCAGTGGGGAAGGCGAATTTTAGGAGATGAAGGACTGAGGTAGCAGAGAAGTTGGGAGACTACTGCAAGAATTCCAGTGAGAGAGGATCAAGGCTTTAACCTGGACTTTGAGATTAGGGTATCAAAGCCAGGGCTTCTTCGATCGTTAGAGACAGAGACTCTCTCATAACTCCAAAAAAAAAAAAGAAAGAAAAAAGACCGTACAGCAGGAAACCTCACAGAAACTCCAGAGCAGTGTTCCAGGCAGGCATCCCAGGAACCAGGATGGAACTGGAAAACCAGGAGCCAAGGTGGTATCCTTCATAGCTTTCTGTCTCAGCATCTCTGCTCCATTGTCTTCTGTTGACTGATGCACTTCCGGTGTTACTCATGGTTTTTGCTTTCTCCTTACTTCTCTTTGTGGGTGACCCAAGAGTAATCTCCACCCTGATGCTACCTCTACGGACCACCACCAGCTGCCTTCTTCCCTCTGGGCCACTTGATTCCAATTCAAGACAGGATCTGAGTAGCTGTACTCATTGTTTTGATCCAGGGCAGGCAAGTCATAGGTCAAGGGCCAGCCCATAGATGAGGGTGGGGGCTGGTCCACAGGTAGAGGATTTGGCTACTTGAGGTAGCAGGGTTCTGATAAGGGACTCTCCTTGCAGGCACCTGAAATACATCTCATACATTAGGCCTCCAGGGGAAGAGGTCAATTTTAAATTTATTAGGCAATAAAATCAGCATTATTAGGTAATTGTTTGGATGTGGGAGGTGAGGTGGAGTGGCGATGATGTCATGGGTTGGCGTGGGTAACCGGCTGGCCTCTCAGCTCCACTTTCGTCTGTGTTGGTGCTGCTTGCGTGTTCTCGGGAAGCTTCTCCACCCAGTTCAGTCAGGGTCCTGGCAGGAAACGGGTGGCTCTCTCACACTGGGCGGTTGGGGAGAGTTTTTAGTAAGAGGACAACAGGACAAGGCATAGGATAACCACAAGGAATAATGCAGTACCTTAGGGCCAGAAACAGCCGGGTGCTGTCCAGTGGTAGGCCAGCGAAGGGTGAGGAGAGGGAGGCCTGCCTGACACAGCCAGCCTGTGGTAATAGGAAGCTGGGGCAGCAACACCCTGCCCTGGTTCCCCAAGCAACAGGAAGACAGGCAGTAAGGAAACCCACTGATGTATTCCATCCTGCCTCCCTGGGGCAGGAAAGAGAAGCTCTGGAGGAGAGAAGGTAAGACATCTAGTACATGCCTCATGGTGGGGTTTATAGCCAATCCTCTCAGCAATCCAAGCTGGAAGGTGCCACTACATCCTGATAGCCTCAGCCTAAAAACCATTGTTCTAGTTGGCTTGAGTGGGTCAACTATCCATCCTTGGGTGAGTCAGGGTAGCAAAAAGGGAGAGCGTGCTCTGATTGGCTAAGCCAGAAGCTGCAGGTGGAGTCAGCTCTGATGCAGCCTCCCAGCTGAGATGGGAGACGGCCAAGGAAAATCAGGGCGTTGTTAACCGACCAGATAAAAGGAAAAGATGTCCACTACTGCCCATGCAGGACTTCAAAGACTTTTAAGTGGAGGTTTGTAGTTCCTGCTGGATTGGTTGGGGGAAAGAGACCAGGGTGCAACTGGAGAATGAGCGCACCCAGCCACAAGGGATGGAGTGGTCCCCTCCCCTAGCAGGGGGAATCTTAACATTCTGCGGCTTCAGTGTTCACCAGCAAGTTGTTAACCAACAAGCTCAGCCTTCTCATCAAGAATGAGGACCCTTCACTGTCAGTACAGACCACCAAGCCTTGTTTTGTGAATCCATTCCTTGCAGGTGGACAGACCTAGGCGAGACTTCTCTGCACCCACTGAAGTTTGCTGGAAGGTGCCACCTAGTGGAACATCAGATGACCTGACACTTAGACAAAACAAAAAACCTTAGGAGGATTTTTGCACCCCCAAAGCCTTGAGCAATAGTTCTCGCACCTGATTAGAGATTGGAATCACATGGGATGGCCACGCCCTATCCCCTCAGAGGTTCTGACTTAATTGATCTGGGGTGCAGGGAGGGCGTCTAGAGTTTGAAAAGGTTCCCAGGTGACTACAAGCAGTCAAGGTTGAGATCACAGGGTTATAGAGCTCCCAGCCCTTCTTTTATAGATGTGCTCACCAATGGGGAATCACTTCCCCAGGAGTTTCAAGCTCCCAGGAAGCCCCCTTCCCCCTGCACCCCACCTCCTCTCTCTTTGTGTCTTTGTACAACTTTTTTCCTTTGTCCAAAAATAAAAAGTAATTAAACAGGAAGCATTCTCATTTCCCAAGCCCTGATATTTATTTTAGTGGCAGTGTCAGGAGGAGGATGGCTCCCTATACACCTGATATTTGCATCTGACCCTCTGACTAATACTCTGTTTGAGATGTACCCACCTGATGACGTAGTATATTTACTCTTTGAGATTTATGGCCTTCTCTGTTTGCTCCTTCAAAGTGTATCCTACTCAAGGCACCTTCCACGTCCACTGTCTTGATTCAATAGTATTCTCTTATAGTTGGCAGGATTGGTTTTAATTGGCATCTCACTGTGGAAATGACAAAGTAGACGCCAAGAGAGAGACAGGCAATTTTCTGTCTAGAGGTCATTTCAAATAGGCATCCTGCAAACCTTCTCTTTTTATTCAAACCAGGAACTGAAATGCCACTAAATGCGCACAAGGGCCTGAATCACTTGAGTGGTCTTCTACGTCTGGCTCCCCTTCTCCCATCCTACCTTGCAAGATTGAGTCTTGGAATTTTAGACATAAATACCATCTGGTTCAACTGCTTTATTTCAGGCAGCCATATTCGGTATTCATTTAGACATCCCCAGCTCCTGCTACCACATGCACTCATGATAAAGCTGATGCCCAGAGAATCTGAGCAACCTGTCTGAAGCCACACAGGAAGTTAGGGGCAAAGTCCGGACTGATCAGCCGAAGATTTTTGCCACGCAGCTGAAATTCTATTCATCCTTCCTCAGCATTCCTATTGGTGTTTGACTTTTACTTCGGCCACAGTTACCGGTTTCATTAGGCCAGCATCTGCGGTATGCCCTTTATGCACATTACTTCATATAATGCCCACAATAGGCCTAGGACAGCTCAGTCTGAAAGTAACATTTCTTGCTTCGTTCAGTTGATGACCTGATCAGTTTTCCCAGAAAAACAGCCAGAGCTAATGGGCTGCCCACATGTCTCAAGTGGTATTGTCTCAGTGAGTGGGATAAAGCCCAGGAGTTTCCTCCCCCCAGCACCCCACATTGTAGAAGGAGATCAAAGAGCCCAGGATTAAAGCTGGGTTAATGGGTTAGTTTCTATTGAGGGCTGACCAGGCTGGTGTGTAGTTTTGATTAACAAGTCACTCAGGAAGACACAAGAAAAAGCTCGAATACAGTTTTGCACAGAGTCCTCTAGGGAGCTGGAAGAAGAGACTGAGAGGAGAGAGACACTGAAGATTTTTGTGTACATGATCTCAGCTGCTAACTTCACTCAGCCATTAATTACTGAGCATCTATTGTGTTCCAGACCAGGGAGAGGCCACAGCTCAGTTTCTTGTAGTTAAGCAGGAGTATGAGCTGAAATCCATGTGTCCTGGCTTAGCTCCTGCTGCTTTGGTTTGAAATTTCCTGTGCCTGGAAGGAGAATGGGTTTTCTGATTTGAAAGAAAAAAAGGGAAGTCTGTGCTAGCAGAGACAGGACATACTGTACATGTAAAAAAACACAAAGTTTCCCCCTTGCTTAGAGCTCACAATCTAGGGGAGGAAATAAAAAATGATACCTGTTCTGAAGGAAAATCAAGCAACTGGTGGTGATGGGAGCCCTCTTTGATATTTTAGATCAGTTGATCAAGGAAGCTCTCTCTGAAGCAGAACATTTGATTTGGTTCCTGAGAGATGGGAGGGAGTGAACCAGGCAAAGGTTTAGAGGAAGAGATTTCTAGACAATGGCACAGCAAATCTGCAAAGTCCCTGAGGCCATCCTCAACTTGGTTCATTTGAGGAATATAGCAAGAAAATCAATATAGGTAGAAGGGAAGGAGAAAAAGCAAAATCTGAAAGTCAGGTCAGACCACATAGGGCCTCAGGGGCTGTGATAGGATTCTCATAGATTATTGTAACATAAAGGGAAGTCACAGGTGAGTTCCCAGGAGCAGAAGGAGCCTCATGTTTGTAAAAGGACCATCCTAGCTACTCTGTTTCTATCATTGTGCTCCTGATGTGGAGGCACTTAAAAGAATTCTGCAACATTATCTTTCCCTCTAGGAACTTCCACTTTTGGCAAAGAGACAGGTTGGAAATTCAACTACATAAATACTGTATATCAACTGCAGTATTAAAAAAATAGGGCTATTTATAGCAGCATTATTCACAAAAGCCAAAAGGTATAAATAATCCAAATATCCATGGATGGATGAATGGATAAACAAAATGTGGTATATACTTACAATGGAATATTATTCAATACTATTCCACCTTAAGCATGAGATTCTGATACATGCTACAACATGGATGAGGCTTGAAAACATGCTAAGGGAAATAAGCCAAACTGAAAAAGACAAATATTGTAAGATTCCATTTATATGAAGTACCTAGAATGGTCAAATTCATAAAGACAGAAAGTGGAATGATGCTTACCAGGGTTTGAGAGGAGGGGGGAATGGGAGTTGTTTATTGGGCACAGAGTTTCAGCTGAGGAAGATGAAAAAGTTCTGAAGGTGGATAGTGGTGATGGTTGCACAACACTGTGAGTGTACTTAATGCCCCTGAATGGTTAAAATGGTAAATTTTATGTTATGTCTATTTTACCACAATAAAACAAATATCTTTAAAAGGCATAGGGTAAGGATCTAGGGATAGATGAGTGGGAAGTCTAGGCAGAAATAACAGCAAGTGCAAAGGCCCAGACATGGGAATGTGTCTGGCGTTCTCTGATGAACAGCAAGAAGGCCTACGGGTTGGGGTATAATGAAGAGAGTAAAGGGTGAGGGCTATCCCTGTACAGCCATGTCGGGCCTTGTAGCTCTTTACAGAAATCTGGTGGGAGGAGGGAAGCCACTGGAGAGATCTGAACAGACGGTGATGCTATCTGACCTTTGCTACAACAAGATCATTCTGGCTTATGCTTCCTTCACTCTGAGTCTTATTTGCGAATGCAAATAAGACAAGCATTTATCTCACAGGGTAACTGTGAGCATTAAAACAGGTAATGCATGTCAGGAGTTTAACATGGTGCCTGACGTGGCATTCAGTAAAAGGTAGGCATCACTGTGACAGAAATCCAAAGCAAGAAAGCAGACCCTTGAGGAGTTCTGGAGGACGTCATGAAGGAAATGGCAGTTCAGCTAGATGTGGAAAGGTGTATAAGATTTCCACAGACATAAATGGGAAAGAGGAGAGGGCTTTCTGGGTGGAAAGAAGTAAGTGGTCAAGGAACGCGGCCAGCAACTGGTCAAGGCAGAGGGGAGGAGAGAATGTTTGATCAGCCCCAGCTGGGCACAGTGAGTGTGGACTCTAGAGCCCAAGTGATGGGAGCTTCGAAGGTTTTGTAGCTGATATCAAGGCCTACGAGCTTTACCATAAAAATCCTAGAAGAAAACATAAGCAGTAAAATCTTGGACATTTCTCATAACAATATTTTTTCTGATATACCTCCTCAGGCAAGGGAAACAAAAGAAAAACAAAAACCAAATGGGGCTACAGCAAAGGAAAACACCAATAAAATAAAAAGACAATACACTGAATGGGAAAATATTTGCCAATAATACATCTGATAAGGCATTAATATCCAAAATTTATAAAGAACTTATAAAACTCAACACCAACCCCCCCCCCAAAAAAACCAAACTCAATTTAAAAATGGGCAAAGGACCTGAATAGACACTTCTACAAAGAGGACATACAGCTAATAGACGTATGAAAAGATGCTCATCACTAATCACCAGAGAAATGAAAATTAAAACCACAACAAAATATCACCTCACTCTTGCTAGAATGGCCATCATCAATAAATCCATAAGTGACAAGTGCTGGCAAGGATGTGGATAAAGGGGAACCCTCATGCACTGTTGGTGGAGATGCAGACTGGTGCAGCCACAGTGGAAAGCAGTATGGAGTTACCTCAAAAAAATTAAAAATGGATCTGCATTATGATCCAGTGATTCACTTCTGGGAATTTATCTGAAGAAATCTGAAACACAAATTCAACAAACTATATGTATGCTATGTTCATTGCAACGTTACATACAGTAGCCAAGATTTGGAAGCAACCCAAGTGCCCATCAGCAAATGGATCGATAAAAAGCTGTGGTATATTTACACAATGGAATACTATTAGGCCATAGAAAAGAAGAAAATTTTATCCTTTGGGACAGCATGGATGGACCTGGAGAACATTATGCTAAGTGAAATAAGCCAGTCAGAGAAAGTCAATTACCGTATGATTTCACCTATATGTGGAATCTAACAAGCAAAATAGAGACAGACTTAGAGAACAGGCTGACAGCTGTGGGGGGAAGGCAATTTTTGGGTGAAGAGGGTGGAGGAAAAAAATAAAAATAAAAAACGTCACGGACAGGACAACAGTGTGGTGACTAGCAGGGAGGCGGAGGAGATTATAGGGGTGACCGATAAATGGTGGTGAACGGAGACTTGACTTGGGGTGGTGAACAGATGATGCATTGTAGAGTTGTGCACCTGAAACCCGTATAATTTTAACCAGAGCCACCCCAATAAACTCAATAAAAAAATTAAAAACTTTTTTACTAGAAAACAAAACAAGAAAAAGATCTATGAGTTTTGATCTCAGAAAACGCAGTCCCCATTGCTCAGCCTGGAGCTGGAAGAACTGGGAAGCGAAGTCCTCAGGACACTGGTCCAAGGCTGGGCGCCACGAGGCAGCGGCGGGGCTGGAGATGAAGAGCCTCAGGAGGACGCCTGTGGGGTGGAAAAGAGGAAGGTAGCCAAGAGGGCCCGTGGTCCCTGGGCGGCATCAGGGAGGAGTCGGTTACGTGAAGAGCACTAAGGCGCCACAGGCGTCCCCGTCCCGCTCGGTGGCCCTCCGCAGCGCCCAGACAGCCAGGCTTCCTCGGAGTCCCCCCCACGGTTACACACACTTCACGTTTCTACTCCCAGACAGCAGGGCTCAGGTTTGTTTTCATTTCATCCCTGTGCCCAGGGGAAGAGCTAACCGGAGACAGGGAGAGACTAGAGGTTTCAAGAAAGGGCTCCGTGAGCTGCTTGCTTAGAAGTACACGTAGGACTGGAGGGCACACCAACACCAAGGAGGTTGGACTTGCGCGACAAAGGTCCTACAGAGAGGCTCCGGCCACCTCCCCGCCGGTTTGCAGGGGATAACAGACGGGTGGCGGGCGTAACACTCCACAGTTTACCCAAGACGTTCACACCTAACGCCAGGAACTCCGAAAGGAAGGAAATGAGGGACCGCCCGCCGAGCAGTGCGCGTGGAGCACGGCTGTGGCCCCATTTCACATTTCACAAGTGTGACAGAGTCCCCGGAGTCACATTAAGTCCGCAGGTTCTCGGAGCGGAGCAGAGCCGAGGTGGGTGGGATGCCACAGTTTCGGGGACTGCAGGCGCGGAGCGTCCGGCCTGGCTCCAGCACCATCCGCATATCCCCGGGGAGCTCGCAAACTGTCCACGGGAACCCTGGGCAGAGATTGCCTGACTGGGCTGTGGAGTCCCCGCGCGCGTCGGAGCGCGCGAAGACACACCAGCGTCCAGCCAGAGCCCGTTAGCGCCCAACTCGCCAACTCCCGGACTTTCGCAAAGCTCCTGCGGGCGGGGGCTCCGCCGAGGAGCGGGCGGCACCATCGCGGCCCGAGAGGGGGAAGCGGCCCGCACCCGGACCCCGCCGCGCCCGGGCGGACCAGAAAGAGCCACGAGAAGGCTGGGGATCGCGGCACACAGCTCTCCGCAGCCGATGTGCGGAGGATGGCACGGGGCGAGCGGCTCGCCGGGGATCGGGGCGACGGGGGCGGCGGCGATCCCCCCGTGGCGGCGACGCGGTGGCTGGGCCCGGCTCCCCGGCTGGCGAGCGGCGGAAGTGCCGCGGAGTTGGAGCGGAGCCGGCGCCGCGGCCGCTTCTCTTCGCCGAGCTGCTGCCGCCGCCGGGCGGACTGGCGGACGAGTGGACCCCGGGGCTGGGGGCCGCGCGGCGGGACCGGCGGGACGCCGCGGGGCTGACGGGCCCTGATGAGGCGGAAGGAGAAGCGGCTTCTGCAGGCGGTGGCGCTGGTGCTGGCGGCCCTGGTCCTTCTGCCCAACGTGGGGCTCTGGGCGCTGTACCGCGAACGGCAGCCCGACGGCACCCCCGGGGGACCCGGGGCCGCAGTGCCCCCGGCATCTGGACAGGTGAGTCCCCCAGTTGTCATGGGGTTGGGAACGGTGTTTCCCCAAATTTACTTGTAGCTTTCGATTTCTTCCTTCCCCTTTTCCTGCCTTCTCAGTGGCAGCGCCAGAGCCTCTTCTGTTCTTTCCATTTTTTTGGATGGAAAATTGAGGCTTGGAGAACGGCAGTGACTTGTCTAGGGTCCCACACCCGTCGGAGACAGAGCCAGGACTAGAACCTGGACCCAGTCTGGGGGGCCGTTTCTCGCCGTAGGTTACCACCCTCCTCCTGCCCGGTGTCCCCTCACCACTCGCAGCATCTCTCTTTTGGAGGATCCTGTCTGCATTCCCGTATCCCGGGATAACTCCATCTTCTGGACATCCTGGTGCTTCTGTTTGGTGTCCGGGTCTTTTCGGCGTTTTCCCCCTACCTGCTGATCCCCGTGTTCCCTGCTCAAGTCAGTTCCTTTCCTGTTTGCCCATCTGCGCAAAGCGACACCCGGGCCTGCCCGCTCTCCCCATTTGTTCACCCTCCCTCCTTCGAATCCCTATTTCTTTCCCAGATCCTGTGGGTCCTTGGAGGATGCAAAGATCATGCTCCCCTTGGAGCTTCAGGCCCTAGAGGTGGGGAAGGGGGTGAGCTCCTGGTCCTTGAGGGGCCTGCTGCCTTTGACCTTCTGGGGGTCCAGAAGTGAAGGTTCTGGTGCAGGAATTCCCTAAATTTCCGAGGCTGTTTGTGCCCAGTGCCCTGAAGATGGAGTATGCATATGCCTTCCTCGTCCCTTCTCAGAGTACCCATGACCCCTCTGAACTTGTCCAGTCTAATAAGGTGTGGTGTTTCTTGTAGCAAAGACTAGGATCTTAATCGTTTCTGCCTCCTCTGAACTCGCCCATGTATACGTGTGTGTTTGCGTGCACTATGTGTCACACATACTGATAGCAGGAGCTCTGTCGGATCCCTGCTGCCCTCGCAGCCACTGGCTCCATCCGTGCCGGTGAAGATGCACCACGGTGAAGATGCACATGCTTGAACTGTTTCATACAGTGGGACATTTCAGATTTGTTACAGGATGTCCTTGTTCCCATGGAAAGTGGATCATTTGTGCATTGGGGTCAGATTTGACGGATCGTTGTCATCAGGGAGAGCAAAGAGGCTGACTTTTCAGCTGATGGTTTTCCTTTCTCTTCCCCATATCAGGCTGCCATACGGGCAGTGTAGCATCTTCAGTGCAGAGGGAGGGCTCATTGCGACAGGGCTGACCAAGTTTGAGTGTAACCTGTCTCTCTGGTAATTGTTGCAAACCATCCTGGAGGGTGTGGGTGATTTTTCTGGTAGAGCTCACTGTTTGACACTAAGGGGCCCAACTCTTTCCTAAATCCCTGGTTCAAACCCTGACAGCCAATGGAAACCCCTCTCCCTTAACTACTGTATTCATGAAATCTTTCTCCTGTCCCGATCCTGTGCCAGCATCAGGGTCAGGAGGTCAGGGTTCTTATCCTCTGCCCTACCATTAACTTGTTGTGTATGTTCTTTACCACCTCCCTGGTTCCTCTCTGAGCCTCCCTTTCTCCTTATGTAAAATGTGGTTATTGGTCCAGCTCTGCCATTCTGTGATACAGTCAGTGAATCAATGAGGAGTACATTGACCACTTTTCTCCTAGGGCAGGAGCCCCTTGTGGCATCTCTAGCTGTGGGGGCACCATACTGGACACAGCTCCAGGTCAAGGGAGAGACTGTCGTGCCCCGGTACAAACTCTCCTTTGTAATAGCTCTAGCTAGTTCTAAAATAGCTCATAACATTCTGCCTCTGCCTGGAGAAAGCCCTCGTATTTCATTTGCTGTGGCTGCCAGAGACGTCCTGATTCTCATTTTCTATAGACCCAGATGTGTAGAGAGAAGGTCAAGGTTAACTGCCAGTTTGGCCTGAGCTTTCAAAGTAAATTACTCACTTGTGCAAGAGGGAATTGATGGAGTAAGGCAGCCTTTTGGGCAGAGAGAGGGAAGCAACAGCTGGGCGCTGCTCAAGCCCTTAACTGAAATGGACAGAGAGGCACATCTGGGAGGGTCTAGTTCTTGTTCTTTTTTTTTTTTTTTTTTTTTTTTGTGCAATATCATGAAGAGGAGGAGGAAGAAGTGAATGGGGTTTGGTGGTGGTGGAAGGAAGTGCCAACTGATTATCCTTGCTTTGAAGAGAATCGCTTTGCTTCCGGGGAGCAGCAGAATGGAGCTGTTTCCCCAATGATAAGCTCTTCTAGATGCTATAGGATTCTGCATTCATCTGCTGCCTTTCAGGAACACCCTGCCAAATTTCCACACAGTCCCCTGTTTGTTCCACTCTCCTGCAGATGCAGCAGCACTGGGCTTGGCCCCCAGTCCCGTGTTTGTATGTCAGCTGGCCTTGAGGGAAGAGGCTGACTTCTCACAGTGACAGTGTTCCATCCCTCATCCCACTGTGCTGGAATGTGCACAGAACACGCCAGGCGGCTGTCTGGGGAGTCTGGCATCTTGAGCACACAGAGCCGCTTTGGACAGGGCTGACCAGTTCTGAGCTCAGCCTGTCGCTCTTGTAATTGTTGAGAATTATCCCAGAGCACCTCGTTGATCTTTCTGGTAGAAATAACTGCTGTGGCTCTGGAGGGAAGTCTGACAGGACTTTATCCAAATGAAAAATATATTCCTTGTGGGTTAGAGAAAAGTTTCTTTGAGGGTAGCAAACGCACTATTTGAGCAGTCCTTGAACTCCTTGATTTCTCCACTGGATTGAAGATTACAGAGTTTTAAATTAAGAGCATTTATCATCTGCTAGAACCGAAGTGTACATAATTGTCATGCTGGCTCATTCTGGGTGCACCTCTGGAGCTGGGTAGGGCAGCTGATTTATAAAGGACACATAATGCTTTTAGATTTCAGCATTCATCTGGCCAGACAACTCAGCTGGCTCCTTTGCAAGCTGCAAAACCAAGCAAGAAAAGCCAGTCTTGAAGCCTTCTTCACTTTGATTTGGGGTTCCCTCTTATTCCTAGCCCCCATCTGCTTAACATCTTGGTTTGATTCTACAGTCTGTTTCATGTTTCAGACTTGGGACCTGGCCATTAAAAACCCATGCTAGGAAATACAATGCAGTCCCTCCCCATTTCTGAGCCGTAATATCTTGTGAGAAATGACTTCATTGGCTAATAGCGATGGAATAGAAATTGGTGGGTTAATGGAATAACAATGACTTAAGTTTCAAGTATCAAGAGTTTTTTTCGTTGTGTCTTTATTTTTCATTGTGAACCTTATTCTTAGAACATTCAGAAATCAATACTTTTTCCCCTTTGTCAGTCTTCCTGGTGGCATGCCTTACCAGTGAGAAAGTTAATGCCATAGAAATGTAGTCTTGGAATGATTTTCTTCCTTGTCCACAGAGTGGCTGGGATCCTTTAGATGGCTATCACTTCTCTGTCTGCATGCTCAGCTGAAACCTGATGCCACAGGAGAAGGGTTGTTGAAGTACCTGAGCAAATCTGGCACCGTGTTCTTTCTCTGATTCTGAGCTTGCAGTCTCCCAAGGAGCCCAGCGGAGGAAGGCCTGGGAACAGAGGCCTGGGTTCTAGTTCTCTCCCCTTCCCTAAGCTTGCTGTGCAATCTTAGGAAAGTGATTTAACCTCTCTGGGCCTTGGGTTCCTTATCTGTGAAGTGCGGGTTTACAGTCAGAAGGGGAAAGGTAACTGTGTTACAATGGTGCTTCCCCTCCCCTGGCCAGGGCAGACATTGCTAAGCAAACTCATTTGTGATGTAGGGAATGAATACCATTAGGACTTTTCCAACGCTACTGTCCTGGAGTTTGGTGAGTTTGTTGGGAAGCATATTGGAAAGGCCTGGAGAGCAGCAGTGTGCTGAACCAGACCTCCGTACCTAACTTGAGATGCAGCCACGACTTAGAGATGTGTCCGTAGCCTAAGGCCTCTCTCAGGCTGGCGTCTAAGGATGTTCAGCTTTTAATCTGTCTGCTCCAGTGACAAGATAAAAACTAATTGAATCAGGAATGAAAACAAAGGCCCGTTTGAAAGATAACCATCTAGCTTGCTAACTGTACCTTGTCCACAGTCACCTCTTACACAGAGATGGCATCAAAATCTCATCGCTTAAAAACTCCTGTAGGCAAACTTAGCAGCCAGAAATATGTCCCATGGCAGCTAATGCTCACGATGCAATTTGCAGTGGTTTTTTACTTCGCATACATTTAACCCTCTATATCCCATGTATGTGTCAGAGCCAGTAAAAGAAGAGCTGCTGGAAAAGGCTCTGCCCCCAGGAAGACTGAAATAACAGTCTTGCTTCTCTGAAAACCACTATCCTCAAAGGAGGTAGCCTATCTGTGCCTGAGTTCCTGGGGCCAAGGAGTGCGTTGTGGCCGCCTGTCCCAGAAATATCATAAAGTAGGAACCACATCTTTTAGCACATAGCTTAAGTCAGGGCACTTGTAAGACAGTCAGACAGTGTTTGCTCAGTGATGGTATGTATCAGGGCAAGAAGGGGACTCCAGAAGTCATCTAGTCCAACGCTTGTTTTATTAGTATAGAAACGGAGGCCCAGGAGAGGGGAAATCGGTTCACAGAGAGGGGCATGCAGAGCAGAACCCAGTTCTTCTCCAAATTTTTATTGTGTTTGACTGTGAATCTTCTTCCCTCCACATGCTAATATTTGATCCTTCTCTCCCATTATTTTCCTCATGAGCCAAGGTTATAACTCCCAGTTTTGGAGGCCAGTACTTCCTGAGACCAACTCTCTGCTGGACTTACCTGGCTTTAAAATTTTCTTTTTATAGTTTTAAAGCAAGTAAAATGGGTTCAATTTTAAGGTGGCAAAGGGATGCAGCTTGGGAATTAGAGCAGTTGAAAGGACGCATCGCACGTGGCGCCATTACTGCTATCCGCGGCAGGCAGAGCTCATCTCAGCTTAAGAGCCACCTCAGATGCTTGGTCAGCTGCAGGAAACAGAATGAATTAAGCCTCATGGTCTGAAACGAGTACGGGAATTTATTTATTAGCTCCTGTTATCACAACTGACTTCAGGTATGGTGTGATCCAGAGGTTCCTATCCTAGACTGAGCCCCCATGGTGGCCAAAAATGGTTGCAGCTCTTTCTAATCTCATAGCCACACCCAGATCCTAGAAGGAAGAGTCTGTCTTCCCTGATCGCTTCCGTAGAAGAGAAACAAATTTTTTTCCTATAAGCCTTCCCAAGATCTCCTTAGGTATTATTGGCCCAACTGGGTTATGTGCTCTCTGAACCAGTCACAGTTTATGCTGATAGATTTAACTCACCCTGAAGCTAGGGGTCAAGTCAGGCCACCCAAATCCTAGGAAGAGTAATTCCCCAGAGAAAAATCTGGGTGCTCTTGTGGGGAGGAAGGGAAATGAAATCTGGGCAGGATGCCAACAAATGTTCGCTTCAGAGCCTGCTGACACCGCGTCCCAGGCGGTTACTGTTGAGGAATCAGACTTGGTCCTTTGCCATCCTGGGCTCAGTTTGGATCACTGAACCTGCAGTCTAGGGTTCTGCTCATCTAGGCTCTGCGTACTGCCCCCACCGCCCCACCCCGGCTGTGATGATGAACTCCGTGGGGCTCAGTTTCCTTGGGTGCAAACAGCTTGCCGTCCTGGAGTAGAAGGTTGAGCTGCGGAGCCGCTGAAAGCTGCCTTCATTTCATCTTACTTACGACTTCTGTTGCCGCCTTCCTTCTCCCTCGCAGACGTCCTGAGAGCTGCCCCCCTTCCTTGACACACACACACACATGAAAAGTCAATTCATTGAAAATTTCTCTCAGACTGAACAAGAGCTTCTGTCTCTTCAGCTTTGACTTTTTTCTGCCTGGCCCTCTGAGCTGGAGGAGGCGGAGTGTTCATACTTTGGAAGCTAGAGGAAGCTAAACAATTCCGCTTGCTGGGGAGGGTGGGTGTATATTTATGCGTGTGTAGCTTTCTCCCCATGCGTCTCTCTTATCTTTGGATGGTTCCTGTTTGCTGCCCTCTGCTGAGTGCAGATAGGAGAAGGAAGGGGAAAAAAGCAGGCCCATTTGTTTTTTTCCCTTTGGTTTTTAGAGAATTTTGAGTTTCAAGTGCTGAGTTTTCTTGAGTTTGGTGATAAAAGCCACATCATAAAATGATTCTAAGAACGATGATACCGAGCATGATAATGTTAATAATAATGGCAGCTATCATTTATTTAGCACTTATTCTGCTAGGCAATGGATGAAATAGGCCCTTTACCTGTACAACCTGTCAAGTAGTCACAATCATTCACAGGTAGGAGCAGATGAGGGAACGGATCCCCCTGGATGAGACACTGGGGGGCAGTTCGTAGGGTCTGAGGCAAGGTGGGGAGGGATGCCTGTATTGTTATTGTCTGGAAGGTGAGCGATCCCAGCCTGGGAGGTCAGCCTAAGGGCACAGCAGGGCCGGAAGGTCTCTAATGATTGGGTGTGGGGAGGCTGTGCTCAGGCTGATCTTGGAGCTCCACTCCCTGAGTCTGAAATCGGAAGCAGTTGTCAGGGAGAGACCTTGTTGCTTCCTGTCCTGGAAGAGAACCCACATCCTCTGCTTCCTTCTAGGAAGCATTCTGTGGTCGCTCTGGGGTTTCTCACAGGTCTTAGATGCCCCCAGAGCTGATTTTCTCATCTGCCTACTTAGAGCAAAGGCCCTTCCAGGAAGGCACAGCCTGGTCTGTCTTTCTGCTTCTCCCCCGTGCACCTGCCAGTGTGTCCCCCATGCCTCTGGGACTCCACACACACTGCGCCCCTGCCTCTGACACCCTTCTTTCCTGGTACCTAAGCCTGGTTTGCCCGGCTATGGCAGCCTGGGGTAGTAAGGGTGAGTCCGGGGTCTCAGAGCCCCTCATGTAAATATGTTTTGCAGCATAGTAATCGTTTTTAATTCGTCCAGACTGGCTGCTCCTGTAGGCAGGAGCTAGCTTCTGTCTGTCTCAGTCAGCCACTCTTGTTTGCCCAAAACATTTGAAGAAGACTGAAGAAACAAGCGAGTGAATGTCATGGTCAGGAGTCAGTACCTGCTGGCCTAGTGCAAGAATGGTTCTTCTCCATTGCAGACTGCAGGGCCCATTTCCACAGACCACTGAGGGGTGGGCCAAGGAACCCTGTGTTTCACAAATGCTGTTGAGAGAGCATCAGGGAACTCTCCTCTCTGCCCCAGCTGGCCAGCACCCCCAAGAGGCAGCCCTCGCCTTCCCCAGGGGCTCACACTGCTCTCCCTGCTCAGGGACCTGCCTTTGAAGGTCTGTTCCTGGGGAGTGGGTTTGCCTGCAGTACCCTGAGTTGCCAGCCAGCAGTCCCAGGGGAGCCCTGTGGAGCCTGTGGTTTGTGGCACAGTGTCAGGTGCAAGCAGCTCAGGGTCAGGGTCAGGGTTTGAGATTTCAGACCTGGGATGGGCAGTAAGTGCCCTTTGAAAATACCTCTGCCGTGGGCTACAAGGACCCTGGGGGCCCTAAAGGTTTGTTTGCCTCCGAGGGCCATGGTCTGTTGCCCTTGCAGGACGGGAGCTCTGTGGTGGTGGGGGGAGCAATGGTACTGAACCTGGGGCCTGCTTGGGAAGGGGTGGCATTATAGAGACCCGAAGAGCATCTCCGTTGAGCGGGAGAGTGTGGGATTGGGGACCAGGCCCAGCTCTGCCGCTTGCTAGCTCCATTTCCAGCCTCTGGAGCTGCAGCCTTCCTCTGCTGAAGTGAGCAGAGCGACCGCTGCTTCACAGTGCTGTGGGGATGGTGAGGTTACATTCAGGATGAGAAAGCTGAGGTGCAGAGTGACATGTCCTCAGCTAGAAAGTGGTGGCAACAGGATTCCAGCCCTGGCGTCCTGTGCAGAGTGGAGCACACAGCCCGGGGCTGCTTTTGCTGCCTTGCCAGCCCCTGGCCCTGTGGCCTTATTGAGTCCATGCTCTTCCCCTGGACGCGAGGCCACAGTGGAGGGTTATCACTGAGGCCTTAGCTCTGGAAAGTTCTTCCCTTGGTTGCACACCCAGGTGGCACCGCCAGGGCAGATCACAGCAGCCCCATGTGGCTCCTGGGAGCCTCACCGGACAGCCCTCCATTAGAGAGCCCACTTCTCAGGGTTATGTGTCTGTGCGGGTCTCCCCCATGGGTTGCAATGTCAGCCTCCTTGAAGAGACAGGCTGCTGAGCAGAGGTGTCTGGGGGGGGCTTGGGGGTGGGGCCTGGGCAAAGGTGGTTTCTTAAAGGGAACAGGTGGCAAACATCTGGTGGGGGTGTGTGTGTGAAAATTACTTCCTGCTGCTAAAGCACATTGTATGTGCTCAGCTGAACTGTTATTTTTGCAAGTTTCCTCCTGAGTATTGATCAGAGTCAGCTGCTGACAGTTAAAATGTGTATGTGTGTGCACATCTATTTGTGAAATAACCAGGTTCTAAATTTGGCACCTAACTTTAGTGAAAAGTTAGTGATTCTGTTGTTGGGGAATGAGGGTCTGTAGTTTGCATTCCTGGTTATTTTATTGATAATAAACCTTAATGGCTATCTTCTTCGGAAAACTTATTTTATTACTTTATTTGACCTTTATATTACTTTTTAAAAACTTTATATGTACTTTAATGGAGGTTGTAAACTGGTGGCCTGTGGGCACGTGTGGCCCAGAGATGTTTCGTGTGCCTCACCTCATCCTGGCCCATAGATGTCTGGGTGTCTTTATCTTTAACAGCCAAAAAGAGGAGTGTCTTTATTTTTAACTGTTAGTAAATTATCAGCACCTAAACATTGGGAAATATTTCACATTAAAACAATAATCTCATTTTCGGCTTTTGGGGAAAAATGGGAAGTCTGGCATCAGGGCCCCGGTTCCGCTGTCACAAAAAGTGGCTGGGTCTGGGTAGCAGCCGCCCCCGCCCCCAGGCCCAGCTCTCAGTTGGCCACGGTCCCTGACATACTTTGTGGTCTCAAACCTGGATTCTGCACCCTTCACACAGCTGGCCTGGCCTCTGGAGACACTTGAGTTTGGGAGCCCTGCTTTATAACCTTTATAACCAGTTAGTTCTTTTTATCTCATGGTGGAGGCAGGATGGGGCTTATGGCCCCCACTTTAGAGATTAAAAAAACAAGGTTCAAAGAGCATAAGTGATACGACTACTCACAGAGCCAGTAAGTTGAGGCTAATCCTCAGCTGCGTCAGGGGCCGCTGTAGGTTTGTTAGAAATGGAGCACAGGGTCTGCTTTGTTTTCTGCCGTGTGCTTCCTGGAATGTCAGCAACCCCCAGAACGTGCATTCCTGTTCCTGGGGGGCAGGGGTGCGAGGGGTCTGTGAAAGGAGAGGAAAGATGGCATTCCCAGCCGCAAGGGCACTTCCCACTTTCCCGTGGGTGAGGGGGCCTTCATGGCATCTGGGGACATTTCAGGAAAAGAGAGAGCCTGTGTGAGGGCAGTGCGGGGCCCCAGAGCTAACCAGAGGTGACAGTTCAGCTGAACACAGCCACCCAGGGCCCTCTGCCAGGGCAGGGGTGGCTGCAGCTCCACTCCCCTTCAGGAACCTTCCCTTGCGGGTTCCAGTGGCTGCTGGTGTGACAGTGGGTCATGGTGTGGGCCACCGTCGGTGTGGCAGCCAGTCCCGGGCTGAGGGCGAGGTTCTCTCTGAGTTCTGGCCGTTAATTTCTTGGGCTGCTGCTGCGTGCCCTGCACTGTGCCCAGCTCATTTCACCAGGTTATAACCCAGGAGGTGAGTGCTCATAGCTGCACGTGGGAGCAGTGAGGCTCAGGAAGCTTCAGTAGCTTCCAGGAATGCACAGGCAATAAGCGGGGGAACTGAAACTCAGACTTCCGACTCTCAAATTTGTGCTCTTAACCACCATGCTTTATGGATGCCTGTGGCAAGTCATTTAACCTGTCTTGGCCTCCATTTCCCCTCCTGTGAAGTGGGAATAGTACCTTCCTGGCAAGCGAGCAGAGTGCGGATAATTCTTCCTGTCCCCCTCGCTTCGGGCCATTGTCAGAGATTGCTGTCTGCTGTCAGGCAGCCAAGGGCCCTGCCAGGGAACAATGGGCACATTAAGAAGGCTGCTAGGTGCCAAGGGGGAGGAATTAAAGGGACATTTGATTAGTTGTAACCCTAATTGTCAGGCTTTTGTTCTCTCTCTTTCTTTTCCCTCTGTAGCAGTTAAGAGGCAAGAAAGCCTGGTGCAGGTTTCCTCCCTCAGTGGTTGTGGGGGCTCTCTTTGACTTGGGGTGTATGTCTCTCTCACTCCTCTCCTTTTCTCATCCCTTCTTTCTGCATGTCTCTCTCTCTCCCTCCACTCCCATCGCCTCTGCTGTGACGTGTCTCAGCAAATACGATGAGGGATGAGACCGAAGAAGCCACAAGACAACTGCTGTGGAATCCACGATTCCAAGGGACAGTCTTTCATCTTGTCCCATCCCCCAACCTCATCCCTCCCAAATGGTCAGCCATCTTTGGCCTGAACACCTTCAGTGTTGGGGAACTCACTGCCTGTAGTTCAGCAGAGTCCTCGATGATCTGCCCTGGCCCAGGGAGGCTGAGAGGATTTCCTGAGTGCCTACTACACGTCTTTTAGGCTCCTCTCAAATCTTTTTTTCCCCAGAAAGTCTGCTCTGGTCTTTCCAGTTAGACCCAATTTCTGTCTCTTAGAAATGCTTACAGAATGTAATCTGTACATAAGTGATGTGGGTGTTACGTGCTGTGTTTTGCCGTTTCTGAAGGCAGAGGGAGGTAATGTTGAAGGAGCCGTTGCAGCTGGACAGCCCCTTGGGTGAGCGTCCAGCTGAAGAAAAGGGACCCCAGAGAACTGCCATGTGGGTCCTAGGTGCCTCCATTTTCTAGAAGGTCCATCTCCAAATGTATTATATATCTATTCTTTTAGTCCAGGGAATATTTATGTGTTGTGGGCCATGTGGGCTCTGCCGTGACTACTCAGCTCTGTCATTATCGTGTGAAAGCAGGCAGAGACAATACATGAATGGATGAACATGTTGTGTTCCAATAAAACTTTATTTGCAAGAACAGGCAGCAGGCTGGATTTAGGAAATAGGGTCATTGCTGATGTATTTAGTTAAGATGAGAACATGCTGGACTAGGGCAGGCCCTTAATCCCATGAGACTGACTAGTGTCCTTGTGAGACGGAAGACACAGAGAGGGAAGACGCCATGTGACGCCTTAGGCAGAGGTTGGAGTTTCCCCGGGGGTAGCTGGAAGAGGCTTTGGAGGGCGCGTGGCCCTGCCAACACCTTGATTTCCAGTTGGCAGCTTCCAAACCTGTAAGACCATAGGTTTCTGGTGTTTTAAGCTCCCTAGTCTGTGGTACTTTTTTAGGAAGCCCTAGGAAACCAGTATATGGACCATCTTCCATTTTCTCATTAGATTGTTTTGTGTGTGCGCACAGGCGTGTGTTTTGTGTTGTATTTGGGCGGAGTGGATAAAACACTTTGCAAAGGCAGGATAACTGTCTTAATCTCTTCTAGGGATTTTGATCCCTTTTTAATTCATGGGAAAAATCCTCTCTTCCTATGAAGGATTAGCGTATTACCCTGCATATATGTATTCTTTAACTAAAGCTACTCTCCTTGTTAA
Source organism: Furipterus horrens (assembly GCF_987537825.1). NCBI lineage: Eukaryota > Metazoa > Chordata > Mammalia > Chiroptera > Furipteridae > Furipterus > Furipterus horrens. The sequence goes on from NW_028327180.1 coordinate 85,543,211, forward strand.
TAGATAAACCTCTTTTTTTTTTTTTTAACTTAGCTCAGTCTTCAGTACCAATGAGTAAACACATGGTATGTGCTGCCCCTTATTTAACTGTCTTATCTTTCTTTTTCTGAGTTCCAACTGCCATTATTTCAACAATTTCTTTTTAAACTGGGTCGCAACGCAGTTGATTTGGGGGGTTACTATGTGGTAGGTACAGGAAACAGCCCATGCCTTTGGAGAGCTCCAGGTCTGCCAGGGGGCATGGACAAGTTCATGGTGATGTAGTGCACATGGCAGAGCATTCTCATACTATAGGAGGAGTCAGCCTGGCGACATGAGTGTGAGGAGGAGCAGAATGCACTGGTTGAGGTCCGGATGGACTTTTGAAAGGTGGTGGCTCTTAAGGTGGCCCTGAGAAAGGTTAGGAATATAGAAAAGTGTCCATAGTAGGATTGGGGCCTCTCAGGTGGCAGAAAAGAGGGAACCTGTCCCAGGAGCAGGGAGTAAGCCAGAGCCACTGAACCTTCAGATGTTTCTTAGAGAAGAACTGCAGGGAGGTGGGGGCCTAGACTTTAGGACACAGGGAAACCATTGATAGTTTGGGTGCCGAGAAGGGCCTTGTCAGAAGTATTCCCCCAGAAATGTGGGTATGGCGATGCAGGAGTCCTCCAGTGGAGGGCAGGGGACCAGTTTGGGGGCTATGGGAGTAGAGAGAGAGGATGAGTCTGTTCATTCATCCACTATGCCTGCTGTGGTCCAGATACCTTGTCAGGTAGTGAGGGCACCCAAATATGTGATTTGCAGCCTTGGAGCTTCAGACACTCTTTAATAGTTAACTATTATGCAGGCTGCTTTTGCCAGTCACAGTATTAAGTGCTTTACATACATCATTGCCCTTAATCTTCACAGCCATACACTATAAGTGCCCCTGTTTTATACATGAGGGCACTAAGCACCAGAGAGAGGAAATGTTGCACCCAAGGTCACACAGCTAGTCCCTGATGGAGCTGCGACTGCCCTGCAGAGTTCTTAGCCTTTACCTCTGCCCTTGGCTGCACACACCGAACAGGTGAGGCAGAATACAGTGGGATTGCTCTCCGTTAGCTGCAGGGTTCTCTGTGAGCACATCCGAGAAGTCAGTTAACCAGATGTGCAGGGCAGGTGGAACAGGAAAGGCTTTCAGAGGGAGGGAATCCTGACCTAAGGTTTGAAGGTGAGGCGGCTGGTTTAGCCCAGCAGGATAAGGGCTGGGGGCAGGACGGGGAGCAGTCTCAAGCCCAGAGTGGGAAAAACAGCACGGTGTGTGCAGGGTCTCCCCAGTTTGGTGTTCCTGGCCCCTAAAGAGTAAAGCCAGGAGTGGGCCTGGCAGAGGCAGGAACGCTGATGGGGCCAGGTCCGCAGGCTGAACTTCACCCTGCAGTTCCCAGAGACATGCTGGGCAGAAAAATCACGGGACCAGATTTGCTTTCTGATGGGTCCTGGAGTTCAGGAATTGAAAGAGATACAGGAGGTCATTTTGTCAACCACTGTCAGATGTCTGCATGTGAGGCCAGGTGAGACAGAAGAGCTTCCAGGACAGGCCGTGGAAGGCCTGGGCACTCCAGGCACAGGGGTGTGACTGGAAGGCTCAGCCTGCTGTTTAGCTGGCATTTGTGTCTGAAGTTCTGCTTCATTCAGTATGTCATTTAGCCAGCGGATTTTGACTGAATACTGAATGTGTCCAGGCTGGCTCTCTGCTGAGCACTTGACATTCCAGGAGGAAAGGACATGGTCTCTGCCCTTGAGGACCAGCTGGACCGCGAGGCAGGTAGTCCCAGGGCAGTGGGATGTTGGCCGTCAGCAGAGCGAGCACTGGGCCCCAAGAGCACGGGGACAGCAGCCTCCGGCAGACCTCCCTGCTGCTGCCTCTCTCCTCCCCCGCTCCCCTCCTCACCCCCAGGCTTGTAAGGCCACAGGTTTGCCTGAGTATGAATCCCAGCTCTGCCTTTACTAGCTGTTAGGAAAGTTCCTGAATCTTTGTTTCCCATTTCCTCTACTTTAAAAGGGCCATGCTAAGAAGCAGTTGAGATCTGGCTCCCTGGCATATGTCTTCAGTTTGGCTCAAATAAACCAACTTTGATTGTATGTTTTTCCCCCTCATTGTTTTATCCCCAGGGCTTTTCCCAATGCCAGGCGTATGACATATATGATCAACGAAAAAAATGAATGAACAACCTTGGATTAGATTCTGAATCAGAAAAAAAAAAAAAAAGCCATAAAGGATATTATAGAAACAATTGGTAAAATTTGGATATGCATTATAGATTATGTAATGGTATTATATCAGTGTTTGATTTCCTGATGTTGATGTCCTTATTCTTAGGAATACACACTGAAGAGTTTAGGAATAAAAGGTTATCAGGTCTTCAACTTTCAGATGTTTCAGGAAAAAATTATAGCTACAGATAGATGGAGGGGAGAGAGAGAGAATGATAAAACAGATGTGGAAAACGGTGACATTGAACATTGAGGAAAGATACATCGGAGTTCATTGTGCTATTCTTGCATCTTTCCTGCAAGTTTGGAATTACTCATTATAAAAAGTTATTAAAAATACAGTGCAATACATGAACAAAAGGGGAAAGGTCTGCTAGGAGGAGAAGTCCTCACCCTCAAGTGCAAAGTTATGAGGACAGGAAGGGCTTGGTCCCTGTGGGGCGCTCTGAGGAGGGCTGCGTGGCTGGAGCGTGGCCCTGGGGCTGGGGCTGGGGCGGAACAGTGGGGCAGAGCTGGAGCCCTCCTCTGGCCGAGCTGACGCGAGACAGGAGTGGGGTGCTGAGCTGGGCAGCCAGCCTTACTTAGCTGGAGTGTCCTCCTCTCCACTCCCCCTCTCTTTTCCCTGCGGTGATTTCTGAGCCAAAGCCTGCATGCGCGAAGCTCGCCCATCTCTAGACTTTCATCTGATTCCTCTTTTAGCGAAATAATAGGGACGCTGTCATCCACGTATGAGGATTGCTCCTTCTACCCGTCGTCTGCTTGGTGTGAAACCCCCATGCGGTTCCTGCTTTGGTTTTATGTTGCCGTACAGCAATTATCTCAGAATGCAGAAGCTTATCATAGCACACGTTTATTATCTCACAGTTTCTGTGGGTCAGGAATTCAGGCTGAGCTGGGTGGTTCTGGCTCGTGGGCTCTCATGGGATTGCAGTTAAGATGCGGGCCAGAGCCTGGTCACCTGAAGGCTTGCCTGGGGCTGGGGAGCTGCTGCTACGATGGCTCAGTCCCGTGGCTGTCGGTGGGAGGCCTCAGTCTCTCAGTGCCTGGACCTTTCCGCAGGAAGCTTGGGCGTCCCTCTCCCATGGCAGGTAGCTTCTCCCAGAGCTGGTGTGGTCTGAGAGAGAGCAAGCTGGAAGCCACAAGTCCTTGTCTGACCTAATCTCCGAAGTTGCACATTGTCATGGACACCTCTTGAAGGGAGGAGCCTGAAAGAACTTGTGGCCATTTAAAAACCACACAGTTCCCAACGGCTTGCTGTGTGCTTGGCACTAGAGGTGACTCAAGGGATCCAAGCCACGGGTCACTGTCTGCCCTCCAGAAGTTTACATCTGCTTGGGGAAGCAAGACATGCTCCGATATTGGTAATAAGAACCCAGATTGTCCACAGAAAATGAAGTCACTATAATGGACACCAGTGGAGGGCTCTTCAGAGTGGTTGTTGACCCTCATTACTGGCACTGTCCTTACAACGATCATGAATCCCGATGGCAGCATTTGAGCAGTTTCACCATGACGGGCGCTGTGCCAAGCAGGACTGCCTTATAGCACATCTTCGATTGTGAGTAGCATCCCTTGGAATTGTGCAATGGGCAGTCCTGATGCCAAGTGCTTCATTTATGTTCTCATTTATTGCTTTGAACTGCTTTATGGGGTTGCCATTTCTATTCCCATTTCACAGATCACAAAAGTAAGATTTAGAGAAATTAAGTAACTCGTGCCAGATCACACAGCCAGTAAGTGGCAGAGGGGTTAAAACCACAGGCCCTTGTAGATTTAAACTTCAGTTTCTCTACTTGAGCACTTCAGAGCCTTCAGCAAGTGATTTTAACCTCTCTGTGCCTCAGTTTCCTCATCTGTAAAATGCACGTAGAACTGCTCCGTGTTCTCAGCACAGTGCCAGCATGTGGTAAAATCGCTATTGTTATCAGCTCAGAGTCGAACACAAAGCTCTGCTGTCCTCAAGTTCTTTGTGTTAGTTTGTTGTAAAGGTTTGAGATGAGAGAAGCCCAGCAGTTTAGGAAGCAGAACTCAAGGTAGCAACTTTCTCTGTAAGTGCTTTTTCCTTTTGAGAAACAAGGAACATCAGGCAGGTGGTAAATCTGTGCTGTGTGTTCTGGAGCCAGTTATTAAACCTCCTTTACAAAAGGGGCTTGGCAACACCTCCCCTCCAGGGCTCTCCATTGGAAAGATGGAGAGGGTATGCTTTGAAACCCGTAAAGCTCTGGTGCAAGGCTTTGGGACTCTTCATTCCCTTCCAGCTGAGGAATTGCGGCTTCTTAAGCAATTGGAATACAGAAAGGCTGTTTGATGGAAGTCACTCCTGCCTACCCATTGCCACCTACACCCTCTTTGCTAAAACATTTTTGAGACAAATCAGTTTTGATCTGAATTTTGAAGATCAGAACAGCCTCCAAACAAAATCAAGAACCAGGTAGTTCTCTTTTTGAAAATTCAAATCTGATAACCAACTTGGAGGACATATCTTTTAGAATTCAACTTCTTTTCTTTTTTAATGAATTTGCATTTGTCTTCTGTGCTGGTTCATTATGGAGTTCCTCTGAATGTTTCATTCACTGTGATCTCAGAAGCTGCGTGCGCTCAGCCACCACTCATGAGAATTACAGAGCCTACTTTGCAAAAAGGGAAAAATAAAACCTTCCTCCTTCCGTTTTCTCACTTAAAACATTTCCTTTTTTAAACTTAAGAGAGGGACTTTTTTTTTTTCTTCTTAAAATTCAGATATGCACGAACCAATCTTTAAAAAAACGGTGGCACATCCCAGTATATTCATTACCCACCCAGGTTATGAGTAAGTCCTCCCGGAGTCATCTGCTGGTGCAGAGCGATGGGAGGGGATTCAGTCAGTTACCTGTCTGGGAGGCTCCTTCTCGGTGCCTCCCCTCCACGTTCCCACTGTTAAACTGTAGTTCCCAGAAGACAAAGAGAGGAGAGGATGAAGGAAGAGGAGGAGGAGGAGACATGTCGGAGAGAAACCTGGAGCTGTCAGTGATTTCTGCTCTCAGCTCTCTGACCTCCGAGCAATTGCTCAAACTCAGAGCCCCTGTCCCACCTCTAAAATGGGAATGATGACAGTAATAGCTGCGTCGCAGGGCTGCGGGGATGCTTACCTGAGAAAACACGTTCCGAGGGCGGGGAATGCTTTGTAAATGCCATTACACTGCTGTGGGTACTGAGATATAATCATGTACATGTATAACTTGTGTGGTGTTTTTTTTAAAAAATAAATTTTAAAGGGTTGCTTTTATTTTTAGAATCAGACTTTGAGTTGGAAGGGAACCATAGGAATCATTCAGCTCAGTGTCTCGCCCTGGGGAGGCGTCCTCTCTACAGCAGCCTTCAAAGGTAGTCGGCAGTCTTGCCTTGAATAGCTCCAGGGACGAGGAGGTCACCACCTCTCCCTCTTCTTTCTCCTAATCCTCCCAGCCCTTCAGTTCTTCCAGACAGAGGATAGATCAGTGATTTTCCTTTCCCCTAAGATAGACAGCGAGAGCATAACGTCATGGTTAAAACCGAAGAAGCGTGCCACGGCATACATTGTGCAGCCCTGCTGTCTGTACACATTACTGCTGGAGGTGAGGTAGCTGCTCTCCGAAGTATTTGAATTGCTTGTTCAGGAGGATCTGGTATTCTCTGTACCAGAAACTACCAAGTTACACGGCTAAGTAAGACTGCAGCCCCAGGGCAGGGGGAGGTCCTGGGAGGGCCTCCCTCTCAGCTCCAAGTGTCTGTGGATTTATCTGAGAAGGTACCGGCTGTGTCAGTAATTACTACCTTCTCTTCTTCCCCTCCCCACTTTCTCCTCTGAAATAGGGGAGGTGGGGGGGTGTGTGGCCTGTGTCTGCCACCAGGGTCGTTATTTCCTTCTGTTAGAGGTGTAACAGTGAGGAAGGGGGGACGGGGCCTCAGAGCCCATCCCAACCAGCATTTCCCAGACTGTCTGTGGAACTCCAAGTGGGTGCTGCAGGAGCTCTGTAAACATTGCTTCAGATGCTGTTAACTCTTCTTAAAGCTGTAATAATGAAAGAACATTTAAAAAAAAAATCTTCTGTGTGTTATATGTCACATTTTTACATGTTGAAGGTCACTGGCTTATTCTTCCAGCATCTGTTTAATTAAAGATTGTAGGTCACGTTGTGTTAGAGAAAAAATGCATCTACTAATTCATCAAAGCATCAGAAAGGTTCTCAACATCGGGAAACTAAAGCAAAATAGAGAAATGGTACTTTGAGGCAGATGTAAGCTGCAAGCTCTATTGTCTTTACTTCCTGAGTTCAAATTGTTTATGTTGATTGAACAGCCTCATTGTCCTCATTGGTTAACTTGCAGTAAAGGATGTTATTAGTTTTGAATGTTTTAAATTTATAACAATAAAATGCAACTTTTTGAGTTTAGACTTTACTCACTGAAAACCTACCAGCCTTTCAAAAACATGAAGGTGGCCTCTCTTAGAGTAGTCTGGGACCCTCTTCTAGTCTACCATTGCTTTTGATTAAACTGTGTTCCAGGTTAGATTGGGTAACAACATGGTACAGTATTTGCCTTCGAAGGCTTTCTCTGGCAACTACATTTATATTTTCATGTTCATGTTCAAGCAACTGCTTTTTACTTGTGAATGGATCCTGGCAGGTTTTTTCTGCTAGATTTTTTGTTTGACACATGGTGGGCAATGTCCCTCTCCTGTCATCATGAGTGAGAAATTCTTCCCTCTGCCCAACTGCAGGTCCTCATGCTTTAATGATAAAATCATAATCTTCTGCCTGCTGCCCACTTTCTTTCCCATGTGCTCAGAGGCCTGTCTGTTGGGTAGTTGGCCCATAAAAATCACCCCAGCAGCTCTGGAGCATCTGGAATGATGCATAGATCACTCCTAGGCTTCCTTGAGGCCCAGCAACCCCCATTTCCTTCCTTCTCCTTTCACTGGATCTCTTGTCCACGCTCTCAGTCCATCTGGCAGACCTCACTGTCTCTACTCCTATCCTTCCCAACCTCTGTGAACTACCAGGGCTTCAGCCTAAAGCCCAGTTCTCCATCCCAGTGAGGCTGATGGAGCCCTGGGATCGGCCCGTTCTATGACCTCTGGCGGGTCAGGCACCCCTCATGGAAAATGAGGATATTGCCCTGGCTGCTGTGGCTCAGTGGACTGAGCGCCAGCCTGCGAGCCAAAGGGTCGCCAGTTCGATTCTCATTCAGGGCACATGCCTGGGTTGTGGGCCAGGTCCCCAGTTGGGGGTGTGTGACAGGCAACCACACATAGATGTTTCTCTCCCTCTCTTTCTCCCTCCCTTCCCTTGTCTCTAAAAATAAATAAATAAAATCTTAAATAAAAAAGAAAGTAAGAAAGAAAATGAGGGTATTACCTCCTGCTCCCTGCTCACAGGATGTGTTGTGAGGGTGGGGTGGCAGTGGAAGTAAGGGGTCCTGGAGTGCTTTGAGAATTGGAGGTTTTGCTGCCCCTTCCCTGGGAGGTTGTTTTCTGTGCTCTTTAACCCTTTTGTGCCCCGGGTGTATCTGTCCCTTCCTTTCTCATCCCAGGAAAGCAGATAGGAAGGGAGATGGAGAGAGGTCCAGCTTGCCTCCTACATGAAGTAAAAGTAATGACAGTTCCCACATACACAGTCAGAGCATCCCTCCTTCCCCTGTGATCCAAACAAACTTGGTGAGGGGGCCTCTTGCTCAAACACTACCCTCCAGCAGAACACAGGCCCAGCAGTCAGAAAGGCCTGGGTTTGAATCTTGGCTCTGTCACTTGTCATAGCTGTGTGAACCTTAAGATGCTTATCCTTTTTGAGCCTCAGTTTCCCCACCTGTAATTGGAGGTTATGATTACCCACTTTATACAAGATTCATGGTGAGACTTTATAGGCAGGGCTTGTGCCTAGCACTTCATAAGGTCACAAAAATAGCTATTTGTTTGTGCTAATGGTGTTTGGAGGCTGTTTTCCTTTTTACAAATGAACTAGACAGTTTAACTCACCTGATTTTCCCTGGATAGAGGGTGGGGGTAGAAGAAAGGGAAGCATTCCAGCTGGTTTGTCCCCTCAGTTCCTGCCAGCACCTTCCCCACCCCAGCCTGGACCCTCCTGTTCCGTTGGGAGCAGGATTGCCCCAGCTCCCGAGAGCAGAGAAGGGCCTCAGCCACAGTCACAGCCTTCTCGGAGTGGGACTTTCTCAGCCAGGAATGACATTTCCTATCAGGCTTGCGGCATCTGCTCCCTCCCTGCCGTGTAGGTCCCTCCCTCATTTCAGAAGCCCTCCCAGGACTTCAAGATGAAACACTTCCATGCTGGGCAGATCATTTTCATTGAATTCTCCGGTACGCTGTCTCCAATGCTGAGGAAAGACATTTTAATTAATTACAGTCCCCGCGGGCTCAGGGATCAATAACAGTAAAGAGCTGTGGAATGAATTCCTAGCCTCTGCTGTTTCCAGCTCTCTCTGTAGCCTTGCATCAGGTACTCAAGCTCTATGGGCCTCAGTTTCCTCCCCTCTAAAATGGGAAGGTCTATTTCCCAGGAATGTTGGGAGCCTTCAAAAAGATATGGTGATCAAAAGTGTTGTAAACTGTGGAGTGCTAGCCACAAGTAAATTACTATTAAGATCGTATTTATATTCCTAAAGGCAACCATGAGGGGTGTTTCTCTTCTGAGCCATTTCTGGAACCTTCTTGCTTTTTCTCCTTGATACCTTACGACCAACTGGCATGTTCCATCTCCCTTCCTAAGACAGAGAGAAGCAAACAGAAGGAAGCAAGCAGCCCAGGATTAAGCAAGTGGGTGTGTAGGTGAGGACAGGTTACTGATCTCCCAGCTCCAGGCTTCTCTAGCAGAACCTGGGATATGAAGCAAAAGCTGGGTCCGCAGTCCTTCTGACATTTACTGTGCTGATCACCTCTAGCACTGAGACTTTGTAGCCAAGAACAGAGGCAGCCTTGTTTATTCCTGCCTCTTTTTTCCTGCTTCCTTGTTCCTGCAATGCGTTTGGCACACAATAGCCGGAGTAATCTTTCTGAAGCACAAGTCTGGTCATGTTCCTACCCTGCTCATAATGCTTGACTTTAGGATAAATTCCAGAGTTCCTGGTGTGGCTGCCCAGGCCCTGCATGGCCTGCCACCTGCCAGCCTCTCCAGTCACCATCTCCTGGTTTCCCTCCAGGTCCCATGACTCCAGCCATAGTCTACCCACTCCCCAGACACCTGTTCTCAGGGTCACCAGGCTTTGGACATGCTTCCAACTTGGGCTTCCCCTAGCCAGGTCCTCTGCATGCTTCAGGTCTCTGCTGAGCCCTCACCTTCCCCAGCAAACATTCCCTGACTACCTGGCTTTCCTCAGTTTGGGTGGGTTCCCATGGCACCCTGTGCCTATGAGTGTCATGGAACCAATCGCATCCTTGGCTGCCTCTCCTCACCTACCTGCCCTCCTGTAGGATGTGTGAACTTCTTGAGAGCTGTGTCTGGGTGACTTGCTGATTGTCACAGCCCCAGGCTCTTAGCATATCTCCGGCCACAGAGTGCATGCCAAATAATGGAATGGAGGAATGGACTTAGAATGTTAGCGCCAGATGAGAAGCCGGGGGGTATCAGACACCTGTGCACCTGTCAGATACCAGCTTCCTGGCCCTACGGCAGCCCCCCAGGTGAAGAATTTCTGTGGGTGTGCCTGGCATCTGCATGTGTAACAGTGTGCACTCCCCGGTGGCCTTCTCAGTGAACTGGTCCATGGGCCAAGCCTTGTACTTTATAAAACAGGAAAGTGGGACCCAGAGACAGACAGTGAGTGACTTCTGCAAATCTCTCTCTCTCTCTCTCTCTCTCTCTGTCTCTCTCTTTCACACACACACGCGTGCACACTGTGTGAGATGAAATTAAGGCTCAACGCTTTTCCCCTCTCAAAATGATGACCTTCAGATAAGCCATGGGATGCACAGGAGAGAGAACGTTTGTCCTTGTTTTAACCTTAGGTCTGAACTAATATTGTTTATTTCCTTTCCATAAAAAGCACTTAACCTCATAATATGTACTACTTACTTTTAAAATGTAAAACAATTACTTTCACTATAAGACTTACTTATAATTTTTTAAAACGTGGGAAATCCTTGATTTTGTAGGGAGTATGAATTATCCTGCCTGTTGCCATGAGGTCTGTTTGTGTCAATATGATCATGGATGTTGAGACTAAAACCCATAGAACGTTTTACGGTTCTTTATGGTACTTGATGACTGTGCCTCTCTTTAAAGCCCGTCAGAGGAGAAAAGCCATGTAGAATGTGTGCTTGTAATTAATTAGACTTACTAGGCCAAAATGGGAAGGGAGGATCCAGCAGCTCCACATGTGACGGAAATGAAGTAGAACAGGTTCAGAGGAAATCCAGGGGGTGAGGACATAGTGTCTGAAGGGAAGGGCGAAAGAAACTGGGTGTGTTTTCACAGAAGAACCAACCAGTGGCTGTAAATGCCTGAAATGCTGGAATGGGGGTGGGGGTGGGAGCATTCAAGTAATGCAGAACCTGGATATGAGGGTGGGAAGACCTTCCACTGGAATATAAGGAAGAACTTTCCAGCACATGGAATCCTGCCAATGTGTGTTCTCAAAGGTAATGAGTTCCCACATCAAAGGAAATGTTCGAGGCTGGGGTCGTCTTAAGGGCCTGTCACAAAATGTCTGGGGTGAGGGTAAGCCTGGACTAGGTGAAGTCCAAGTACATCCTCACTGACCCAGGCAGACCCAGATGCCCCCAGGCCCAAGCTGGTCACCTAAGGGAGTGAAGAGTTCTCTGCTAGGGGCTGTGGGTACCTGAGAAGGGGGCTCCGGCTGCTCGCTTACGAAAGTGGGCCAGTGAGGCCAGATCTTTGGGTTTTTCAAGAAAAGACAGACTTCGGGATTTTTTAATATAGTCTCTCCTGAGTTTTAAATATTGTGGAAGCCAAGCGAAGCCATCTGTGTGCACAGTCTTGGCCATGGCCTGCCAGTGGAACCCCTCTGTTCCAGGATCCTCAGGGCGGCGTGAGCTCAGTCCTTCTGGCAAGGGGTGAAATGAGTGAAGTGGGCAGGACAGGGATTACCTCTATCCAACAGATGGGGAAACCAGGACACCTGGCAGGAAAGGGGCTTCCAGAGAGACCAACGCAAGATAGTAACAGATGAGGGCTAGAGTCGCGGTGAGCAGGATGAACGGGCAAGGTCAAGGATGCTGTCTCCCTCCTGGCCTGTTCCACTGACATCAATTTGAAGCTTTTCTCTTAAAATCAAGTTTGGTGATGGGAACACTGGGAAGGCCTGGAGCAGGGAATTTGGCCTCCCAGGCACCATGGGAGGAGGAGGGCTCTCCTTCCCCCTCCCTGCACTGCGCCAGCGGCACCACCTGCTTCAGGGTGACTGAATGCACCCCCTGGCCTTGTGCTGTGCTTGGGTCTGAACATTCATGTCTGGAGCCATTCCAAAGCTCTGCCTCTCCTTTTCCCCAAGGATCCTTGGCTTTAGACCTCCAGGTGTTCCCGAAATCACCCATTATAACTCTGCTTCTCCGTGAGAGCTTCGTGGCACCCTGGAATCTCCTTCCAAATGTGCACAGGAAAAGAAAAAGGGCCGCAGGAATGCAACCTGACATCTGTCTCAGGCTCCAAGGATGGACTGCCAGGGACTTGGGCACTGAATAAATTAGCTTTGCCTCGAAGCCAACCTCAAAAAGCCAGTCATATGCAAACCACATTTTTGGCACTCCCCGCTGTGATTTGAGGCCTGTCTGCCTAGCTTCCTGCCTCTTGGCCCCACTGTCACTCTTTATGCTGAGACTGCGCTTTCAGACCAACTTTAAGCCTTTTGCTTCGCCAGTGAATGACTTGCTCGCTTTGTTTTAAAATTACGTTTTTTTAAAAAGTATTAGTACGTTTTTTCAAACAACTTTCTTGAGGAATATTTGAAGTATAATTAACTGCACATTAACAGCACATGTAGCTTGATCAGTTTTAACATATGTATAAACCCATGAAACTATCATCAGAATCAAAATAATAAACATTCCCATCATCCCTCAGGGGTTCCTGGCCCATTCTTCCTTCTGTCTCCATGAAACCTCTGACCTGCCTTCTGTCTCTCTAGTTGAGTTTCACTGTGTAGAAATTTATATAGAAGGAGTCATACAGTTTGTGTTCCTTTTTGCCGGCCGTTTTTAATAAGCATGATGATATCGAGGTTCATCCAATGATATGGTGTGTATCGATAGCTTGTTGCTTTATAGCGCTGAGTAGTATTCCATTACGTGGCTATACTGTAATTTGTTTATTCATTCATGTTGATAGACATTTGAGTTGTTTCTAGCTTTTGGCTATTCCAAATAAAGTTGCTATGAACATTTGTGTACAAGTCTTTGTGTGGATGTGTGTTTTTGTTTTTCTTGGGTGGGTAAATACCTGTAAGAACAGTGGAGTGTCTTGGTAGTATGATAGGTATATATTTAATGTTTTTAAGACACTACCAAGTTGTTTTTCTAAGTTGTGAGAGTTCCAGTTGCCCAACATTCTTGACAATGCTTGCAATGATCAGTCTTTAATTTTAGCTATTCTGCTCCATTTAAAGAAATGAAGTACACATTTCTCATGCGAAATTTACATGTGCTCACAAAGAGCATTTTTTCACATGTTTATTGGTTACTTTGTATCTTTTGTGAAGTGTCTGTTAGAATCTTTTGGCAGTTTTTAATTGGCTTGTTTACCTTATTATTACTGAGTTTTAAAAGTTTAAAAAATCTATTCTGTAATAATAAATCTTTTATCTGATATATGTTTTGCAAATAAATTCTTCCGGTTCATGGCTGTGCCCTTTTGTTCTCCTAATAAGGTGTCAGTATCATCTAGTTAAATCTGGGGCATTAGGGGTTTCTAGAGGTAAGAAAAGCATTGAATATTTAACAAATGTAGTAAACTTAAAGAACTCTGTAGATCCTGAATGTGGCACCAACATGAATGAGAGCATATTGATATCATTAGCTCTTGATTTGGAAATTATGTAGTATAATTTGAGTAAAGCACTGTGTGAGGCAACACATTAGGTGCTGGGAGAGATGGAAGCAAAGGTACAAACATCATCAGACGTGAACAGTAGTGTTCTCAGAGGGCTCACATCCATGCAAGAGGGGGCAAAAGGCATGCGTTCTGATCGTAGTTATTGGATGTGATGTATGCTCTATTGGCACAATCTTATTTAATCTTCAGAACAACTCTGATGTAGATTTCCCCCATTTTACAGATGAAGAAACTGAGGCTTAGAGACATTAGGTATCTTCCCCAGTTCATACAGCTAGAACATGGCAGATCTGGATTCAATCCCATGTCTGCCTGACTCCAAAGTCCACGTACTTAACCTTTAAGTTAAATTGCCTCCCAAGTAGCTCATACGATAGGATGTGTTAAGGGTCATAAGAGAGTTTGAAACAGAGTGTTATGGAACAAGAAGTGAAAAAATTTGTTTTTATCTCTGCGCCTGAAAGCACCATGGAGGAGTTAACAATTGAGCGGGGCCTTAAAGGATGCATACGATCTCAGTAACCAGAATGGCAGAGGGGAATGACAGCTGGAGGAACAAGGAACCGCGTGAGCCAGGATGCAGGGTGAGAACAGTCATAGCGTCTACTGCCCCAAGCCCAGTGTTCTTCAGGGGGAATGGTGAGAAGAGATGATTAAAATAAACACTCAAAGAGCCTTGAAAATCAGGCTAAGAAAATCAAATTTGATTCTAGAAGGCAGTTGTGATCCCTCGAAGCATTGGAGCAGGAGGGAAAGGGTTAATGATACGATGACCGTGTATCATGATGGGATGAGGTCCCAAATGGACAAGGAAGTAGAGGAGGGACAGAGAGAAGTCAGGGACCTCGTGGCCCCAACTGTAGGTATTGAGGGCCCCAGACAGGGCATTCATTGGCCATAGGAATGGCTGGGAAAAGAGTAGTTCGTAATTCAGAACTAGAAGCTACCTCCCACATATAATTTTTAGTCTATGAACTTCTGCATGTGAGACTAATTTGACCCAGTCTCTGCTGCCTCCTCCTTCATTGTCCATATTTTGTATACTTCATTGCTTCTAGTCAGTGGCCAGGGAGAAGAGAGAAATTCAGTGTGTCCAGCCTGTAATTTGTTGGCTAATTCTGATAAATGAAGTGGTGCCTGGAGAAGGCTGAAACTTTTGGCCAAAATAAACCTTTATAGTATTTGTGCATCCACTTACTCATTCAATTAACCAAATCCATTCATTTACCATTCTGATGTGTTTTTTTCCAACACCACCAAGTAATTCTCCAGTTCTCAGCAGACAGTGACCAGGTGTCCTAGAGATTTAATTCCGTTCTAGCACCTGGAGTTAGTGTCAGATTTCATAGGTTAAGGGCTCAGTCTTGTAAGACTGTTTCTACTTCAGATGCCAATCACAAGTCCAGGTTGTCCCCTGTATTTCTGGATGATAGCTGTAAGTCAGAGGTTCCCACAACCCCCTCCTAGGGTTCAGTTAATTTGCTAAGGTGGCTCACAGGACTCCGAGAAACATTTACTTATGTTTACCAGTTGATTATAAAGGATACCAATGAATAGCCAGATGAGGTGGTACATAGGGCCTGGTCCAGAGGGGTCTCTAGCACA